>NW_023425550.1:1947306-2383861 GCF_014108245.1 Pipistrellus kuhlii | reverse complement strand
TTATTGAGTACCTGCTGTATGCCAAGATACATAAGCATTATTGAGTACCTGCTGTATGTCAAGATACATAAGCATTTATTGAATACCTGTTGTATGCCAAGATCCATAGCTTTATTAATTACCTTCAGTATTGCCAGCTCCACAAACATTTATGGAGTACCTGCTGTATGCAAAGCTGCACAATAATTTATTTTCACTGCAGTATGCCATATTCCACAAGGATTTATTGACTCCCTACTATATTCCAAGATCCATAAGCATTTATTGACTACCTGATATATGCCAAGAACACAAACATTATTTATTATGGGTTGTATGCCATGCTCCACCAGCATTTATTAAGTACCTACTGTATGCCAAGATACATAAGCATTTATTATGTACCTGCTGTATGACAAGATCCCAAACATTATTTATTATGGGTTGTATGCCATGCTCCACCAGCATTTATTGAGTACCAGCTGTATGCCATGCTCTATAAGCATTTATTCAGTACCGGTTGTGTGCATAGCTCCACAACTTTTATTGAGTACATTGAGTATGAACAGCTCTGCAAGCATATATTGAGTACCTGCTGAAAGCCAAGCTCCAATAACATTTATTGAGTACCTGCTGTATGCCAAGCTGCACAATAATTTATTTTCCCTGCAGTATGCCATATTCCAGAAGGATTTATTGACTCTCTATCATATTTCAAGATCCATAAGCATTTATTGACTACCTGATATATGCAAAGAACACAAACATTATTTATTATGGGTTGTATGCCATGCTCCACCAGCATTTATTGAGTATCAGCTGTATGCCAAGCTTTACAAGCATTTATTCAGTACCTGCTATGTGCATAGCTCCATAAGTTTTATTGAGTACATTCAGTATGGCCAGCTCCACATGCATTTTGCGTGCTTGTGTACGCAAAACTCCAAAGTATTTATTTAGTGCTGCTGTATAACAACCTCCACAAAAAAATCTTTAGTACTTACTGTATGCCTAGCTCTACAAGCATTTATTGAATACCTCCAGTATGCCCAAATCCACAAGCATTCATTTCTTACCTGCTGTATTTCATGGTCCACAAACATTTATTGCAGACCTGCTGTATGCCAAGATCCATAGCTTTATTAATTACCTTCAGTATTGCCAGCTCCACAAACATTTATTGAGTACCTACTGTATGCCAAGCTGCACAATAATTTATTTTCCCTGCAGTATGCCGTATTCCGCAAGGATTGATTGACTCCCTACCATATTCCAAGATCCATAAGCATTTATTGTCTACCTGATATATGACAAGAACACAAACATTATTTATTGTGGGTTGTATGCCATGCTCCACCAGCTTTTATTGAGTACCAGCTGTATGCCAAGCTTTACAAGCATTTATTCAGTACCTGTTGTGTGCATAGCTGCATAAGTTTTATTGAGTACATTCAGAATGAACAGCTCCGCAAGCATATATTGAGTACCAGCCGAAAGCCAAGCTCCAGTAACATTTATTGAGTACCTGCTGTATGCAAAGCCCCACAAGCATTTATGCATACTGCTGTATGGCAAACCACACAAAGATTAATTGAATAATTGCTTTATGCCATACTCCACAAGCACTTATAGAGTACCCGCTGTATGCCAAGATCGCTAAGCATTATTTAGTACCTTCAGTATTATTAGATTCAAAAGCATTAATTGAGTACCTTCTGTATACCAAACACCACAAGCATTTATTGAGTACCTGCTGGATACCGAGCTCTGCAATCATTTATTCATTACCTGCTGTATTCCATGCTCCACAGCATTTATTGAGTGCTGCTTTATGATAACCACTCAAAGATTTATAGAGTTCCTGCTATATGCCAAACTCCACAAGCATTTATTGAATACCTGCTGTATGCCAAGATACATAAGCATTATTGAGTACCTGCTGTATGCCCAGATACATAAGCATTTATTGAATACCTGTTGTATACCAAGATCCATAGCTTTATTAATTACTTTCAGTATTGCCAGCTCCACAAGCATTTATTGAGTACCTGGTGTATGCCAAGCTGCACAATAATTTATTTTTACCTGCAGTATGCCATGATCCACAAGCATTTTTTGACTCCCTATTATATTCCAAGATCCATAAGCATTTATTGACTACCTGATATATGCCAAGAACACAAACATTTTAATTATGGGTTGTATGCCATGCTCCACCAGCATTTATTGAGTACCAGCTGTTGCCAAGCTCTACAAGCATTTATTCAGTACCATTTGTGTGCCTAGCTCCATAAGTTTTATTGAGTACATTCAGTAAGAACAGCTCCACAAGCATATATTGAGTTCCTGCTGAAAGCCAAGCTCCACTAACATTTATTGAGTACCTGCTGTATGCAAAGCTCCACAAGCATTTATGCGTACTGCTGTATGCCAAACTGCACAAAGATTTATTGAGTCCTTGCTTTATGCCATACTCCACAAGCACTTATTGAGTAACAGCTGTATGCCAAGATCCATAAGCATTATTTAGTACCTTCAGTATTATTAGATTCAAAAGCATTTATTGAGTACCTTCTGTATACAAAGCTCTGCAATCATTTATTCATTACCTGCTGTATTCCATGCTCCACAGAATCTATTGATTGCTGCTTTATGCTAAACTACTCAAAGATTTATAGAGTACCTGCTATATGCCAAGTCCACAAGCATTTATTGAGTACCTACTGTATGCCAAGATACATAAGCATTTATTGAGTACCTGCTGTATGCCAAGATACATAAGCATTTATTGAGTACCTGCTGTATGCCAAGATACTTAAGCATTATTGAGTACCTTCAGTATTGCCAGCTTCACAAGAATTTATTGAGTACCTGTTTTCTGGCAAGCTCCTCCAGCATTTATTGACTACCTGCTGAACTTAATGTTGCACAATCATTTATTTATTATCTGCTGTATGCCAACTTCCACCAGCATTTATTGACTCCCTTACAAGTGCCAAGCTCACAAGCATTTATTTATAACCTGCTGTATTCCATGATCCCCAGGCATTTATTTTGCCCCTGCTGTATGCCTAGCTCCATAAGCATTATTGATTACCTTCAGTATGGCCAGCTCCACATGCATTTTGCGTGCTTGTGTAGGCTAAACTCCAAAGTATTTATTTAGTGCTGCTGTATAACAACCTCCACAAAAAAATCTTTAGTACTTACTGTATGCCTAGCTATACAAGCATTTATTGAATACCTCCAGTATGCCCAAATCCACAAGCATTCATTTCTTACCTGCTGTATTTCATGGTCCACAAACATTTATTGCAGACCTGCTGTATGCCAAGATCCATAGCTTTATTAATTACCTTCAGTATTGCCAGCTCCACAAACATTTATTGAGTACCTACTGTATGCCAAGCTGCACAATAATTTATTTTCCCTGCAGTATGCCGTATTCCGCAAGGATTGATTGACTCCCTACCATATTCCAAGATCCATAAGCATTTATTGTCTACCTGATATATGACAAGAACACAAACATTATTTATTGTGGGTTGTATGCCATGCTCCACCAGCTTTTATTGAGTACCAGCTGTATGCCAAGCTTTACAAGCATTTATTCAGTACCTGTTGTGTGCATAGCTGCATAAGTTTTATTGAGTACATTCAGAATGAACAGCTCCGCAAGCATATATTGAGTACCAGCCGAAAGCCAAGCTCCAGTACCATTTATTGAGTACCTTCTGTATGCAAAGCGCCACAAGCATTTATGCATACTGCTGTATGCCAAACTACACAAAGATTAATTGAATAATTGCTTTATGCCATACTCCACAAGCACTTATTGAGTACCTGCTGTATGCCAAGATACATAAGCAATATTTAGTACCTTCAGCATTATTAGATTCAAAAGCATTTATTGAGTACCTTCTGTATACCAAACACTGCAAGCATTTATTGAGTACCTGCTGTATGCCAAGATACATAAGCATTATTGAGTACCTGCTGTATGCCAAAATACATAAGCATTTATTGAATACCTGTTGTATGCCAAGATCCATAGCTTTATTAATTACCTTCAGTATTGCCAGCTCCACAAGCATTTATTGAGTACCTGCTGTATGCCAAGCTGCACAATAATTTATTCTCCCTGCAGTATGCCATGTTCCACATGCATTTTTTGTCTCCCAATTATATTCCCAGATCCATAAGCATTTATTGACTACCTGATATATGCCAAGAACACAAACATGATTTATTATGGGTTGTATGCCATGCTCCACCAGCATTTATTAAGTACCTACTGTATGCCAAGATACATAAGCATTTATTAAGTACCTGCTGTATGCCAAGAACACAAACATTAGTTATTATGGGTTGTATGCCATGCTCCACCAGCATTTATTGAGTACCAGCTGTATGCCAAGCTTTAGAAGCATTTATTCAGTACCTGTTGTGTGCATAGCTCCATATGTTTTATTCAGTACATTCAGAATGAACAGCTCCGCAAGCATATATTGAGTACCAGCCGAAAGCCAAGCACCAGTAACATTTATTGAATACCTTCTGTATGCAAAGCGCCAGAAGCATTTATGCATACTGTTTATGCCAAACTACACAAAGATTAATTATATAATTGCTTTATGCCATACTCCACAAGCACTTATTGAGTACCTGCTGTATGCCAAGATACATAAGCATTATTTAGTACCTTCAGTATTATTAGATTCAAAAGCATTAATTGGGTACCTTTTGTATACCAAACACAGCAAGCATTTATTGAGTAGCTACTGTATACCGAGCTCTTCAATCATTTATTCATTACCTGCTGTATTCCATGATCCACAGCATTTATTGAGTGCTGCTTTATGATAACCATTCAAAGATTTATTGAGTTCAAGCTACATGCCAAACACCATAAGCATTTATTGAGTACCTGGTGTATGCCAAGATACATAAGCATTATTGAGTAACTGCTGTATGTCAAGATACATAAGCATTTATTGAATACCTGTTGTATGCCAAGATCCATAGCTTTATTAATTACCTTCAGTATTTCCAGCTAAACAAACATTTATGGAGTACCTGCTGTATGCAAAGCTGCACAATAATTTATTTTCACTGCAGTATGCCATATTCCACAAGGATTTATTGACTCCCTACTATATTCCAAGATCCATAAGCATTTATTGACTACCTGATATATGCCAAGAACACAAACATTATTTATTATTGGATGTATGCCATGCTCCACCAGCATTTATTAAGTACCTACTGTATGCCAAGATACATAAGCATTTATTAAGTACCTGCTGTATGACAAGAACACAAACATTATTTATTATGGGTTGTATGCCATGCTCCACCAGCATTTATTGAGTACCAGCTGTATGCCATGCTCTACAAGCATTTATTCAGTACCGGTTGTGTGAATAGCTCTATAACTTTTATTGAGTACATTCAGCATGAGCAGCTCTGCAAGCATATATTGAGTACCTGCCGAAAGCCAAGCTCCAGTAACATTTATTGAGTACCTTCTGTATGCCAAGCTGCACAATAATTTATTTTACCTGCAGTATGCCATATTCCACAAGGATTTATTGACTCCCTACCATATTTCAAGATCCATAAGCATTTATTGATTACCTGATATATGCCACGAACACAAACATTATTTATTATGGGTTGTATGCCATGCTCCACCAGCATTTATTGAGTACCAGCTGTATGTGAAGCTTTACAAGCTTTTATTCAGTACCTGTTCTGTGCATAGCTCCATAAGTTTTATTGAGTACATTCAGAATGAACAGCTCCGCAAGCATATATTGAATACCTGCCGAAAGCCAAGCTCCAGTAACATTTATTGAGTACCTTCTGTATACCAAACACAGCAAGCATTTATTGTGTACCTGCTGTATACCAAGCTCTGCAATCATTTATTCATTACAGGCTGTATTCCATGCTCCACAGCATTTATTGAGTGCTGCTTTATGATAACCATTCAAAGTTTTATAGAGTTCCTGCTATATGCCAAACTCCACAAGCATTTATTGAGTACCTGCTGTATGCCAGGATACATAAGCATTTATTGAATACCTGTTGTATGCCAAGATCCATAGCTTTATTAATTACCTTCAGTATTGCCAGCTCCCCAAGCATTTATTGAGTACCTGCTGTATGCCAAGCTGCAAAATAATTTATTTTCCCTGCAGTATGCCATGTTCCACATGCATTTTTTGACTCCCTATTATATTCCAAGATCCATAGCATTTATTGACTACCTGATATATGCCAAGAACACAAACATTATTTATTATGGGTTGTATGCCATGCTCCACCAGCATTTATTGAGTACCAGCTGTATGTGAAGCTTTACAAGCTTTTATTCAGTACCTGTTGTGTGCATAGCTCCATAAGTTTTATTGAGTACATTCAGTATGAACAGCTCCACAAGCATATATTGAGTTCCTGCTGAAAGCCAAGCTCCACTAACATTTATTGAGTACCTCCTGTATGCAAAGCGTCACAAGCATTTATGGATACTGCTGTATGTCAAATTACACAAAGATTTATTGAGTACTTGCTTTATGCCATACTCCAAAAGCACTTATTGAGTACCCGCTGTATGCCAAGATCCATAAGCATTATTTAGTACCTTCAGTATTATTAGATTCAAAAGCATTAATTGAGTACCTTCTGTATACCAAACACCGCAAGCATTTATTGAGTACCTGCTGTATACCAAGCTCTGCAATCATTTATTTATTACCTGCTGTATTCCATGATCCACAGAATCTATTGATTGCTGCTTTATGCTAAACTACTCAAAGATTTATAGAGTACCTGCTATATGCCACGTCCACAAGCATTTATTGAGTACCTGCTGTATGCCAAGATACATAAGCATTTATTGAGTACCTGCTGTATGCCAAGATACATAAGCATTTATTGAGTACCTGCTGTATGCCAAGATACATAAGCATTATTGAGTACCTTCAGTATTGCCAGCTTCATAAGAATTTATTGAGTACCTTCTTTCTGGCAAGCTCCTCCAGCATTTATTGACTAACTGCTGAATTTAATGCTCCACTATCATTTATTTATTATCTGCTGTATGCCAACTTCCACCAGCATTTATTGACTCCCTGACAAATGCCAAGCTCACAAGCATTTATTTATAACCTGCTGTATTCCATGATCCCCAGGCATTTATTTTGCCCCTGCTGTATGCCTAGCTCCATAAGCATTATTGATTACCTTCAGTATTACCACCTCCACATGCATTTTGCGTGCTTGTGTACGCAAAACTCCAGAGTATTTTATTTAGTGCTGCTGTATAACAACCTCCACAAAAAATCTTTAGTACTTACTGTATGCCTAGCTCCACAAGCATTTATTGAATACCTCAAATGCCCAAATTCACAAGCATTAATTTCTTACCTGCTGTATTTCATAGTCCACAAAGAGTAATTGCAGAGCTGCGGTATGCCAAGATCCATAGCTTTATTAATTACCTTCAGTATTGCCAGCTCCACAAACATTTTTTGAGTACCTACTGTATGCCAAGCTGGACAATAATTTATTTTCCCTGCAGTATGCCATATTCCAAAAATATTTATTGACACCCTATTATATTCCAAGATCCATAAGCATTTATTGACTACCTGGTATATGCCAAGAACAAAAACATTATTTATAATGGTTTATATGCCATGCTCCACCAGCATTTATTGAGTACCAGCTGTATGCCAAGCTTTACAAGCATTTTTTCAGTACCTGTTGTGTGCATAGCTTCATAAGTTTTATTGAGTACATTCAGAATGAACAGCTCCGTAAGCATATATTGAGTACCTGCCAAAAGCCAACCTCCAGTACCATTTATTGAGTACCTGCTGTATGCAAAGCGCCACAAGCATTATGCATACTGCTGTATGCCAAACTACACAAAGATTTATTGAGTACTTGCTTTATGCCATACTCCACAAGCACTTATTGAGTAACTGCTGTATGCCAAGATCCATAAGCATTATTTAGTACCTTCAGTATTATTAGATTCAAAAGCATTAATTGAGTACCTTCTGTATACCAAACACCTCAAGCATTTATTGAATACCTGCTGTATACCAAGCTCTGCAGTCATTTATTCATTACCTGCTGTATTCTATGCTCCACAGCATTTATTGAGTGCTGCTTTATGATAACCACTCAAAGATTTATACAGTTCCTGACATATGACAAACTCCACAAGCATTTATTGAGTACATGCTGTGTGCCAAGATACATAAGCATTATTGAGTACCTGCTGTATGTCAAGATACATAAGCATTTATTGAATACCTGTTGTATGCCAAGATACATAGCTTTATTAATTACTTTCAGTATTGCCAGCTCCACAAGCATTTATTGAGTACCTGCTGTATGCCAACCTGCATAATAATTTATTTTTCCATGCAGTATGCCATGTTCCACATGCATTTTTTGACTCCCTATTATATTCCAAGATCCATAAGCATTTATTGACTACCTGATATATGCCAAGAACAGAAACATTTTTATTATGGGTTGTATGCCATGCTCCACCAGCATTTATTGAGTACCAGCTGTATGCCAAACACTACAAGCATTTATTCAGTACCTGTTGTGTGCCTAGCTCCATAAGTTTTATTGAGTACATTCAGTATGAACAGCTCCGCAAGCATATATTGAGTTCCTGCTGAAAGGCAAGCTCCACTAACATTTATTGAGTACCTGCTGTATGCAAAGCTCCACAAGCATTTATGCGTACTGTTGTATGCCAAACTACACAAAGATTTATTGAGTACTTGCTTTATGCCATACTCCACAAGCACTTATTGAGTAACAGCTGTATGCCAAGATCCATAAGCATTATTTAGTACCTTCAGTATTATTAAATTCAAAAGCATTTATTGAGTACCTTCTGAATACCAAACTCGGCAATCATTTATTCATTACCTGCTATATTCCATGCTCCACAGAATCTATTGATTGCTGCTTTATGCTAAACTACTCAAAGATTTATAGAGTACCTGCTATATGCCAAGTCCACAAGCATTTATTGAGTACCTGCTGTATGCCAAGATACATAAGCATTTATTGAGTACCTGCTGTATGCCAAGATACATAAGCATTTATTGAATACCTGCTGTATGCCAAGATACATAAGCTTTATTGAGTACCTTCCGTATTGCCAGCTTCACAAGAATTTATTGAGTACCTGCTTTCTGGCAAGCTCCTCCAGCATTTATTGACTACCTGCTGATTTTAATGCTCCACAATCATTTATTTATTATCTGCTGTATGCCAACTTCTACCAGCATTTATTGACTCCCTGACAAATGCCAAGCTCACAAGCATTTATTTATAACCTGCTGTTTTCCATGATCCACAGGCATTTATTTTGCCCCTGCTGTATGCCTAGCTCCATAAGCATTATTGATTACCTTCAGTATGGCCAGCTCCACATGCATTTTGCGTGCTTGGTTACGAAAATCTCCAAAGTATTT
Organism: Pipistrellus kuhlii; assembly: GCF_014108245.1. Classification (NCBI taxonomy): domain Eukaryota; kingdom Metazoa; phylum Chordata; class Mammalia; order Chiroptera; family Vespertilionidae; genus Pipistrellus; species Pipistrellus kuhlii. The sequence continues at coordinate 2,374,367 of NW_023425550.1, read as the reverse complement.
ATTTAGTGCTCCAATATAACAAGCTCCACAAAAAAATCTTTAGTACTTACTGTATGTCTAGCTCCACAAGCATTTATTGAATACCTCCAGTATGCCCAAATCCACAAGCATTCATTTCTTACCTGCTGTATTTCATGGTCCACAAACATTTATTGCAGACCTGCTGTATGCCAAGATCCATAGCTTTAATAATTACCTTCAGTATTGCCAGCTCCACAAGCATTTATCGAGTACCTGCTGTATGCCAAGCTGCACAATAATTTACTTTTCCTGCATTATGCCATGTTCCACAAGGATTTATTGACTCCCTACCATATTTCAAGATCCATAAGCATTTATTGACTACCTGATATATGCCAAGAACACAAACATTATTTATTATGGGTTGTATGCCATGCTCCTCCAGCATTTATTGAGTACCAGCTGTATGCCAAGCTTTACAAGCATTTATTCAGTACCTGTTGTGTGCATAGCTCCATAACTTTTATTGAGTACATTCAGCATGAACAGCTCTGCAAGCATAAATTGCGTACCTGCCGAAAGCCAAGCTCTAGTAACATTTATTGAGTACCTGCTGTATGTTAAGCTGCACAATAATTTATTTTCCCTGCAGTATGCCATATTCCACAAGGATTTATTGACTCCCTACCATATTTCAAGATCCATAAGCATTTATTGACTACCTGATATATGCGAAGAACACAAACATTATTTATTATGGGTTGCATGCCATGCTCCACCAGCTTTTATTGAGTACCAGCTGTATGCCAAGCTTTACAAGCATTTATTCAGTACCTGTTGTGTGCATAGCTCCATAAGTTTTATTGAGTACATTCAGTATGAACAGCTCCACAATCATATATTGAGTTCCTGCTGAAAGCCAAGCTCCACTAACATTTATTGAGTACCTGCTGTATGCAAAGCTCCACAAGCATTTATGCGTACTGCTGTATGCCAAACTACACAAAGATTAATTGAATAATTGCTTTATGCTATACTCCACAAGCACTTATTGAGTACCTGCTGTATGCCAAGATACATAAGCATTATTGAGTACCTGCTGTATGCCAAGATACATAAGCATTTATTGAATACCTATTGTATGCCAAGATCCATAGCTTTTTTAATTACCTTCAGGATTGTCAGCTCCACAAGCATTTATTGAGTACCTGCTGTATACCAAACACTGCAAGCGTTTATTGAGTACCTGCTGTATACCAAGCTCTGAAATAATTTATTCAATACCGGCTGTATTCCATGCTCCACAGCATTTATTGAGTGCTGCTTTATGATAACTACTCAAAGATTTATAGAGTTCCTGCTATATGCCAAGCTCCACAAGCATTTATTGAGTACCTGCTGTATGCCAAGATACATAAGCATTATTGAGTACCTGCTGTATGCCAAGATACATAAGCATTTATTGAATACCTGTTGTATGCCAAGATCCATAGCTTTATTAATTACCTTCAGTATTGCCAGCTCCACAAGCATTTATTGAGTACCTGCTGTATGCAAAGCTGCACAATAATTTATTTTCCCTGCAGTATGCCATGTTCCACATGCATTTTTTGACACCCTATCATATTCCAAAATCCATAAGCATTTATTGACTACCTGATATATGCCAAGAACACAAACATTATTTATTATGGGTTGTATGCCATGCTCCACCAACATTTATTATCAGCTGTATGCCAACTTTACAAGCATTTATTCAGTACCTGTTGTGTGCATAGCTCCATAAGTTTTATTGAGTACATTCAGTATGAATAGCTCCAGAAGCATATATTGAGTTCTTGCTGAAAGTCAAGCTCCACTGACATTTATTGAGTACCTGTTGTATGCAAAGCGGCACAAGCATTTATGCATAGTGCTGTATGCCAAACTACACAAAGATTTATTGAGTACTTGCTTTATGCCATACTCCAAAAGGACTTATTGAGTACCCGCTGTATGCCAAGATCCATAAGCATTATTTAGTACCTTCAGTATTATTAGATTCAAAAGCATTAATTGAGTACCTTCTGTATACCAAACACCGCAAGCATTTATTGAATACCTGCTGTATACCAAGCTCTGCAATCATTTATTCATTACCTGCTGTATTCCATGCTCCACAGCATTTATTGAGTGCTGCTTTATGATAACCACTCAAAGATTTATAGAGTTCCTGCCATATGACAAACTCCACAAGCATTTATTGAGTACCATCTGTATGCCAAGCTCTACAAGCTTTTATTCAGTACCTGTTGTGTGCCTAGCTCCATAAGTTTTATTGAGTACATTCAGTTTGAACAGCTCCGCAAGCACATACTGAGTTCCCGCTGAAAGGCAAGCTCCACTAACATTTATTGAGTACCTGCTGTATGCAAAGCTCCACAAGCATTTATGCGTACTGCTGTATGCCAAACTACACAAAGATTTATTGAGTACTTGCTTTATGCCATACTCCACAAGCACTTATTGAGTAACTGCTGTATGCCAAGATCCATAAGCATTATTTAGTACCTTCAGTATTATTAGATTCAAAAGAATTAATTGAGTACCTTCTGTATACCAAACATCCTTAAGCATTTATTGAATACCTGCTGTATACCAAGCTCTGCAGTCATTTATTCATTACCTGCTGTATTCTATGCTCCACAGCATTTATTGAGTGCTGCTTTATGATAACCACTCAAAGATTTATACAGTTCCTGCCATATGACAAACTCCACAAGCATTTATTGAGTACATGCTGTATGCCAAGATACATAAGCATTATTGAGTACCTGCTGTATGCCAAGATACATAAGCATTTATTGAATACCTGTTGTATGCCAAGATACATAGCTTTATTAATTACTTTCAGTATTGCCAGCTCCACAAGCATTTATTGAGTACCTGGTGTATGCCAAGCTGCACAATAATTTATTTTTACCTGCACTATGCCATGTTCCACATGCATTTTTTGACTCCCTATTATATTCCAAAATCCATAAGCATTTATTGACTACCTGATATATGCCAAGAACACAAACATTTTTATTATGGGTTGTATGCCATGCTCCACCAGCATTTATTGAGTACCAGCTGTATGCCAAGCTCTACAAGCTTTTATTCAGTACCTGTTGTGTGCCTAGCTCCATAAGTTTTATTGAGTACATTCAGTATGAACAGCTCCGCAAGCATATATTGAGTTCCTGCTGAAAGGCAAGCTCCACTAACATTTATTGAGTACCTGCTGTATGCAAAGCGCCACAAGCATTTATGCGTACTGCTGTATGCCAAACTGCACAAAGATTTATTGAGTCCTTGCTTTATGCCATACTCCACAAGCACTTATTGAGTAACTGCTGTATGCCAAGATCCATAAGCATTATTTAGTACCTTCAGTATTATTAGATTCAAAAGCATTTATTGAGTACCTTCTGTATACAAAGCTCTGCAATCATTTATTCATTACCTGCTGTATTCCATGCTCCACAGAATCTACTGATTGCTGCTTTATGCTAAACTACTCAAAGATTTATAGAGTACCTGGTATATGCCAAGTCCACAAGCATTTATTGAGTACCTGCTGTATGCCAAGATACATAAGCATTTATTGAGTACCTGCTGTATGCCAAGATACATAAGCATTATTTAGTACCTTCAGTATTGCTAGCTTCACAAGAATTTATTGAGTACCTGCTTTCTGGCAAGCTCCTCCAGCATTTATTGACTACCTGCTGATTTTAATGCTCCACAATCATTTATTTATTATCTGCTGTATGCCAACTTCTACCAGCATTTATTGACTCCCTGACAAATGCCAAGCTCACAAGCATTTATTTATAACCTGCTGTATTCCATGATCCCCAGGCATTTATTTTGCCCCTGCTGTATGCCTAGTTCCATAAGCATTATTAATTACGTTCAGTATGGCAAGCTCCACATGCATTTTGCGTGCTTGTTTATGCAAAACTCCAAAGTATTTATTTAGTGCTTCTTTATAACAAGCTCCACAAAAAAATCTTTAGTACTTACTGTATGCCTAGCTCCACAAGCATTTATTGAATACCTCCAGTATGCCCAAATCCACAAGCATTCATTTCTTACCTGCTGTATTTCATGGTCCACTAACATTTATTGCAGACCTGCTGTATGCCAAGATCCATAGCTTCATTAATTACCTTCAGTATTGCCAGCTCCACAAACATTCATTGAGTACCTACTGTATGCCAAGCTGCACAATAATTTATTATCCCTGCAGTATGCCATATTCCACAAGTATTTATTGACTCCCTACTATATTCCAAGATCCATAAGCATTTATTGACTACCTGATATATGCCAAGAACACAAACATTATTTATTATGGGTTGTATGCCATGCTCCACCAGCATTTATTGAGTACCAGCTGTATGCCATGCTCTACAAGCATTTATTCAGTACCTGTTGTGTGCATAGCTCCATAACTTTTATTGAGTACATTCAGTATGAACAGCTCCGCAAGCATATATTGAGTACTTGCCGAAAGCCAAGCTCCAGTAACATTTATTGAGTACCTGCTGTATGCCAAGCTGCACAATAATTTATTTTCCCTGCAGTATGCCATATTCCACAAGGATTTATTGACTCCCTACCATATTTCAAGATCCATAAGCATTTATTGACTACCTGATATATGCCAAGAACACAAACATTATTTATTATGGGTTGTATGCCATGCTCCACCAGCATTTATTGAGTACCAGTTGTATGCCAAGTTTTACAAGCATTTATTCAGTACCTGTTGTGTGCATAGCTCCATAAGTTTTATTGAGTACATTCAGTATGACCAGCTCCACAAGCATATATTGAGTACCTCCTGTATGCCTAGATCCACAAGCACTAATTGAGTACCTGCTGTATGCTGAGATCCATTAACATTATTGAGCACCTTCAGCATTGCCAGCTTCACAAGCATTTATTGAGTACCTGCTGCAGAGCTTGTGGAGCTGGCCATACTGAATGTAATCAACAATCCTTATGTAGCTAGGTATACAATAGTTACACAATAAATGCTCGTGGAGCATGCCATACAGCAGCACTCAATAAATACTTTGGAGTTTCTTGTCCAGCAGATACTCAATAAATGTTTGTGGAGCTGGCCATACTGAATATAATCAACCATACTTATGGAGCTAGGCACACAGCAGGTACACCATAAATGCTTGTGGAGCATGGCATACAGCAGGTTATAAATAAATGCTTGTGAGCTTGGCATATAGCAGGTAGTTAATAAATTCTTGCAGAGTTTGGCATATAGCACATAATAAATAAATTATTGTGGAGTTTGAAATTTAGCAGGTATTCAAAAATGCTTGTAGTGTTTGCATACAGAAGGTACTCAATAAATGCTTTTGAAGCTAGTAATACTGAAGGTATTAAATAATGCTTGTGGATCTTGGCATACAGCAGGTACTCAATTAGTGCTTGTGGAGCTTGGCATAAAGCAGGTACTCAACAAATCTTTGTGTAATTAGGCATACAACATCACTCATAAATGCTTGTAGAGCTTTGCATATAGCAGATAATAAATAAATACTCTGCAGAGCTTTGCATACTTAATAAATGATTGAGGATCTTGCCTTACAGCAGGTACTCAATATATGCCTCTGGAGCTGTCAATACTGAATGTAGTCAATCTAGGTTATGGAGCTAGGCATACAGCAGGTACTCAATAAATGCTTGTAGAGGTTGGCATACAGCAAGTACTCAATAAATGCTTGTGCAGCTGGCAATACTGAATGTAATTATCAAAGCTTATGGATCTTGGCATACTGCAGGTATGCAATAAATGCTTATGAATGTTGGCATATAGCAGATACTCAATAAATGTAGAGCATGGCAAAGAGCAGGTAACAAGTAAATGCTTGTGGATCTTGGCATACTGGAGGTATTCAATAAATGCTTTTGGAGCTATAAATGCAGTATTTACTCAATAAATCTTTGTGGAGGTTGGAATACAGCAGCACTGAATAAATACTTTGTAGTTTCTCATATAGCAGGTACTCAATAAATGTTTGTGGAGCCAGCATTACTGAAGGTAATTACGATAGTAAAGCTTATGGATCTTGGCATACAGCAGGTACTCAATAAATGCTTGTGGAGCTTGGCATATATCAGGTACTCCATAAATCTGTTGAGTTTGGTATACAGCAGCACTCATTAAATACTTTAGAGTTTTGCGTACAGCAGGTACTCAATAAATGTTTGTGGCTCTTGCTATACTGAAGGTAATCAATAATGCTTATGGCTAGACATACAGTAGGTACTGAATATATGCTTGTGGGTCTTGGCATACAGTAGGTAAATAAATGTTTTAGAGCTTTGCATACAGCAGGTATTCAATAAATGCTTATGGGTCTTGGCATATAGCAGATACTCAATAAATGTTTGTAGATCATGGCATACAGCAGGTAACAAATAAATGCTTGTGGATCTTGGCATACAGTAGGTAATATGAAAATGCTTGTGGTTTTTTTCATACAGCAGGTACTCAATAAATGCTTATGAAGCTTGGCATACTGAAAATACTCAATAAATCCTTGTGTAGTTTTGCATACAGCAGGTTGTCAATAAATGCTTGGGAAGCTTGACTTACAGTAGGTACTCAATATATACATGTGGAGCTGGCCATACTGAATGTACTCAATAAAGCTTGTGGAACTAGGCATACACTAGGTACTCAATAAATGCTTGTGGAACTTGACATACAGCAGATACTCAATAAATGCTTGTGGAGCTTGGCAACAAGCAGTTACTCTATAAATGCTTGTGGTGTTTGGCATATAGCAGGTACTCAAAAAATGGTTGTGGACCTGGTCATACTGCAGGTAGTCAATAAATGCTTGTGTAGTTCCGTATACAGCAGGTACTCAGTAAATACTTGTGGAGCTTGGCATACAGTAGGTACTAAATAAATCCTTTTTGCATGAATTTCAAGAAATGGTTAAGAGTGAGTAACCCAGAGTTATTTGTGACTAATATTGTGTGTGTGGGGGTTGTATTTTTTTATTATATAAATATATTTTAATTAAATGAATAATAGGTGTCAGTGGGGATAAATTTCAAAGAGCTCACCAATGTGTAATTCCTAAGTGCCCAAATCCAGAAGACGTCCTAGTACCCTCACCTCTGTTAACGGTGGGCAGGACACCTTTGCCCACATGTTTCTCTTCTTTCCCTCATCACCAGTGTGATGCTGTTAGGCCAAAAGTGTATGTAAAATAAGTTTTGTTGTTGTTAATTAATCTTTACTGGGGATATATTTCCCCCCCATTGATTTTTAGAGAATGAAAGGAAGGGATAGAGACAGAGAAAAACTTGATGTAAGAGAGACATGGACAGGTTGTAGTGCCAGTGCCCTGACTGGGGGCTGGAGCCTGCAACTGAGGTACATGTACATGCCCTTGCCAGGAATTGCACCTGGGACCTTTCAGTCCTCAGGCTGAGGCTCAATAAAAGCTTGTGGAGCTTGGCATACAACAGGGACTCAATAAATGCTTGTGGAGCTTGGTATACAGCAGGTACTCAATAAATGAATGTTGATGTTGGCATATAGCAGGTACTGAATAAATGCTTGTGGAGGTTTGCATTCATTAGGTACTCAATTAATGCTTGTGAAGCTGGCCATACTTCAGGCATTCAATAAATGCTTGTGGAGTTCTGCATACAGCAGGTATTCAATAAATGCTTGTGGAGCTTGGCATGCAGTAGGTACTCAATAAATCCTTGTTGTTTGAATTTCATAAAATGGATAAGGATTTCAAACACAGGGTTATTTGTGACCCATCTTCTCTGAAAAAAAGTGTGGGGGAGATTATTTTTTATTATCCTGCCTAATAAAGAGGGAATATGCTCATCGACCATCACTCAGTCACAAAGATGGCTGCACTCACAGCTTGGCAAGTTCCCATAAGGAGTCTTAACCTCTCCTCTGCCCCCCTCCCCTGTGTGGCTAAGGGACCTCAGCCCCTGCCTCCCACCTGGCAGGGATTGACAATGGACCTCATTGTGCACTTCCTATCCTGGTGCTGTCTACAGGAACTCAGGCTGCTCCTCCCACCCCATCGCCAGGCTGGGGGCCTCATGTCATGCCCCTCAGCCCGGCTGGGCTTGACAGGGGACTTCAGGCCACCCCCTCCTCCCAGCATCGGGCCAGGGGATCTTAGGCTGCACCCCCCTGCCTGGCTTGGCTCAACAGGGCACCTCAGGCCATGCCTCCACCCAGCGGGGTTTGACAGGGGATCTCAGGCCATATCCCCACCTGGCGGGGCTTGATGGAGGACCTCAAGGCATGCCCCCTGACCCAGTCTGGGCTGGGGGGCCTCAGGTCATGCTCTCCCCCCCCCCATCCAGGCTCTGCGACAAGGGACCTGAGGCTATGCCCCCCTGCCCGAGAGGGCTTGACAAGGGTGGAACTGGCCAAGTCTGTATGTAGCCCAATGTGGGGGGGTGAGCGGCTGGGACTGGGTCTCACACGATTTTGAGGTGCATGTGGGTGGGCGGGACTTGACTTTGGGTCCTGTTTTGAGCCCCAGATTCTGACAGGAGGAAGGTTTTCATATACATTTTACTAATTTTCTTTCATCTCTGACACTTCTATTATAGAGAAACGGCAAATAGCAATCAATATTAAATTATTTTCTCTTAGTAATCCTCTTTTAATATGCACGAATCTCTTGCACCGGGTCACTAGTATAAATATATTTTAATTAAAGGAATAATAGGAGCTCAGTGGGGACAAAATTATAACAGCTCACCAATGTGTAAGTCCTCTGTGCCCAAATCCAGAAGAAGTCCGAGTACTCTCACCTCTGTTAACGGTGGGCAAGGCACCCTTGCCCCCACGTTACTCTTCTTTCCCTCATCACCACTGTGATGGCGTTAGGCCAAAAGCGTATGTAAAAATATTTTATTTGTTAATTAATCTCTACTGGAGACATATTTTTCCCCATTGATTTTTAGAGAGGGGAAGGGAGGGAGAGAGACAGAGAGAAATGTTCATGTAAGAGACAGGGATTGGTTGCAGTGCCAGCGCCCTGACCTGGGGATGGAGCCTGCAACTGAGGTACATGCACATGTCCTTGACTGGAATTGAACCGCGGGCCCTTCAGTCCGCAGGCTGATGCTCTAACCACCCAGTCAGAGCCGCTAGGATGGCCAAAGGAGTATTTCCATGTGAGGAATAACAGGCCATTGGAATGAAATGCATTTCAGCCCAGGATGCCAATCATGAACTGGGCCCCAGCAGCAGCTCTTGAAGGGGCTGCGGATGGTGGAATGGTGAGGCTAATGGGTTGGGAAAATCCTAAGGTAAAATGCAGGGACCTTTGAACAGAAGCCCCCCTTCTATCTGCATGCCTGTCCTGGACTGAATGTTCCACCCTGAAGTACATACACTGGAAACCTAGTGTAACAGGTTCACTTGGGGATACATTTCAGACTTATTGAATCTCAAATTCATTTCCTGGTAGTGGGATTTATGATTTGGCCTTGATGTTCCATGCTCTTCATTGCCATTCAGCTGCTGGCTTGGTACTGTAAAGCTTCTTGAAGTTCAGGGTCAACAGCCCCCACCCATCAGGCCCCTCCCAGGCAGCCGCCCAGTGTGTAGGCAGCTCCTGGCCTTGAGGGGTCCTGTGAGTCCAGGCTGACGCTGCACCCCATCCTCCAGGCACCTGCCACCTCCAACCAGGAGATCCTTCCACTGCCACCCAAGTGGCTCTCCGGGGACACACAGAGGCCTGAAAGCACTTGAGTCTGGATTTCCTGCTCTCCGCTGTGCCTGGCAGCCTCCCTGCTGCCCCCCTGCCCTTGGCTCCACCCAGTTCCCTGGACCCTCCACCTTCCTGGGGGTCTTGGGGCTCACCTCTCCCTGGCGAAGCTCTGAGTCTCCCTAACTGTGAAGGGGACCAGCAGTGCCCAGGTGGAGTGTAGTGTGGGCAGAGGAGGAGCATGAAGGGTGGGGTGGCAGTGACCCTGCCTCTCAGTGCCTCATCAGCCTCTTGCCCCTTTCCCCCAACCTGGACATGCTACATTTCAGCCCAGGACTCCAATCATGAACTGGGCCCCAGCAGCAGCTCTTGAAGGGGCTGGGGCTGGTGGAATCGTGAGGCTAATGGGTTGGGAGGATCCTAAGCTAAAGAGCAGGGAGCTTCAAAGCAGAAGCCCCCCTTTCTATCTGCACCCCTATCATGGACTGAAATTGTCACCCCGAAGTTCATACATTGACATCCTAATCCCCAAGGTGGTGATTTTGGGACATAGCCCTTTGGGAGGTGATTACGTCATGAGTGTGGAGCCCCTATAAAATAAATTTGTAAAGAGACTCCAACCTCAATCAATAAAGAAATGTAAAAAAAGAGAGAGACTGCAGACAGCTCCCATGTCATTCCCTTGTGAGCACACCACAAAATGGCAGCCATCTATGAATCAGGAAACAGGTCCTCACTCGACACCGGCTTTGTCAGCAACTTGATCTTGGACTTCTAGCCTCCAGAACTGCGCAATACATGTCTGTTGTTTATAAACCATCTGACTTATGGTATTTTCATTATAGCAGCCTGAACAGATTAAGACAACGCCAATGTCCCTCCAAAGTGGGCCACAAGTGGGTTCAGACAGAGGGTCGTGCTTGGGAGAATGGACTAGGACAACAAGGTGGGGGTTCTGGGGATTATGACCCCCCAGGCAGCAAGAATTGGGGCGGGGGAGGACTCAGAGGAGGGTGATATTGGAGAAGCTACTGGGCTCCAGAAGGCAGTGGGCACTAGAATATTCTCAAACCCCTAGTAGAGGCCCACAGGGGGTCTGGAGAGAAAAGCTCAGGCTGTCCCCTCCGCTGGGGTCTGGTATTAGGTGTCAAAGTGGACCTGTGGCCTTAACTTCTGTAAAACCAAAGCTTGCCAGAACACAGTTTGCATGTTTTAAGGAAAAAAAAATGGGTAGAATTTTCAGGAACAAGCATATCATGAAATCGGCAAAGCAAATGATTATTTTCAAACATGTGGTTTGCAAGCAGAGCTGGCTGGGCTGCAAATGGGGCAAAGAGCTATTACTCCTCTTGCCTAGAAGTTGGCAATTGACAGCGTGATGAGGATGGGGCTCTGGAGGAATGATGGCATGATCCTTGCCTGGGAGCCTCCAGGGAGATTGGGGGAAGGGGAAGTCATGTTCTATTCCAGTGTTGCTCTCTCCTGCTGGGGTACATTGTGAACCACAAGGGTCCAACTCAAGCACTCCTAGAGCCTACTCTGTCCTTGTCCTTCCAGGAGCAGATAACCGACTCCACAGCTGAGCTATTTGTATTTAGAAGGGCCAGAAAGCCAGGATCCTCTCCTTATTACCTGCCTTTTATGAGATAACTAGAGGCCTGGTGCATGAAATTTGTGCACGGCGCGCAGGGGGGGGGGGGGCGGGGGAGGTAGGTCTCTTAGCCCAGCCTGCACCCTCTCTAATCTGGGACCCCCTCAAAGGATGTCCGACTGCCCGTTTAGGCCTGATCCTTATTACCTGCCTTTTATGAGATAATGGTCATCAGAGAGAGGGCCAGCCATTGGCTACCAAGAGGACTGACCTCCCCAACTGCTGTCCTCTCCCAGCCCAGAGAGGCTGACGGAATCTCAAGTCCCAGAAGTGATGTTACTCCATTCCTTATGGGAGGAGCTCATGGTCCAGCCTGGTCTTCTGCTCCCAGAATTGACTAGAGGGGGAAGGCACAAGGCTGAATGACAGGCCCCTTCTGCCAAGGGGGGCCCCAAATTTCCAAGCAAACCAGCCCTCCCTCATCAGGGCATCTCCTCTCCCCTCTGCGTTTCCAGCAAGTGGAAGCCAATACAGAACCTGGACCCCTGGATGGGGGAGAACTCCAGAGTGTAGAGAAAGGCCAGGGGTGGACTGATAAACTAAGCTCTGACAAAATAAGTTCAGGAGACCAAAGCCATTTAACATATATTTATTGAAATCTACTTGATGCAAGGCACTGTGCTAGGTCTGGTAGGGGAATAAGACATGAAAGACCACCCCTGTCTTCTAAGAGCGCACAATCTAACGGGTGGGGGAGGGCAGGGACCGCGAAGCTGTGCAAGGCTGGTTATAGTCAAGTGTTTTAAAACAAACAAGTTATGGAGATTAGGAGGAAGGGGAAAAGAGTGCCAACAACCAAAATATGAACTGGGGTGGGGGATAGCTACTGTTCTTAGATATGCAAATACTGAAGGCCAAATTTAAAGAGATCAGTTCTACTTTTGAAAGTAAATACCTAAACCGATGCAACAACAGTTACAGAATTGTAAGTATACATAGTCATAGAGAAGTTATCCATTCATTGTCTGATGGATTTGCTGGAAGTAGGGAGACACTTCCAAAAACAGGAACACGGTGGGTGGGGCAAATTTGGGGTCAGTACAGGAATGATAACCAAACAGAAAAGCATTAGTCAAATTTACTGATACTAGAAGGTATAGATTTTTTAACCCATCTCAGCAAACAGAAAACAGTGCCACAAATTTAAAGGGGTGTTTACTATAGTCAGGGGGGACTTGGGCCAGGAACTCGGGCCAGGGGAACACAAGGAAAGCCAGCCACCTGATGCTTCTCAAGAAACAGCCAAATGATATTATACATTGGCTCTTAACAGATTGCAAAAAGCAGAGACCCATTCAGGCTGACTTGGCTAAGGAAGTCTATTGCAGAGGGCAGTCCTCAGAAATCCAAGAACATGAGACCAGGCTTTCCCTCGGGTGCTGGGATTGAAACATCTCTGGGGCACCTAACAGGAACCCATAGATCTTCAAGCCAGTGCTGCCCAACTCCTCTAAATGTGGAGTGCTCCCTCTTTTTCCAGCACCAACTAAAAACTTCTTAGTTTCCTTGTTTGCAAAACCTAAAAGGCCTGGCCCATCATTCCCAGCCAGCTCTGATGACCAGCTGCTGTCCACGGGTCACGTGGTTCGTTGTGGTTGAAGGAATGTGGCCTACAAGGGGGGTGGGAGTCACGTGGCACACAACAGGGCCCAAGTCAAGGGCACTGGGAATGCAACACCACATGAGAAGGATGCCCACTGCGATCGCGTGGGGCTCATTGTGGAAATCTGAGAGTGGGTCTGACACAACTAATCAACAGTTAATTTCAAGCAGCAAACACGGTAAGCAATCGCTTTTTTGGAAAGTTTCAGCAAGTATTCAAAAGTTGAATAAAAGCAATGGAGGCTTTCTTTCAGACTATAACAAAAGGGTAGATTTCTAATGAGAGCTAGCGTTCTAGGTAACCCAACTGCTCTTCGTTTCCCTTGCAAAAGGTCTGTGTGATTAGAAAGAAAAGTGAAATGAGGTAGATACCCAAATGCAGAGATAAGCACACACGACAGAAAGCTCGATCACATTTTGCATCTGATGTAGCAGTATGCCTAGAGAATCCCAGGAAATCCGCCCCCTAGTTGCCAGAGGCAAAAACGGAAGGCGCAACTACAGGACATACATGAAAACCACAAATTGATTGTTTTGAGCCAACGCAGCGATGGAGAAGAAGCGGTCTTTAGTGTTAACTCTGGGAAAGGGTTTCTTTGAGAAGAAATTATAGAACCAGGAATGGAAAAAAGTAAAGGAGGGCATGACGGTATGGCAGGACTCCATGTCCCGGCTGGGGGAAACGAGGCAGTGTGGATGATGCTAAGTTCCGAGTGAATACTGCATCAGGATCCTTCAGGAAACCCGACAAATGCCTAGTGAATGGGTAAGAAATGGCAGAGTACTTGCAGGTACAGGTGCCAGATTGTCCCCCCTGCCCATGACGTCACCATTCCTTACCAAAGGACACTTGTATCAAACATGTCAGAACAGCTGGAAAAGAGACAAACTGCTGAGAGAAGGAAGTAGCGATCTCAGACACAGATTCACGACTACTGCGAGAACTGAAGCCCACAGAGCAAAAGGAATCGCTATGTAACAAGTGCTGTCGGCGGCTCTCCAGCCTGGGGCTCAGGATGGAGCTGTCGCAGATAGCCACTGGGGTGGCCTGGCGGCCATTCCAGAGTACTTTCTGGCTAAGGTCACAGGGGTCACTGTGGGACCCCGCTTCCCAGGATGGGAGCTTTGGGGAAGTTACGCCCGAGCCTTGGTGGGCCCATCAGAAGGGCACACTTCCTCTCCGGGCCTTCTAGTGCCCCTCTTGCTGCCTGTGACCCCAGGCACAGCTGCTGGGAAGCCACAGGCTGTGTGGCTGGCTTCTCCCTGTGGGCTCTGCACAAGGGGCCAGGCTGCTGGCCAGCCCTTGCTGCTCTTCCTCCTGGGGAGGCTGCTGGAAGTAACAGCCCAGCCCCAGAAGGACCAGCTTTTGTTTCTAGGCCACATGGGCCATCAGAAGGGCATCATTGCCCTCCAAACCCTTGTTTTATTGCCCCTTCTGGGCGCACCTGCTGTAAGTCACGGCTCAGGCCTGTGTGGCCAACTTCAATCACGATGACATGCAGGCCACCAGAGGGGCCTGGTTTCTCTCTGAGACTTTGCTCCGTTGCTCCTCTCAGGTGTGGCTGCAGGTGACATGAGAACACGTGGGTGAATGTCCCCCCGGTTGCTCAAAGTGGAAGCCACCAAACTGACTTCTTTCTTGTCCCAGAGTCACTTCCTAAGAGGAGGATGCGATTCACATGACATCGTCTCAGGTAAGTCTTCTTGTGTTGGAGATGTCTCTTGAGTGAATTTGCTGCTCAGGCATTGAATCCACATCGCACATGGCTAAGGCTCCCAGGAGCTCAAAGGATGGCCAGCTGTTGCCAAGGCCAAGTTGGGAACCCCCCATCGGTCGGGTGAGGCCCAGCCCTGCTGCTGATGGCTAGGGCTATACTGAGGAACAGTCAGTGTTCTGGCCAAGCTGTGATGGAAGTTTCTCTCCCATGCCTGAGTGGCCAGGTTGGATAGTCAAGTACTGCCTGCAGACATGCAGAGTCTGCGTCTTGGATGAGGAGCGAGCCTGCTTCTCCGGCCCATTCCCATCCAGCCTGCCCGCTTGGCACATTCGCCTTCTGGTGGGGCAGGGCTTTCAACTTTTCATTTGTAGTTAAAATTTGAGAACGAAATGTCCTATCTAACTACTCAACCAATGAAAATTATGACTTAACGGACAATGAGTGCTTGGATATGTAAAAATTAAAAGCTTACATAACAAAAAGTATAATAAAATTGCTACAAGAACAAAGCAATAAAATCGAAAGAGAGATCCTCACAATTGATGTAGAAAGAACTTCTATATAAAGTCAATATATCCAAAGGTAACTTGATAACTGGTCAAAGGAGATGAACGTACAGTTTGCGTGCAAGAAAACGGAAACAGCATTGAAGTCACTGCGTGAGAAAGATGAGACTAGGAGTCAGAAGGCCTGGGCCCATCCCCAGTTCTGGTATTAATGAGCCAAAGAATGACAGCAATAACTATGACGATGACAGCAGATGCTCTTCACTGAGTGTCCCTCCATGCAGGACGTAGTGTCACATCTCACGGTGTCACATGTCACGGTGCTCACCATAACCCCAGGAGATAGTCCTGTTATCACTCCCGTTTTAGAGCCAGAACTGAGGGTTGAGAAGTAACATCTAGGTCCCATTCGATGAGAGGCAATGGTTCTCTGAGAGGCAATTATTCTTGAAAAGGAGGTGTCACACTTGTGTCCATGATGTCCCTGTTACTATGGAGATGCTCTCTCAACTACTTGATTTTGAACAAGATAGTGCCACTAAGGACGACTCATTAGCCTGAAGCAAAGTCCAACAGATGCTAGTTTTGTGTATTGGCAGACAGAATTGGTTTCAGAAAAACCTTTTTTTCTGAAAAAGAAACTGAACATAGGAGGTATGACCTCACAATCACAAGTTGTAGATACTTAAAAGGCTTTGAAAGGTCATTTAAAAAGCAATACCTTGAGTGGTTATATTGTAAAGCTATGGGACCATTTTTAAAAGCAACTGTCCTAAGCTTACGTGGACACGTATTTATGGCTTGGGAGGAAATTTCTAGTGAGAGGCCTGTCATGATGCTACATGGCACGCGGCTTGAATGGATGGAAAACCATTCGATGTGCTTTGAAACCGACGATTCAAAAGTGGCTCCCAGGCTGATGAAGATGGTGAGGTCACAAATGCACGCGAGGAGTTAGAACAAAATGATAGGGAGTGGAGTAGGAGGGGGGGAGAATATTTTCTAAATTAATATATTATTCTATATAATATGTTATTTATAATATGTACGTATAACTAAATAAGTTAAACACTCTATCACATTTGAATATTCTATTTCTATCCCTAAAAATTTATAGATTCAAGTAGGCCAAAAGACTGGAGGGCTCTTTACTTCGGTAAAGTCGGGCTCACTTTACCTGGACACCTCGCTGAATAGCTGTGTCCGTTTCCCTGAGGTGGGAGCTCAGAGGGGAGGACCAACAAGCCGCCCTCGAGCCCCACATCCAGGTTTCTCTTCTCTCATTCTCAGATTCAAGGCCTGCAGATATAAATACCTTGAAGATATTGGATGCGAGGTAAACTCGCTGAAATAAGTTAAAATGGACAAAGCTACTCTCGAGAGGCAAAATGGGAAATGTACACTTATAAATTGCTGGTGGCAGTATAAATTGCTTTCAACCTTTCTGACAAGAAAATATATAAGCGCTACAAAACTGTTCATCTCCTTTGACTCTGCCATCCCACTCCAGGGTGAGGGGACTGGGGGACGGGGGAGGCAGGGACCCATTGACAGATAAGGATCCGCAGGCCTCATCTACTCATGATGGGTTGGCTGATGCTTCAGCAGCGAAGACCACCTCTTGAATACGCGGCCACACTCACTGCACTCACAGCGTCTGGCTCCAGTGTGGGTTCTCCGATGGCGACTCAGGCCCGAGCTTCTCCGGAAGGCCTTCCCGCACTTGTCACACTCATAGGGCTTCAGTCCACTGTGGATCCGCCGGTGTTTGATCAGGTCGGAGGGCCCCCGGAAGGCCTTGCCGCAGTCGCCACATGCGTAGGGCCGCTCGCCCGTGTGGATGCGCTGGTGCTCCAGGAGGCTGGAGCTCTGCCGGAAGGCCTTCCCGCACTGGCCGCACTCGTATGGCTTCTCACCCGTGTGAATCCGACGATGCTTGGTGAGCTCCGAGCTCCTCCGGAACAGCTTGCCGCAGTGGGCACAGCCATAGGGCTTCGCACCACTGTGGATGCGCTGGTGCTCGGCCAGGCCATTGACTGCTCGGAAGGACTTGCCGCAGTCGTCACAGTCGAAGGGCAGTTGGCCGTTGTGCACTCGCTGGTGCTTGAGAAACTCCTGGCGATCCAGGAAATCCCGGCTACAGACCTTGCAGGCAAAGGGCTTTTCCGAAATATGCAGCCTCTGATGGCGAAAAAAGTGGGTGTCCACTTTGAAGGACCGCCCACACTCCTCGCAGTCGAAGGGCTTCTCTCTGCTGTGCACGCGCAGATGTTGACTAAGGCCTGCGTTCTTCTTAAACCTCTTCCCACACTCCTCACACTCGAAGGGCTTTGCCTCCTCCTCCATTTGCTCCCTCTTCTCGGTGGCATCATTCAGGGCCTGGCTTGGGCTGGGCCGGGGCTCTACAGCCACGTGACTCTTCCGGTGCTCATTGAACTCAAAGACCCACCTGAAGACCTGCCCACAATCCCCACACTCCCAGCCCTTCTCCTCACTGTGAATTCTCTGGTGCTGCACAAGGAGGACCTTGAGCCTAAACGCATCCCCACACTCTTTACACGCAAAGTGAGGCTCTACGGGCAGATTCTGGGGGATCCCTCTCCTCCCCTTAGAGTTCCCATTCTGATTGACCTCAGGTTTGGGCTCGCTGGCCCTCGGGGAGCTCCTAAATGCCATCTCCTGTGGTTGGGCGTCTTCACCCATCGTCTGGTGTTGGGTCGCCAAGATGCTTTCTGAAATGAGAACCACAAGTCACTGCTGTCTGCAAAGGAGGGAGGAAGGAGGTTATTCTTTGTCAAGAATCGCTTTCCTGCCCAGCCAGCGTGGCTTGGTGGTTGAGGGTCGACCTATGAACCAGGAAGTCATGGCTTGATTCCTAGTCAGAGCACATGCCTGGGGTTATGGGCTTGATCACCAGTGGGGGGTGTACAGGAAGCAGCCAATTAGTGATCCTCTCTCACCATTGATATTTCTATCTCTCTTTCCCTTTCTCTCTGAAATCAATAAAAGTGTGTGTGTGTGTGTGTGGTGTGTGTGTGTGTGTGTGTGTGTGTATGTGTGTGTGTGTGTGTGTGTATATATATATATATATAAATTTTTTTTTTAAAGAATCGCTTCCCTCATGAGACAGCTGCAGAGCACTAGGCCACCGGGTCAGAACAGCAGATATTCATCCAACCGGAAGTAAGGAACATAGAGGGAAAGGGTAGAAGGGCCTGATTGATTGTGCTTCCTACCAAAGTGGGCCCAGGGAGGTCTCCCCTTCTGTGACTGAGCAGCAGCCAAACCACACCCTCTCCCCAAAGGCTCAGCTGGGCTTTCCCCACCATTTCCTCACATTTCTTTAGGATTCTTTTTCACTCACCAGAATACGTAGCTTGATCCGTGTTAAGGGTCTGATACCAATAGTGTGTGTGCTGGCACCCAGTGAGAGACCAAGGCAGGATTCAGAACAGGAACTCCTGCTCATGAGAAAGGAAACGGATTATGGCAGTGGTGGCTAGAGATGGCAAAGGAAGAGCATAGAATAAGCAGGGACTTCAAAGGGGAATCTCCTTCAATTCTCAAAGTCTAGCTTGGCTGTGACCTTTGGAAGTCATTCGTCTATTTTAAATGCCTTCCCCAGTGGGTAACTCCTGCCAGGGGCTGGATGAGATGGCTCTGGGCCTGCTCCGTTAGAGTAGGAGGTAGTCGTCCTGGGGAGCGGGCACTCCCTTTCTCTATATCCACCCCTCGGTGGATACTGAACTCCATGGTCTTCCACAATCCACATGTGACCCCGGTGTCTCTCTTCTAAGAACCCTGGCCACTTTACACATCAGCATGATAGCGAGAAGAAGCTTGCTGGTGCCAACCTTTCTCTCGACAGTCAACTATAATAAAATGGCCATGCAATTTGTATCATGTGTGGGATTAATTCACTCTAGATTACAGTGGCACATTTATTTTAACTTCTTTTCTAAAAAAAAAAAAAAATGGGGGGTGTCTTTCCGTGCCATTAGAAGTTGGGGTGTGGCAGACCCTTGTATTTTCTTACAGCCCATCCCCAGGGGGCACAAGCCTAACTCCAGCTTCTGCTGCTTAGCATCATGAAGCTGATGGAAGGGCTAGGGGTGTCTTTACCCACAAGAAGTCACGTTGCCGTAATATGCCGGCGTCCTCGACCACTCCTTTTTTGTGAGGTACTGTGCCACGCAACCAAATGTCAGTGAATCCTGAAAGAATTAAAAAGGATCATCAGTTCTTCCATCCATTCTACAATGAGGTAGAGACCGTCCCAGTAACACCAGGGACATGAAGTGGGGGTCTGGAGTGGGTGTGCCCTGCTAACATGGAGATCTACCCGCAAGTGTCAAGAAGTCCTGGGAAGACAACAGGAGACCATGTGCCAGGAGACCTGGGCCACTGGCCTGCCAAGGACCTTGGTTCAGTCCCTTTCCTGGATTAAAATTTAGCTCCTCCAGTGGTATGATGGGGATTACAAGTCCAGTGGGCATCCATTCCTTGGCAGAGTCCAGGGAGAGAAGCGGAAGGAGGGAGAAATGAAGGGAAGGAAGGCAGTAGCTGAGGTCCAGGCCCTACCTTGTGTCATGCTGGGGCAAGAGATTAGGCTGAGGCCAGAACAGGGAGGAGTGACGGGCAGAAGAGATATCTCCAGCATCTCAAGATGGCCTGCCAGAACCTGTTTCCCCCAACTCTATCCCGGGGAAGGGCAAGACCCTGGCGGGAGGCAGGAGCAGGCAGAGTTAAGGGAAGTGTAAAGTGCTGTGAGTGACAGCAGCCTTGGGATGTGACTGGCAATTTCCCTTTCCCTGATTTTATATCTTGTCGAGTCTTCTCTGGCGCAGCCGCTGAATGACAAGCCAGAGCCTGGGTGGGCCTAAGAAAACATACCCCAAGCAGTGTGGTAAGTGGACTGGCAAAGAATGAATGCAGGCAGGCCAGAGGGAGCCCTGACGAGACAAATGAATGATAGCCCAGGCACAGCCGGGAGAAGACAAAGATGGAGGGCTGATGGCGGGGAGATTGGATCTCAGAGAGAGGCCAACCACGGGCCTCCCAGCAGCGAGCCTTGAAGAGATCAGTGCCCACTTATACTGCACAGGAAGAAAGCATTCCCCGAAGAATATCAGAAGAAATAATTAGGAAGTGAGAGATTCTTCCCAACTGCGTAGGGGCAACAAAAAAACCCCCAGATCGGGCCACTGGAGAGAAGAGAGGCAACAAAGGGTAGGAGGCAGGGCTTTCTGCCCAGCGGCAAGGTCTTTCATAGTCACCTCCCACCCACTGAAACTGCGCCAGGTGACCATGAGTCAGCCGCAGACAAGAACACTTGTGTGATACATTGGACAAAAGGAAGATCTGAAAGAAAGAAAGAAAGAAAGAAAAAACAGCTGGAAAAAGAAGCATCAAAGAAAATATTTTCAAGCACTAACTTGCTAAATAAATGAAAGTCCTGAATAATATATATGTTACCTTTTGCTTCCAGGTTGCAGAATAGGTGAAAAATTACAAGAGACTACCACAGACATGCGCATCACAGGCCTCCCACTCGCAGTGAGTTCAAAGAAACAGGAGCACAGTGTTTGTTCTGATGCCAGGTCAATTCAATCCCATTTATAATTCAATGAAAAGGAAGCATTTTTTACACCAGCTCAAGGAGTACAAAACTCAGATACTCCAGCGGAAAGACTTACATAAAATTTGATGCTATGTTAAAAGGATGGATGGAGATTTCCATTTGTGGTTGTGATGGAGTAACAAGGATAGACTTCATGGCCTGCCATAAACAAGCAGAAAACTGTATAGAATAGATGTTTTTATAGTTGTGAATCCTCACCTGAGGATATTTTCTCATTAATTTTTAGAGAGAGTGGAAGGGAGAGGGAGAGACACTGAGAGAGAAACATCGATTAAGTTGCCTCTTGCACATGCCCTGACCAGGGCCAGGAGTAAGCCTGCCCTTGACCAGAATCGAATCCGAGACCCTTCAGTCCGAGGGCTGGTATTCTAACCACTGAGGAAACTGGCTAGGGCAAAGCAACAGTTTTTAGACATTGGAAAGCAGACAGCAAAATGAGATGAGCCTTATCGCTGTCCAGGTTCTCTCTCTGGAAGCAATTTCCAGATTGAGAGTGTAGAGAAGGAGGACCCAAATAGAGCTTGGTGGCTTCAAGGCACAGATGAATGTTCAAGGCAGCCGGAAGTTCCAGAAAGGAGGGAGCTATGCAGAAAAAAAGTGCTCCAGAAAAGGTCTCAATAAGACTCCCCTCGAGTCTTTACTGACTCCCCAGCCATGCATACACATAGTGAAACTCCAAGACTGGGGAAAGCAGGACCAGGAAGCTGTAAGTGGAATAATTTCCAAGACACACAAAGGAAGAGAGATGTTCAGAGTCCAAACAACCAGTAGAGAGTCCTCCTCAGTGGTCACCTGGAACATTCAGTAGACAGTAGTGCAGTGAAGGCCTGGGCAAGGGGTGGGAGAGAGGTTGGGGGAGCCAATGGGGGAAAAAGGGGGCCATCTGTAATACTTTCAACAATAAAGATAAACAAAAAAAGATAAAGGGAAAAAGAACACATGGGACAGATAGAAACCATCAGCCAGACAGTAAATATAATTCCAACCATATAATTAAGTAAAATGCAAATGGAGTCACAAAGGATAGGATTTCCTTCTTTTTTACAGCTAAGTATTGTAGTATTCCATTGCGTAAACGCACCAAACTTTTTTTGGGGGTGGGGAGAGCATTATGCTAAGTGAAATAAGCCAGTCAGAGAAAGACAAATGCTATCTGATTTCACTCATAGGTAGAATTGAATGAACGAAATAAGCTAACAAACAAAATAGAAACAGTCTCATAGATAGAGAACAGACTGGTAGCAGAGGGTTGGAGGCTGGGTAAAGGTATTAAGCAAAAAACCCTCATAGGTACAGGCAACAGTATGATGATTACCAGAGGGAAAAGGGGAGTTAGAAGCGAGTAAAGGGGGGATAAATGGTGATGGAAGGAGACTTGACTTGGGGTAGTGAACACACAATACAGTGTACAGATGATGTGTTGTAGAATTGTGTGCCTGAAATCTGTAATATTTTGTTAACCAGTATCCCCCCAATAAATTCAATAAAAAGGAAAAAAAAGTACAAATGGACCACACACTTCAAATAAAAGGCAGAAATTATCAGACTGTATTTAAAAAAGAGACTCAACTACACTGAATGGCCAGATTATATATAATCTCTGAACTCATAATAATCTGGCCACTCAGTGTACATTCCATGTAATAAAAGGCTAATATGCAAATTGTCCCCTCGACCAGGAGTTCGACCTGCAGGCAGGCCGGCCAACTGCCCATGGCCAGGCTGGCTGGACCCCACCCATGCACAAATTCATGCCCCTGGCCTCTAATATGTATAATATACAGAGTGGCCAGATTATTATGCGTTCAGAGATCATAATAATCTGGCCACTCAGTGTATATGCTGTCTACAAGAAACCTTAAATTTACATAAAGACTTTAAATGTAAAGACCTGGGCAGGTTAAAAGTAAAAGGATGGAAAACAATATATTATCACCAACAGGAAGGGTCTAAGTTATCCCCTTGTCATAAAAATGAGAGAGAGATAGAGATGGGAGAGAGAGAGAGAGAGAGAGAGAGAGAGAGAGAGAGAGAGAGAGAGAGAGAGAGAGAGAATTATGAATGCAGCTCAGAGCTCTGGAGACTGTACTGAAGGATACTAGAACTCAGAGCAGGCAATGACAACTGAAGAGCTTAGGTATCAAATCAACAGGTGGAAGAAAACCAATAAACAAACAAACAAAACAAAACAAACAAACAAACAAAAAGAAATCAACAGGTGGCTGATGCAGGATGACATGCAGATTATAAAAATGCAAATCCTTCGCAGAAGATGTAGACAGACCTATTTGTTAAATCATCAAAAAAAGGTAGGTAAAAGGGAGAGGATGGCTTACTATAGATTTGCTTTTTATGAGTTGAAAGGAATACACGGAGAGCGGGGTGGGGTCTGGGTCTAGAAAGGTCTTTCTTTCTTTCTTTCTTTTAAAAAAATATATTTTATTGATTTTTTTTAAGAGAGGAAGGGAGAGGGACAGAAAGTCAGAAACATTGATCAGAGAAAAACATCGACCAGCTGCCTCCTGCCCCCCCCCCCCCCCACTAAGGATGTGCCCGCAACATGCCCCTGACCGGAATAGAACCTGGGACCTTTCAGTCCGCAGGCCAAAGCTCTATCCATTGAGCCAAACCGGTTCTGGCAGGTCTGCTTTCTGTTTCTGTAATGTGTGAATTACTGATAACCAAACTGCATTGCTTTGGTAATCAGAAAAGAAGAATAATTTTAAAAGGTGTAGGTGGATTTTGGATTAAAAAGATGCTCAGATGCAAGAGGACAGGGTTGAGGGGCCTAGGAGACAACAGGGAAACACCCTCCAATCAGGGCAACATTCTGAAGGGCCCACGTGGGCAAGGTAGCCACAGGGAAGAGGGGGCTGGGAGAAATGTGGGTAGTCCCAGAAAACTTAAGAGGCAACACCTTCCAGGGCCTGTCTCCCCCAAACCCCCATGCTGTCAGCGCCACGGACAGGTGTGTGGAGGCCTTCCTTGGCCCCAGCATCCACAGGAGCCCCGTTCCCATCTCTAGCCAGCTGCCCAGCACAGGCGATTTCCCGGTGTGTGGATTAAGCCCCAGGGGCCTAGCAGCCAAGCCCTCTGTGTCCCGCTATCACCTGGGCAGGGCCCACTCTGAGCAGTTGGATTCTTCCTGGGATACATTTGATGCCTGGTTTGACCTCCAACTCGAAGCGAATTGGTCCTAGATTACTTACACGATTCATTTATGAAGATGTACTTTCAATTGACATTGAGGTTTTGCTGCCAAGTGTAAGGGTGGGGGGAGAAAGGTGCACTCACCTTCTGAGAAAGATGGCCTGTGACAAGCCCTCAGGCCAGAGACCCAAGGAAGCCCTTAACCCCCGACAGGGCCCTGGCTGAGGCCACCAGACCCCTATTCTGCACCCCCAATCTCAGTCATTCCTTCCAGACACTGTGACCTTCATCCTTCCTAGATATTCCAAGGCAATGCCTTTCAGGGGCTCTGACCATTCATTACACAGGTGGCTTCTTCTAGGAATTCAGACCTCACTCGAGTGTTTTCATTCTCCAGCCCCATCAGGGTATACTAATAATACTAGCAACACTTTTTACTACCTAAAAATTATCCTCTGAAATTGCTTGTTTCTACCTGACTCTCCACAGAAGTGTCACCTCCCACAGGACAGGGGTCTTTTTTTTCTTAGTCGCCCTGACCCCCAGCATCTGTAGCAGCTCCTGGCCTTGAGTGGGCAGTGATAAACGGAGGTGGGGGGGGGGCATGTGAAACAGCGCAAACTGCCATTTATGGGTTTGGCAATGCGTTCCCTTCCCCGGATTTAATTTAATTGTCTAGCTGTCACAACCTGTACTTATTACGCCTCCATTTTACAGAGAAGGAAGCCATGGATCCGAGAAGTTAAGTAGCTTGCCTAAGGTCCAGCTCCTAATATTGTAGACTTTTCGAACCACAATAGAGGAGAGAAATAATACCCAACCCTCTATCACCAGAAGATAGGCAGTCACGAAGAGTCCCTGAAGCCTGATGGTATATGTGAATTAGGGGGGCTGGCTTCAAATTGTCCTATCAATAGGCCATCATAGACCCTTACTGCGCTCTCTCTCTCTCTCTTATGCTCACACAGTTCTTCCAAGCTACCCACATTTAATTGAGCAAATCCTTTTGAAGTGTTCCATTTAATGGAGCAGATTCCACCCGAGTGTATTTATTTAAGTGGCCTGATTGTTGAAATCCTGGAGCCACAACTCCCAAGCGAATCGTTGGTTATTCTTTCCCAGGTCCTTCCTGTACCAGGCTTGCCCAGGGACTTCGCCTGAGGCCACTTCACATCACCGCCCGCAGCAACAGAGCACACAGACACAGAAATCATTTAGAAGGTGCTCGCAAACACGGGAGGGAAAAGGAGAGCCCTGATTTCACAAAAGGAAGCTAACCTCTGTGTAATGAACCACGTGTGTCGGGTAAAAGCTTTCAGCGAAGCAAAGCTAGATTGTTAAAAGAGATACACATTAACCCCCCCTCCCACTGCAGTTAAAAAATAAAATTATCATCCATCTTGGAGACAACCTGATCATGTTGAAGCCATGTTGCACCGTGGCTCCGCTTTAAAATGGTGGAACTAATCTGGAAAAGCTGGACGCCGCGACCGAAGCGACAAAAACAGGTGTCTGCTGCCTTCCGAAAGTGGACCTTGGGGGACCAAGGTCAAAGCAGTTCCAGGCAGAATACAAAAGCCCTGGTGGTGTACCCAATGGATACAGAGAGTGAGGCTGACCTTCAAAATGAAGTCACTGTGGATAAGCGCCCCCCAAACCTTACACAGTGCACTCCTACAACCAGCCGGGAAATGTAACTTCAGAGAAAGATACAGGAAGACACATTTCTGCCTCCTAATAGAAATCATATTATCTTCCTTTGTTCAGTGAGATGTGAAGTTGTGGCTAATGACTAGATGCTCGCAGAGACCCAGAGCTCTCAAGTTGATTTCAGATTCTACCTTGAACCTAGTCGAGTGCCATGACCACTGCTGCTGTTTCATAAACACAGGGAGATTATGTCCATGATAACCTACTGCCTGGCAGTCCAAAAAGCCATGCATTGTAAAGCACGAGAGCTTGTTGTGTTCCTGATAGTGCTTTACACTGAGTGGCCAGATTATGATGATCTCTGAACACATAATAATCTGGCCACTCAGTATATATCCTATATAATAAAAGGCTAATATGCATATTGTCCCCTCAACCAGGAGTTTGACCATCAGGCAGGCAGGCCAACCACCCATGTCCCCTCCCTCTGGCCAGGCTGGCTGGACCCCACCCATGTCCGAATTCATGCACCGGGCCTCTAATATATATATATTGAGTGGCCAGATTATTATGCGCTCAAAGATCATAATAATGTGGCTACTCAGTGTAGATGGTGATGTGAATTTCAACCAACTCATTTAAATAGACTTTTGTGCAGGGAATCAGAGACATTAAGAGAAACAAAATAATCGTTCCACTTTGATCAGAGAGAACAGAAAGTAAGAGCTGAATTCAATGGAGACAAAAACCAATGCATCATCACAAAAAGAATTAGGTATCTTCTGTCAACTTTGTGGTGAGGACCCCTCTTCTGGATATCTGGCTGCCAGTAAAGATTGATTTGGAGCCTAAAAGATCAGGTTTTTTGACCAATCACATGGCACAAATAGCCAAGCAACCACCTCCACACCCGTCAGTCCCTGGGCACTGGGGCAGGGGACAAGCAGCAAGGCCACCCAAACTAGATCATTCTGGCACCTTCTGGAAATTTCCAAGGGTGCCAGAAACACTTGGACTCCCTGGAGTATCTAGATAAGGACTGTAGCAGAATGTTCACAGGCCCCAGAAGACAACAGGCGGCTCGTGATGTTCAGTTTGGTTCTGGGCTGGAGCAAAAATGTCCTGGTGTGTGTGTGTGTGTGTGTGTGCCTTTTTGGTCACACAAGACCTCTTTTTTCAGCATCTAATTCAGATAGGTGCCTTCAGCCCCTGCTCCCATCCAAATGATCACATGGATTCCTAATTCTCCTGACTGGATACCTGTTCTTCCTTGAGTTGGGTCTCTTACACAGAGAGAACTGTGTCTGGGCAAAAACAGTGTGGCAATACCAGCATATATGAAAACATAGTCGCTTCTACAACGGAAACAATACTTCTCACCATCTTGCCTCTCCACCGTTGGGTCTTTTAACAGCAAGGCCAGCTTTAAGGCCACCAGATAGGTCTGGAAACACCCAGACTTACCCCAAAGGGACACACAGGGATAACTCATCATATCTTGGAATGATTCTGAGTGATTAATCAACCTGACAAATGGCCTACCTGTTGGGTCAAAATAATTTGAAGCGGCAGAAGCAGACTTGGGAACATGTCTTTTTGGGTCGTGAATGCTCAACCAAAGGACAGGCTGAGACTGAACATACTCTGCAGGATCTGGATCTTTGTACCCCGCCCTCCCGCCCCTGGAAAGGCCAGGTCTGGCTCTTTACCTGCCTGGCCAGGACGGGGTCCCCAAAGCCTCATTTGGGCCCACCCTATACTGTACAAATGCACTGCTACTAGAAGTGGAAGAATCCTAAAGGGCCAAGAGAAAGGGTGTTTCACCAGAAAAAGGCTGTTTCTCTCAGGATGTTTTTGTCTGTGTGTGTGTCTTTTTTGGTGTGTGTGGGTGGGAGGCATCTGTCTCTGTCTTCCTCAGTTTTTCTCTCTCACTCTGCCTGGGCACCTGTCCCTCGCTGCTGAGGTTTCCATTTTCCTTCCCTTCTATAAAAAGCCAGAAGGTAGACCGGAAGGGGAGTGTGTAGTGTTTGCTGTACTCACTTGAGGAAAGGTTTCTGTTCCAATTTCTCCCAGAAGATGCATGACGTTTTAGTACAAATCAAAATAAATTGTAAGCATAGCTTCATGTAGGTTATACTGCCCTGGATAGGAGAGAATCTAAATGAGGGGGGGAGGGTGCTGTGCAAATCCCAAGGGGTCCCTGGGCCAGTTGAGGAGCTCAGGTAAGTTAGGGCTAGCGCTGGGTCAGTGGGTTAGAATCTTGGTTTGGGTTTTGCTAAGAACTCCAGGGGCAGAGTAGCAGCTGTGGGTGGGGACCAAGGAATCTGCATTTCTAACCAGCACTGGGCTTGGCATACAGAGCTGATGCTCCTCCTTAGCACTGGGCCGTCTAGATCTGGAGGCACCCTCTCCTCTGCTCAGCGGGCAGGATTCTGGCCCATGAGCCTCCTGAGTAAAACCCTACTATGTCCCGTCCGACTTCTGGAAGAGAATTCACATTTTCTAGTGATTTTTCCAAGGGGTCTTTCACCCAAAGAAGGCTGGAGATCACTGCTCAATAGGATTCTAAATATAGCTCCGGGGATGTTTTTTTTTTGGAATGGACTGGACTGTGCCAGACACTGTACAAGCTGCTTCTACTTAAAGGCCCAATGGGGGAGAGGGGCTGGTGGATCTGGGCATTAGTGCCCAGAGGAGGTACTGTTCTAGCAATCCCATCTGAAATCCTTTGGTAAAGGAAAAGTGTCGGGTCTGAGGTTGAAGAAATATTTCACTGACCAAGGAGACTAGAGGGGGCTGGGGGCTGGGCCAGGCAAACGCTGGCTGGAGGGCTTCAGTTGGAACAAGGTGAGACCTCCGGGAAGAGGGCCAGGATTTTTTTGGGGGGGATGGTGATTGAAAGGGACCATGGCCTTTGGGCAGCAGGGGAGTGTGTGTGTGTGTGGGGGGGGGAGAAGGATGGAAAAAGACATGTAATTAATCACCCAAATATAGACCAAAGGAGGCAGCGAAGGAGTTGTACTGGAGCAGGAGATGGTGGCCCCCAGAAGGGCAACAGCTAAAGCCCTGTTCAGACCAAGGGCCTTGAGCAAGGGCTGCCTCTCTCCTTCCATCATACACCTTGGGCTCTAGTCTACCCGCCTCCAGCCTCCCCACCAAAATGAGGCTCGACCCCCACCCAAAAGCAAAGGAAGGACTCCACTAACAGGAACCTTCCCAGCTTACTTACCAGGTGCCCAGGACTTCGGCTCAGCCCCCGCCCTCTACCCCCCAGACTGGGGAAATGCCCTTTAAACACCTACCTAACACCCCCTCCGCCTCGGCCTCCATTGCGTTTGGGGAGGGGGTCAGTTCCTTCCCACACTGATTCGTTCCCACGCCTTAACATCTTCCCAAAAAGCAACGTAGGCCTCCACACGTCCGCGAATCCCGGTCCTGACTACCGTCCCCTGCCTGCCCTGGGAAGGCGTTCGGTCCTCCTCCTACCCTTCACCCTGGACCCAGTCCCCCCTTCGGCTGGTCCCAAGGCCAAACAGCCTACTGCAGGCCCAAAGATGCCCCTCTCCCTCCGCCCAGGCTTGACAGTCCCCTCTAACCTCACACTCCCCAAAGAAGCACTCATCTCAACCCCCCCATTCTCCCTGGTCATCCCCCTGCGCATCCTCCCGCGGCCCAAAGGTTCACCTCAGTCCTGCACATTAGCTCGCGGCCCGCGTACTGTCCCGGCCTCCCCAGGACATCCTCTCGCGTCCCAAAAGATCACCCGTCTAAGGACACCTCCGCGGACATCCTCCCGTGGCCCGCATGCTCACCGCAGCCCGGCGGTAGTCGACGCGCGGCCCTTGGATGAGCAGCGCTGGACCAGCCCCCGCAGGCCCGGCGTGGCAGGAAGCGCCACGGAGCCACCCGCGCCCGGCTGAGCCCACAGCCCCACGGCGCGTTTCCGGAGCCGCGGGAGCCGCCAGGGGTAGTGTGGGGCGAGACCCCGCCCAGACCCTGGCCCCGCCCTATCTTCCGGCCGCGATTGGCCCAGAAAGGGGGCGGGGCGGGGCGGGGCGGGACTGAGGCCGGCGGGAGAGGGCGGTCCAGCTTGAGCCCTTGGAGTCTTGTGCCCGCTAACGATGCCTGGGTGGAGGTGGGCGGAGTGAATCGTGGATCGAATGTACTAGTGAATTAATGAATGAACGAGTGAACGAACCTACCAGCCCACGAATAAAGGTAACGAAGGAATATAAAGGACCCCTCCCCCCGCGCCTTCTGGACGAGGGTGAGGGGTGGGGAGAGAAGAGGAGAATGTCAGAAGTAGAGCAAAATCAGGCCTCACTGGAGGGGTCAAAGTGAATCACTGATTCACCAAAGAAGTGAGCTATGGTTGCACCGGGGACTGAGAATACATCTGTGAGCAAAACCGGGCCACATCCCTGCCCTGAGGGGGCTCGCATTTGGCGTCCAAGAATTCGTGTGTGTGTGTGTGTGTGTGTGTGTGTGTGTGCGCGCTGCAGGGGTGCGGGGATGCAGGGGAGGGGGTCGAGGAGTACCGGTGGTGGAAGGGAAACGCACTTGAATTAATTTCAAAATAGCATATTATACAGTAAAGGAAAAGAATAGGATTCTTGGATTCCGGGTGCTGCTAGTAGTGACAGCTAGCTGCAGATGAATTCGCTGCCAATAAACCAAAATCTAGGAAACTGCAGTAGCCCTGCAGTAAGCCCATCTATGCTTTCCTGAAGATGCCTGTTTTGAAAGGAAGCCGGTAATCAACAAGGATCAATGTATAACACAGAAGAGTTAGAATTGTGAAGACCATCAGTTAGAGTGATGGCTGGGGGACTTAGGTGAGGCTACGGTTGAGATGAGACTTGAATAACAATGAGGGCTCAACCACGTAAAGGTTGTTGAAGACAGGAAAGTGTCCACAGGTAAAAGGAAAAGCAAACTGGACGTGCTTCAGGATTCAATAGAAAATGCTGGAGTGCAGTAAGTCAGCCAAGGGAATGAAGAGTTAGGCGCTGGGCACTGAAATTGAGTCTGAAGGATATGGCCAACTTTTTTTTTTTTTTCATTTTAAAATGAATAAGCATTGAATGATTTATTCATAACAATATAACCAACTTCTTAAATAGTCTCTTAACAATTTTATCCATTTGATGCTAACAACTTTATTCTTATTCTCCCTCCACATTTTCTTATGAAAACTTGGCAACATACAGCTCAATTGAAACATTTGTACCCCTGTACCAATATGCTCTACTTGCTTGATTGCATGGTCATCCTTATGTTACTGATCCATTTCAGACAAGATCAGGCATGTTCAGGGTGCTATGGCCGTAGACTGACTGATCCATTCCAATCAATGCACTTCATCCCTAAACACTTCAACATACACAGCATTAGCTAGAGATCAATACCTGTTTATAGTTCTTTTTGTTTTGTGGAGATAATGAAAAAAGTTCATACAGCAAAACACACATTTTAAGAGTCCATGCATTGACTTTGATAAATGTGTACTCCAAGTCCCTGTCAAGATACAGAACACTATCAACATTCCAGAAATTTCCCCTGTGTCTATTCCCAGTCAGTCCCCACCACAATCCCACATGGAGGCAACACAAACTCCTATTCTAATGTTTCCCTACCACAGATTACTTTTGCCTACTTGAGAACTTTGTAAGAATGGAATCAGATAGTAGTTTGTGTCCGGATTCTTTCATTCATTCATTCATTATAATGATTTTGAGATTTATCTATATTGTTGAATGTTATGACTTCTTTACTTTTATTACTGAGTAGCATTCCATTGTCTGGACATATCTGAGTTGGCTTATTCACTCACCACTTTATGATCTGTGTTGTTTTCACTTTGGACTACTATAAATAAAGCTACTATGATCATTTGTGTGCACGTTCATGTAGATATGTGCTTTTATTTTACTTGGGTAAGTACCTAGAAAGGAAATTGCCATGATAGTTGTTTTATAAGAAACTGCCAGAATATTCTCCAAAGTGATTGTACAATGTATGTTGCCACCAGAAATATATGAGAGTTCCTTTTATTCCCAATCCTCCTCAACATTTGGGGTTGTCAGCCTTTATTTTTAACTATTTAAGTGGGTGCAAAGTGGTAACTTAGTATGATTTGGATTATCTTCTCCCTGATGACTAATCATATCAAGCATGATGTTTTTATGTGCTCATTGGCCATTTCTCCAACCCCCTTTATAAAGTGTCAGTTCAAAAGCTTGACTACTTTTATGGGATTATTTGTCTTTTTATTGCTTACTTGTAAGTGCATTTGTTTAAAAAAGATCTTTTGAGATATATTTAACATATGATAACCTGGACATATTTAAACTGTACAATCTGATAAGGTTTGACATGATACCATGACCACAACCAAGGCAACAACCATCCATTATTCTCGAAGTTTGTAGTCCCTTTGTAGTTCCTCTCTCCTCTCTCTTCTTGCTTCTCTCTTTCTCAAGCAACCATTGATCTACCTTCTGTCACTATAGGGTAGTTTGCATTTTCTAGAGTTTTATATATAAACTAGAAACCTAGTGCACAAATTCATGCATAGGTGGGGTCCGGACAGCCTGCTCCAATGGAGGCTGATCAGACAGGTCAGGCAGGGGATGGGGAGGGAGGGAGGGGATGCAAGAGGTTGGCCAGTCCCATCCTGATAAGGGTGGGAGGCCGCTTAGGGGTGGGGCTGGTGAGAGGGGGTCTCAGGAGGTTGATCAGCTAGTCTTGCCCCTCTTCAGAGTAGGGGGCAGCAATCAGCTAGTGACAGAAGGTAGATCAATGGTTGCTTGAGAAAGAGAGAAGCAAGAAGAGAGAGGAGAGAGGAACTACAAAGGGACTACAAACATTGAGAATAATGGATGTTTGTTGCCTTGGTTGTGGTCATGGTATCATGTCAAACCTTATCAGATTGTACAGTTTAAACATGTCCAGGCTATCATATGTTAACCTGGGGGGAAGGGCTGCAGGAGGTTGGGGGGGGGGTAATTGGGGCTCCAATAGGGCTGGTTGGCCATCATAGTGTGCATCATAGCAACCAGTTATTCCGGTCACTTGGCTTTTATATATATAGATGGAATAATATTATAAGTGCTTTTTAAAAATCTGGCTTTCACTCAAAATTATTTTGAGATTCATCCACATTGTTGCATGTACCAACAGCTCATTCATTTCTATTGCTGAATAATATTTCATTGCATGAATGTACCACAATGGGTTTATTTATTCATTTGCTAATGGACATTTGAGATATCTCCAGTTTGGAACAACTGTGAATAAAGCTGCTATGAATATTTGTGTACAAGCCTTTATAGGGACATATATTGCCTTTTATCTTGGGTAAGTATTGAGGAATGGTATGGCTGATAGTATAGAAGTATGTTTAACTTTTTAAAATGACCAAATTGTTTTTGCATAGTGGGTGTGCCATTTTACATTCCCACCAGCAGTGTAAGAGAGTTCCAGTTGTTCCACATTTTTGTCAATACTTGGTATGGTCAGGCTTTTTTAATTTTAGCCTCTAATAGGTGTATAGTATAACCTCATTATGGTTTTAATATGGATTTCCTTGACTAGTGATGTTGTGCATATTTTCATATCCTCATTAGCTGTTTTTAGTGAAGTATCTGCTTAACCATTTTGCCCATTTTATTATTATTGAGTTGCTTGTCTTATTAAGTTATAAGAACTCTCTATTAATCCTTAAAACAAGAGATTTTTTAGGTATTTGCTTTGCAAACACTTTCTCCCAGTTGGTGGCATGTCTTTTTATTCTCTTAGTAGTGTCTTTTGAAGAACAGAAATTCTAAGTTTTGATGAAGCTAAATTTATCAAGCTGTTCTTTTATGGATTATATTTTTTGGTGTCATACCCAAGACATCTTTGTCTAATTCAAGGTCACAAGGATCTTCTTTGCTTTTAGAAGTTTTATGGTTTTAGGCTTTATGTTTATTTAGATTTCTGATCCATTTTGAGTCCATTTTTGGATGTAGTGGGAGATATGAGTCAAAGTTCATTTTTGTGCATGTGAATATCCAGTTATTCCAGCATCATTTGTTGAAACGACTATCATTCCCCACTGTACTGTTCTGTGCCTTTGTCAATGTTCAGTTGTTCATAAATGTTTGTATTTAGGGCTCTATGCTGTTCTGTTGATGTATTGTCTATCTTTGCACCAATAATAGGCAGTTTTTTTTTTATTACTGTAGATTTAGAATAATTGTTGAAATCAATTTGTGTAAGTTCTACAGCTTTTGCTATTTTCAGCGCTGTTTTAACCAGTTTAGGTTTTTTGAATTCCCATATAAATTTTAGAATCACCTTAGTTTCCAAAAAAAAATGTCTGATGGGATTTTGAGTGGGACTGGATTATATTCTGTAGGCCCATTTGGGGAGTATTGACATCTTAACAATATTAAGTCTTTTGACCCAGGAATGAGGTCTCTCTCTCTCCATTTATTTTGTCCTTTAATTTCTCTCAGCAATGTCTTGTAGTTTTCAATGTACAAGTCTTTCATATCTTTTACCAGATCTATTCTTAAATGTTGCATATTTTGATGGTATAGTGAGTGGTATTGTTTTAAATTTTTAAAAAAATATCTAGAATTGTTCATTTCTAGTATATAGAGATGCAATTGATTTGTTTATATAGAACTTAAGTCCTGCAACCTGCTAAACTCACATATTAGTTATAGGAACTGTTCTGTAGATTCCAATGTATTTTCTACATAGACAATCTTGTCATGTGTGAATAAAGATAGTTTACTTCTTCCTTTTTGATCTGCATGATGTTTCTTTTCTTTGCCTAATTTCTCAGGCTTGAACCTCCAGTAGAGTGTTGAATACAAAGTGAAAGAGTGGACATCCTTGTCTTGTTTTGATTTGGGGGAGGGAGGAGTCACTCAGCCTTTCACCGCTAAGGATGATGTTAGCTGTAGGTTTTTTGTAGATGTCTTTTATCGGGTTGAGGAAGTTCCTTTCTATTCCTAATTTTCTGTGATTTTTAAAAAATCAGGAATGGATGTCAGATTCTGCTTTTTCTACATCTATTGAGAAGATTGCTACTGTCTGAGTGTGTCCCTCCCTAAAATTTATATGTTGAAATCCTAACCTCCAAAGGCATTAGAAGGTGAGATCTTTGGGAAGTAATGAGGTCTCAGGAGGATTGATGCCCTTTTAAAGAGGCTCCAGAGATGCTTCACCATGTGAGGACATGCACAGAAAGGCTCTGGCTATGAACCAGGAAGCGACCCCTCACCTCGATCTTGAACTTCCAGCCTCCAGAACTGCAGAATCAGTTTCTGTTCTTTATAAGCCACCAAGTCAGTGATATTTTGTTATACCAGCACAGATGGACTAAGGTAGAGATTAGAGGGGTTTTATTTTTTAGTTTGTTAGTATGCTGAATTTCATCGATAAAATTTCAAATGTTTAAATGAAACTTGCATTCTCGTGGTGAACTACTCAGTCATGTTATGCTATCATTTTTGTATCTTGTTGAACTCAATTGGCTAAAATTTAGTTTAGAATTTTTTGCGTGGATGCTCATGAAGCATTTAGGTCTGGACTTTTCTTGTCATATGTCTTTGTGTAGAGTCGATAATAAAGGTAATGCTGACCTCATTGACTGAGTTGGAAATAGTCTTTCCTCTTCATTTTTCTAGAAGAGTTTGCATAGTGTTGCCATTATTTCTTCCTCAAATAATTGGTAGAATTTGAGTTTCCTGTCTGCATATTTGTTCATGTGTGAGGGCGGGCTATAGAGGATGCCATGTTGGGTGCCAAAAACCCAGAGACCCAGAGGGCCTCAGCAATTGATAAAAAAAAAAAAAAAAAATCAGTAAATATACAGAAGATCTGTATGACATTATCAACAATCTTTACTTCATTTATATTTATAGAACACGATAGCCAGCAACTGCAGACTATAGATTCATTACAAGGGCATTCATCTGGATAGATCAAATACTGGGCCATAAAATCAAGTCTCAACACATTTAGAAAAAGTGAAGGCTTACATAATAAGTTATCTGAGTTCACAGTGGTGTTCCATTACAAATTAATAACAATAATGTGCCCCTAAATGTTTGGAAATTCAACATCACACTTTCTTCTTTGTATTAAAGAAGAAAACACAAAGAAACTTTACAAGTATTTGAAATTGAATGATAATAAAAACAAAATATCAAAATTAGTGGGAGGCCGCCAAAGAAATGATTAGAGGAAGATTTATCGCTTTAAATCATATCAGAAAGAAAAAAGGCATAAAAATCAATGTCCTAATAGTCCATCTAAAGAAGCGAGAAAAAGAAAAGCAAAGTAAACCCAAAATAAGTAGAAAAAAAGAATAACAGAGATAATAGCAGAACAAAATGCAATAGCAAACGAACTATGGAGAAAATGAACAAAGCCATATATTTTTAGAAGAGAAATGAAATGTACAACCCCCAGCAAGACTAATCAAGAAGAGAAAGTACACTAATCATCAGCATCAAGCATGAAAGAGGGCTATCACTATAGATCATGTAGATACTAAAAGAATAATGAGGGGTTCTTGTGGGCATCCTTACGCCAATAATTTTGATAAATTAAATTGAAAAATTCCTTGTTAGCAAAACAATTGATCAAAACTGACAACAGGTTAAATATAAAATAGGAATAGCCCTATTTCTTAGACGGGAATTTAATTTAATTTAATTTAATTTAATATATATGTATATATAACAAAAGAACAATCCAGGCCCAGATGACTTTATGGGTAAATTCCAGCAAATGTTTAAGGAATGAAACTCGCCGAATCTCACACACTTTCAGGAAATAAGGGAGCAGGGGACAATTCCTAATTTGTTTTGCAAAGCTAGGATAAACCTGGAAATAAATCTTGATTTTAAAAGTGATGGTTAAGAAAAAAGAGAAAATTATAGGAAAATGTCCCTCATGAATAGTTAGCAAAAATCTTTAGCTATCAGCCAGTGAAATCCAGCAATGTATGGTAAGGAAAGTTTTTCTATTGTCTATTCACAGGTGCAGGGCACAGATGCTCAGTGACTTGTATGGCTTCTGTGTTGGGCTCACATAAGCCCACAGACCTTCCACTGCAATGGCTGCCTGCCTGGTTAAGAGCTGGCTTCACAGTATAGAGAGGTGTGATCAGGATGCTGGCTTGGGAACAAGTAGCCTGTGTCTCTTGTCTCTTGTGGAGATTCCAGGCTTAATGAGGGCAGGCTGTGAAAGCAGAGGGGCATTGGGGACCTGTTCTTAGGTTCCTCTGGCCCCTGCCGCCTGGTTTTCAGCCTCCACTGCACCCCCATTTTTGCTGCAGTTATTGATGGAGGCCATTTTGCGGCTGGAGGACCAATGGGTGTAGTCTCCAGGCCTTGCCTCATGAATCCATTGCCATGGCAACACTGACGCCTCCTCACGTGTTCTCCGGAGCCAGTCATTTGCCCTGCATCCTGACGCAGAGATCAGTCTGCCTCATCTACCCGGGGCTTCTAGAAGCTCTGGGAAGCTCACCTGCCCTTAACTCCGAGGGGGCTACCCGGGAGACCCCTGGACTGCGCAGCCCTAGGCCACGATCTTCTGACTCTCTGGCTTCAGGGCTCCGCGGTGGCATCTGCAGTGGGCTCTGCAGCCTGCAGGCGGTACTCCCCGTCACCCCCACCACTGCGGCAGCGCTTTCAGAGGAGGAGAGAGTCAGCAGGTGACTGGGGGCTTCTCTGGGGCTGGACCCCAGAATTACCTCTGGCCAGCGCCCTGGGTAGGGGGCGCCCTGGGTAGGGGTGGAATCTCAGCCGGGGCTGGGAAGGCAGTGGGGTTGGAGGGGAGGTCTCTGGGCGGGTGCCGATGGGGAGGGGATGGGAGGTGGGATAGCGGACTGCAGGGGTTTGGGGAGGAGAGGGCTCCTGGCTTCGGAGGGGCTGGTTCTGGCGGGTGGGGGAGGCGATCTGGACTTGGTTGCGGGGGCGCTGCGTCTGGCGGGTGTGTGTGTGGAGGGGGTCTGGACTTGGCTGCAGGGGCGCTGCGTCTGGCGGATGGGGGGTCTGGACTTGGCTGCGGGGGCGCTGCGTCTGGCGGGTGGGGGAGGGGGTCTGGACTTGGCTGCTGGGGCTCTGCGGCAGCAGGCTTACAGGTTGCATGAGTCAGAGTAGAGAGCGCAAGAGCTCTAGCTCCGCTCTAGGAAAGAGAGGGTAGGAGCACTCCTGGCTGCGGGGTTTGCAGATGATGGAAGGAGGGGCTCCAGCTGCTGGGGCCGGATCAGGAGTTTAAGCCCAGACCAAAGGGGGTCTTCTTGCTGCGGAGGTGAGAGGTGCAGTGGGGAATTATGCGGCAGTGGGGGGTGGGGGCGCGAACTGGATTGGGAGGCGGTGGGTGGGCTGTGTGGCACCAACATTCTTCTCTCCCCTCCCCAATTTGCATTCCCAGGCTGCCTCAGCAGAGACTGCAACAGTCTGCGCCCCTTTCCTCTCGCGCCTGCTCCCCCCACCCCCACCCAGGTCTGGGAGATGGCGCTGACGCTGCTGCGGGACTGGTGCACCTGGCTGGGCGTGGATTCACAACGCTCGGTGCTAGTCGTGGGCATCCCTCTGGACTGCAATGTGGAAGAAATCCATGTGATCCTGCAGGATTCCCTGTGGCCCCTGGGCAGGTACCGAGTGCTGGGCAATGTCTTCAGAAAGGAGGTACACTGCAAGGTCGCCTTGGTTGAGTTTTATGACAATATAACCCGAAAAATGATCCCCCGACAAATACCAGGCAAGCATCGAGAGGCATGGGTTTTGCTCTTCCTACCTCAGGCCTTTGACTTTGATTCAGAGGATAGACCTGATTTCCCTGCACAGCCCCAGAGGCGAGAGGTGGCTGGCCTGGCTGGTGAGGCAAGAGCCCCACAGAGGCTTGGAGGTGCAGGTGAAGCAGGAGCCCTAGGTGAGGAGGGAGCTGCAGATGAGGCAGAAGCTGCAGATGAGGCAGGAGCTGCAGATGAGGCAGAAGCTGCAGATGAGGCAGGAGCTGCAGATGAGGCAGAAGCTGCAGATGAGGCAGAAGCTGCAGATGAGGCAGGAGCTGCAGATGAGGCAGGAGCTGCAGATGAGGCAGAAGCTGCAGGTGTGGCAGGAGCTGAAGATATGGTGCGAGTTCCAGGTGAGGCAGGATTGGCAGGGGAAGCAAGGGCTCCGGGTGGGG
Organism: Pipistrellus kuhlii; assembly: GCF_014108245.1. Taxonomy (NCBI): domain Eukaryota; kingdom Metazoa; phylum Chordata; class Mammalia; order Chiroptera; family Vespertilionidae; genus Pipistrellus; species Pipistrellus kuhlii. The sequence goes on along the minus strand of NW_023425550.1, from coordinate 2,335,518 downwards.
CAAGTTCTCCAGATAGGAAAGGATCTGCAAATGAGGCAGGGGCCTCAGGGGAGAAGGAAGTTGCAGGAGAGGAAGGAGCTGCAGCTGTGGCCTCAGTTGAAGATGTGGCAGAAGCTCCAGATGAGAAAGAAGCTACAGGCAAGGCAGGAGCTGCAGGTGAGGCAGGAGCTGCAGGTGAGGTAGGAGCTACAGGTGAGCAGGAAGCTGAAGGAGAGGCAAAGCCAGCAGATGAGGCAGAGGCTGAAGATGTGTTAGAAGCTCCAGGTGAAGAATTAGCTGCAGCTGAGGCAGAAGGTGCAGCTGAGGCAGGAGGTGCAGCCGAGGCAGGAGGTGCAGCCGAAGCAGGAGGTGCAGCCAAGGCAGGAGGTGCAGCCGAAGCAGCAGGTGCAGCCGAGGCAGGAGGTGCAGCCGAAGCAGGAGGTGCAGCCGAGGCAGGAGGTGCAGCCGAGGCAGGAGGTGCAGCCGAGGCAGGAGGTGCAGCCGAAGCAGCAGGTGCAGCCGAGGCAGGAGGTGCAGCCGAGGCAGGAGGTGCAGCCGAGGCAGGAGGTGCAGCCGAGGCAGGAGGTGCAGCCGAGGCAGGAGGTGCAGCCGAAGCAGCAGGTGCAGCCGAGGCAGGAGGTGCAGCCGAGGCAGGAGGTGCAGCCGAGGCAGGAGGTGCAGCCGAGGCAGGAGGTGCAGCTGAGGCAGGAGGTGCAGCCGAAGCAGCAGGTGCAGCCGAGGCAGGAGGTGCAGCCGAAGCAGCAGGTGCAGCCGAGGCAGGAGGTGTAGCCGAGGCACGAGATGCATCCGAGGATGCCTGGATCGACCAATGGAATCAGGCCGTGAAGCCTGTGCTGGAAAATCTAGCCTACCTGCAACTGAAAGATTGTCCTGACAACAAACAGCCAAGCTACGTGCAGGTGAACTTTGAGAACTGGCACGACGAGGCCAACGACATGATGTACCTGTGGCGCCACATATCGGAAAGGGAGCAGCGGCGGCGGCTGGTGGAGAGCCTGCACGGCCCCGTACAGAATTTCATAGAAGCCTTCATGAATGAAAGACCTAAGCTCACTGCTCACGAATACCTGGCAGCCGTAAATCTTGCATTTAAAAACAGGATACCCGGGACAATTCTGAGGCTGAAGTTTGTGACTTGTGTCCAGCAGCCCGAGGAGACTCTCTTTGATTTTGCGATTCGCCTGGAAGACTTGTTGCACACAGCCATGGACAAGGAGGGCATCCACCCAGGCTTGGTGGATGAGGCACGGGTCCATCAGCTGCTGATGGAGGGCCGCCTCAGTAAGGAGCTCCAGAGCAAGCTGCAGAGGATGCAAGTGGAGAATAAACCACCTAGCTTCTTGGAGCTGCTTCGGCTCATTCGGCTGTCAGAGGCATGCGAGGCCACTCCGACTATGAGTCAGCAGTTTCAAGTGGAAGAACCCGTCCGGGTGGACGTTAGAGAACTGGTTAATGCCAAGGCCACCCTAACCCATAAAGGTGCTGCCCAGGCTGCCCCAGCCCATGAAGATGTTGGCCAGGTCGCCCCAGCCCATGAAGATAGAGCCCAGACCGCTACAAGCCATGAAGATGCAGCCCAGACCGCCACAACCCACGAAGATGCTGTCCAGGCCTCTCCAGCCCATGAAAATGTTGGCCAGGCCGCCCCAGCCAATGAAGATGCAGCTCAGGATGCTCTAGCCAATGAAGATGTTGGCCAGGCCCCCACAGCCAATGAAGATGCAGCCCAGGCTGCCCTTTCCAAGGAAGATAGTGCCGAGGCCACTCTGGCCAAGGAAGTGGACATTGAGGCGGGTCCTGCCACTGCCAATCCTGATGAGGCTGCTCCTGAAACCAGTGATGCCACTGGGGCAGACCCTGCCCCTGAGCACACCACCAAGACCTCCCCTACCATTCAGGGAGATGAGAATGCTCTGGCTCCTGCAGGTCTAGATCAGGCAGGGCCCTCCCTTGCCCACATGGGCATTGCTTTGGGGGTGGGCTCAGGTGGTCCTGGCTGTGACTCAGAGGGCCTGCTCCAGGAAAAAGAGGAGGAGGCCAAGGAGCCCCATGAGGAGGGGCTCATTCTCTTACCGGAGGAGTCAAGAAGTGAGGATGGGTCTGGGGAGATGATTCCCTCTGAGCCCTCCTTCGAGTAAGCGTGGAGGGCCCGGTGGCCTCCTGTTCTCTGGGGCAGCAGAGCCCTGGAGGCAGGGGAAGGCCACCTCACCCCTCATGGGGAGCAAGGCCCAGGGAAGGGTCTGCGTTGTCCCCTGGCCCCCCACTACTCCCAAGGGGCCCTGATCACCTCCATCAGCCCTCCAAGTCACCAAGATAACCATGTTTGACACCCAATGGGATGGGGAGAGGTGCCCACACAAGGGAGCGCCACGCCTGGCCTCAGCCCCTGCCCAGCCTCTGCCAACTTGGGCAGCTGGCCTGGGAGCACCGCTGAGCAGCCCATCTCAGCCTAGGAGAGGGGCACCTGAAGACATCTGCCACCCGCGTGGAACTGGGAGACTTTAGAGCCCATCTCGGGTGCCACTCTTGGGGACCCCCATCCTCCATCCCCTGGGGGGCCCCAACTCATTTCTCTATAGCCCCATAGGGACCCACGTGCCAAGTAATCATCCTCCCACCAGCCCACAAACAGACCATGAGTCTGTGCAGTACCACTTGGTGTGTGTGAACCCAGGTGGGTGTCCTGGCCTCTCCCCCGACCCTGCCCGGGGCAGCCACCTCTCAGCCCCGGCACATGCTGTGAGCCCCACTGCCAGCCACGGCTCTGCCAGCTCTCGTCCAGTGTCGTGAGCTCAGCCTCTGCTTTCTCAGTATACATTTAGGCCAACTGCTGCTTGTGCTTGTGATGTGTGTGTTCTTCTCTGAGCAGTTTTTCCCTCCCCACCGCCAACATCACCCACCTCGGAGACCCCGAGCCTGAGCCCAGAAGAACGGAGGAGAAGGGCGGACCAGGGCGCGTCTGGCGCTCACCCGGTGACCTGTGGCAGGAAAAAATGGACCAGGGACAGAAGGCGGCTCCTGGAGGCTCCACGGGGACTGTGCTCTGATATGCCACCCTGTTGTTCCCTGTGACTCAGTTTCCTCAGCATGCTCGAGTGTCCCCTGCTGTTTTCTCCAGTATCTTGTGTCTGTTCAGTGCAGGCCACAGGGTAGGGCCAGGTCCCAACATGTCGTCCAGAGCGGAGGGGGCGGGGAGCCCTGCAGTGAGTGGACATCACCTGTGTCCATGGTCCTACAAAGTCCAGCCAAAGGGCCCTCAGGGAGGGGGACTATGGAAGGAGGGCCACAGTGTGGGGGACATTTAAGGCTCCTCGTTAGGGACCCCAGGAGCAGGGGGTGTGACCTATGGGCTCTAGTGGCCGTTGAAGTTCCTCTCTGTGTTGTAATTCCCCTTCTTCAATGGATTCAGTAAATGTTTCTCTTCAATAAACATCATTGAATGTTTCAGCTGAGTTTCGTCTCTTCTGTGGGCAATTAAAGGAAGGGTCTGCTGGGAACAGGGTTGGGGAAGAACAATGGGATTCCAAGTCAACATTGGGGTAGGGTAGGGACAGGGTCCATGGGGGCTATGAAATCCTCTGGGCTGGTTGGCACGAACAATGGTTGGTTGGTTCTGCAGGAAACTCTGGGACCCCCTAGCAATAATTGGGTTAAACATTGAAGATAGTGGTCTGGACAGCAGGCAGGATTGAAGGCCCTGAGTTCTCTGGCAGCATGGTGGGGACTCGGGGTCAGGGAAGTCACCTGGGTAGTCCCAGAGACCAGTGGGCCATAGAAGGGTCTGAGAGTGAGGTCAGATGCCCCTGCCAGAAGCTCAGTACAGAACTCTGGGGTGACTTGGGGTGACTACCCACCCCTCTGTGATCAGGCTAACCCTGGCAGCTGACAACTGGCCAGCATTGGTATAGCCATTAAGGGATACTGGAGGGATGGAGAGCAGGCCAGGTGGGTTTCACAGGGCTTATCCCTTGCCAGTGGGGAAGAGAGGCTAAGGTGGTTTTATCACTCCTGGGTCTTGCCCTTTCAGCCCCGGGGACCACAAGCCCACCACAAATTGAGGACAGCCCTTAATAGGTCATTGAATTGATTCCAGGTCTTTGGGAGGCAGACAGAAGGAGGGACTAGGTCCTTCTTGCATGTATTGGAGGAGGGGAAAATACTGTTGACCCAGACATAGTGAGAGACGCATTGGGGCTCCCTTAGTCTGTGCCCAGAGCTGTCCTCCAGCTATTCTGATGGGATAGTCTCTTACCACCCCCACAGCACAGATGAAGGGCACAGTCCCCAGAGCAGCTGAAGAGCCAGGGCTCTGAGGGCTGGGGTCTGCAGGAACCATGCATCTGGGGAAACTTGGGCCCTGTGGTGAGGGCTGAGGACAGTGGGGCCGCAGGGATGGAGTGGTCTCTGGAAGTGCTGGGCACACAGGCAAAGAGGGGCAGTTGCAGTGGGGCGTGTTGGGAAGGAGTCAGAAGGGTCATATTCCCTCTGAGGTTTCCCCACCAAAGCTCAAAGCTGTCATTTAGCACCTCCCCCTCCTCAAGACCACCATTCTCCTGTAGGCCCCACTGCTGTCTTCTGGAGCCTGGATCAGGGCCTAGCTCCTGAGCCACTGTCCCTGCACGTGGGAATTCTTACTTTTAACACTTAATTTATTATTATTATTTTAAAATCCTCATTCGAGGATATGTTTTTATTGATTTTAGAGAGAAAGTGAGGGAGGGAGGGAGGGAGGGAGGGAGGGAGGGAGGGAGAGAGAGAGAGAGAGAGAGAGAGAGAGAGAGAGAGAGAGAGAGAGAGAGAACAGTGTGAGAGAGAAACATGGATCAGTTGCCTCCTGTGCATACCCCTGAATGGGGGAAGGAATCCAGATCAAACCTGAAACCTGGGTATATGCCCTGACCAGGAATCAAACCCTAGACCCCTCATGCGTGGGATGACGCTCCAACCAAATGAGCCACACCCACCAGAGTGTTCCCTTGAACACTTTAGCTGCTTATACCTCTGGCTGTCCTGCTACTTCCCCAGCTGCCCATCTGGGCTGGAACTCAGGGCTCCCATTCTCACACTAGAAAGCCAAGGTCCCTATCTCCTTAGCACCTCTTGGGAGCCATGATCTCCATCACAAAGAGGGAAGATCAGCCCCCTAAGCAGATTCCTTTCTTATTCCAGGATGTGGCTGGGCACTTTTCTCTCCAGCAGGGCTGCCAGTCAAACCAGATTACCTCTGAGTACCTTTGGGGCCTGTGGTCCTGTTCCAGGGCACCTGGTGCTGCATAAGACTTGGCCCTAACCTTCCCAAGCTCAGTCAGACCCAGGTGTCCTAACACATGTGCACCTGGGCTCTGCAATGGCTCATCCCAGGCTTATCCCTATGCTGCCTGCCCTCTATGCTGGGTTTCCTGTGGCGCTGCTTGTGGCAATGACTCCCATAACCCCCTGCACCTTGCTTCCATTTCTGCATGGCAGTCAGAGCCATAGTCCCACCTGGCCAAATAAGGCACAGCGGACCTGGGACTGCAACATCAGCTGTGTACCCAAAAGGTGTGAAGGTTAGGGTCCTGGAAGAAGAGTGAGTACCTCCTTAAGAACTTCCATCTCTGGATGTTGACTGCCCAACAGGCAGTGGGCTGAGCAACTGGCCCTGCATCTCTCTGGGAGTCCTCAGAGGAGCCCCGGGGAAGGTGGACAGTATTGGGACCCCTCTGCTACAGATGAGGAGCCTGGGTACAGGAAGACTCAGGGACTTGCCCAATGCCCCACAGAGCCTCAGTGGTGTTGGGATTCCAGGCCAGGCCAGTGGACCTCTCAGGCTAAAGGACACTATCAGTGACAGTCCCGGAAACACAGAGGGAGTAGTGCATGTGGATGCCAAGGCCAGAAGGACCAGAAGGGAGAGTAGGAGAGGAAGAGGGAGGGAGGGAGCAACCGAGAAGCAAGCATCATCCTGCCCTCCTTCAGGTGACTCAGGGACCCAGCAGACCTAAATGAAACCACCTTCCACCTCTGTAGGGCACATCTGCTCAGAGGAAGGGCCAACGACACATCTGGAGGTCTGTCGCTTTTACTTTTTACCAAGAAGGGCTCCAGGCTCTCTGCATTCCCCTCCAGGAGATGGGCCCTGGGGGCAGGGGGCATTCCGTGGAGTTTGTTGCCAGTTTGTTTATTCACAATTTGGGATGGCTGTCCTGTTTGCAAGACTCAGTTCCTGTGCCAGCAGCTGGGCACACAGAGGGCGAGGGACCAATGGCAGAGGAGAGAGGCACCCTGATGTAGGTGGTGGTGGCAGGGACGAAAACAGCCCTCATGAAGGACTGAATAAATGCTGGGTGCCACCTTAGGACTTTGTTGCATGGACGCTGCTTTACCTGTGGGGTCTCATGTCCTGTTTTGGAGTGACACAGGCTGAGTACTTGGCATGAGGTATGTGCAATGGCTAAGGGTAATCGATTTTGATAACATGGAACTCAGCCTGGGATTCACAGGGGCTCCCTGAGGGAGATGTGTTCTGAGCTCAGGCTTTTTAAAAAAATATATTTTTATTGATTTCAGAGAGGATGGGAGAAGGAAAGAGAGATAGAAACATCAATGATGAGATAGAAAGATTGATCGCTGCATCCCGCAAGCCTCCCACTGGGGATGAAGCTCGCAACCAGGCATGTGCCCTGGCCGAGAATTGAACCGTGTCCTCCTGATTCATAGATTAACGCTCAACCACTGAGCCCTACTGGCTGGGCCCCAGTTCTGAGGTAGAGGGAAGACTGGGAGAAAGTGTGGTTTGTTCTATCAGAGAGGAGGGGCATGAGTGCCATGATGAATGTGTGCCTGGAGTGCCAGGGATGCCAAGAGAGAGGACAGAGGTAAAGCATGAGCTGGAGAAGCAAAGAGGAATCCATAGTGAGGTTTTTTCATAACAGGTAGATAACTCTCTCTTCCTCCTCCCTCTCTTAAATTAAAATTGTTCCATTACCTTTTATTCCCTCTACCAGCTCCACCCATGCCCCTCCACCCCCACAATGGCCACACTGTTGTCCATGTCCATGAGCTCTCTCTCTTTTCTCTCAATCCCTTCACCCCCCGCCCCCCGCAACCTATCCCCTCCCTAAGAGCTGTCTGCCTGCTCTCTATCTACGAGTCTGTCTCTCTCTCTCTTGATGTTGCTATGGGCAGCACTCTGTGGAAAAATACTGGAGTGGTCTGCATCAGAAAGAGGTTGGCCAGCTCCAGTTGTTGCTAAGGAAACCGCTGCAATTATAAGTCAAGAGTGGCTAGAAAGCAATTTGGAAGGAGGGCAAGATTTTGATAAAACAGAAATAATCCTTTGATGGATGAAAAATAGTCACAGAAGATAGCTTTCCTGAGATGCAGGCTGGCTGGCCCTCCTGTGCTAGGAAAGCTTTTGGTCTCAGGACCTTTGCCTCCTGGTGTCATGACCTTGAATATGTAAAGTTACATGGCAGATGCAATTACGGCTACTAATCGTTGCTCTTACAATAGGGAGGTTATCTTGGATTATCTGGTAGGTTCTTTACCAGCAGAGTCCCCCTCTCCCCCCAAGAAAGGCAACAAGGGGAAGTCACAAAGGTTTGAAGCTTGTTTGCAGAGGGAGGGTGTAGGGTGCAGCTATAAGGTTAAGCCTCGGACTGATGGGTGGCAGGGCCACAAACAAGTCCCAGCTTGGAGGGCAGAGCCTTCTTAGCACAATTAAGCTTGACCTTATAGCCCTCCCTTGCTCCTTCCTAGGTAGCTAATGGGTTGTGGGAGGTGCAGCAAGTGCTGCCAAAACAAGGTGAAACTCACAAGAACATTGTAAACATGTTGAGCACTACCCTTGTTTTGATCTCACTGTAAAATAGAGCTTTGGCTAGCAGGCTGGGTCTTTCTGTGTCCTCATCTATGCATGGGAGATCCCTGAGCCCCAGCTGTATTCTCCTGCCTGTCTTTAATCTTTCACCGCCCCTCCTCAGGTTCACCCTTGGCCATGCTGGCACGGCACAGGAGGGGGGATGGATATGAGAGGGAATGTACCGTGTTTCCCAGAAAATAAGACATCCTCCGAAAATAAAACCTACTTACAGGTTTCCTTCTGAGTGAAATATAAGGCATCCCCCCAAAAATAAGGCCCCCCTAGGCTAAACATGAGAGATTTGGTCCACTGATTCTGAAAGAAATGGAGTCACAAGAAATTCACCAGGAAATTCAGGAATTGGATTGTTATGATGATGTTCCAGAAGATGATGACATGATTGTCATTGAATAAATGAGTAAATTCTTGATACTGCAGGATTCACAGTTTTTCTGGTTTGTGTTGACAACTACCGTACTACCGTACCATATACAGGTAATAAATTTCCTTTATTTTCATTTAACAATAAATGTGTACCGTATTCTTCTTCATGGAAAAATAAGACATCCCCTGAAAATAAGACCTACCGCATCTTTGGGAGCAAAAATTAATATAAGACACTGTCTTATTTTCGGGGAAACAGGGTAGGTGTTAGTGGCCCCTAGGATCAGAGAGTGGCCCCCCAAGGACAGCCAACAAATGAAGGGGGACCCCAGACTGACAACTGCCTGGAACTGGATTCTGCAGATGGACTACTGTGGTGATCCTGAAAGATTCTGCTCCAAACCTCCAGAGAAAACCCTGGCAGGCCAACACTGATTGTAGCTTCCGGAGCTCAGTGATGCCTGGACCTTGGACCCAGGGCAACTGTGTATACTAGCTGGCCATTATTGTAAGCTGATAAATTGGTGGCCAGCAAGCCCAGCCAGTGTAGCTCAGTGGTTGAGCATTGACCTATGAATCAGGAGGTAACAGTTTGATTCCCAGTGAGAGCACATGCCTGGGTTGTGGCTTCCATCCCTAGTAGAGGGCATGCAGGAGGCAGCTGATCAATGATTCTCTCTCATCTCCCTCTCTGAAATAAATAAAAATATTTTAAAAAATTGGTAACCAGCATAACACTCCCCCAGTAAGTGCAGCTTCTTCCTATTGGTGTGGCCGGTGAGTGTGGCTTTCTCCTCACTGCCCAGGCCCCAAGGCATCGTAGGTGCTGGGCCCAATGTTTCTCAGTCTCCTTTCTCCCTTTGGTCAACTTCCAACTGTTTTCCTGGCTCAAATGACTACTGTGGTTTCAACAATACAATGTTTTCTTGTGGCACTTGTCTTTCTTTACAAGGTATCCCCTCTCTAAATTCACTAACCAAGCTCATTTCATTCATATCCACATTTCTCATCATCATAAACTGCATCCTTAAATGTCTGTGAGGCGCCAAATTTTAGAAGATTTTAGAATTATAGAGGATTCCACTTTTCTTTTTCCTCTTTTTTTTTTGTTTGTGTTTTTTTGTTAATCTTCACTCAAAGATATTTTTACATTTTTTTTTTTTTTTTAGAGTGGAAGGGAGAGGTCAGATACCGAAAGAGAGAGAGAAACATTGATGTGAGAGAGACACATCAATTGGTTTCCTCTTGCACATGCCCTGCCTGGGCCAAAGATTGAGCCTGCAACCGAGGTACATACATACGGAATCGATCCCAGGACCATTTAGTCCTCGGGTGGATGTTCTATATACTGAGCCAAACTGGCCAGGGCTTTCTTCTTTCTTGTCCTCCGTACTCCCTCTTCTCTTGAATTTTAGAATTGGTTCTAAAACTTGCAGGTCCAGATTGTTCTTTCCACTTGCATCATCTGAACATGACTGACTTATAGGGATGTGAACTTACTCCTCCAGCCCAGCAAGAAATTTAACAATAGAAGACCCAGTTCTCCAAGTAACATTTCCCTGTACTTGGTGATAAATAGCAACAATGCAATGATAAGATTTAAGATTTGGTCCTGGGAACTTCCTTGGTTCTTTATTGCCATGGACTAAAAGATGGAATTGGCTTCCTTGCTTTGACCCCATGGTTTTAAATCATGCCTCTTTCCCTTATGATTTCTCTAACTTGTCATTGTCCATTGTTACCAGTTGAATTGCGTCTCCCTAAGAGGATGTGTTGGAGTCCTAAGCCTCAGTGCTTCAGAATGTGACCTTATTTGAGGACAGGATCATCACAGAGATAATTGAGTTGTCATGAGACATTGGCGGGGGGGGGGGGCTAATTCAATAGGTAGGGTGGAAATTTGGATACACACACATGCATACCCAGGGGAAATACTCCGTGAAGATTGGAGTGATGCTGCCACAAGTCAAGGAAGTCCCAGAAACTAGGAGAGCAAATCCTCCCTTAGCACTCTCAGAGGCTCATGGCCTTGCTGACACCTCAATCTTCAGACTGTGGGACAAGAAACATCTGTTGTTTGAGCCACTCAGTCTTTGATAAGTTGTTACAGCAGCCCTGGAAAACTAATACAACCCATTTCTTTCTTTTTTAAACTGGGGCTTATTTATTTATTTATTTATTTTATTGATTTCAGACAAGAAGGAAGTGGGAGAGAGAGATAGAAACATCAATGATGAGAAAGAATCATTGAGCAGCTGCCTCTTGCATGAGGATCAAGCTCACAACAACCCAGACATGTATCCTGACCAGGAATCAAACTATGACCTCCTGGTTCATAGGTCGATGCTCAACTACTGTGCCATGCTGGCCAGACTACAACCCATTTTCTTTTTCTTTTTTTCTTTTCTTTTTAAGCTAAAGCCATAATTCCTTATTTATTGTGTCACTAGAGGCCCGGTGCATGAAAATTTGTTTACTGGGAGAGTGGATCCCTCAGCCTGATCTGCCCCCTCTCATAGTCCAGGAGCCCTCAGGGGATGTCCTACTGATTGAGGTGTCAACAAGGCCATGCACTTCTAAGGGCACTAAGGGAGGATTTGCTCTGCTAGCTTCGGGGACTTCTTGCCTTGTGGCAGCATCACTCTAATTTCCACAGAGTGTTTTCCTTGGGTATGCATGTGTGTGTTTCCAAATTTCCACCTGACTTATTGAATTAGGGGCCCCCCTAATATCTCATGACAACTCGATTATCTTTGTGAAGATCCTGTCCCCCGGGGAGCAGGAGGCAACCGGCCAATCAGGAGAAGGCACCGCTGCTGCCACAGCTGCCTGACCTTGGCCCTTGCTGCCACAGTGGCTTTGTCGGGAAGGATATTTGGTTGTCTGGAAGGACGTTTAGCTGTCCAGGTCTAATTAGCATATTATGCTTTTATTATTATAGATTTGCTGCTTAATAACAGGAAAATGTTCTGAGAAATTCATAGTTGGTGATTTTGACATTGTGAAAACATCAGAATGCACTTACACAAACCTAGATGGTATAGCCCAGTGGTCGGCAAATAGCGGCTCACAAGCCACATGAGGCTCTTTGGCCCCTTGAGTGTGGCTCTTCCACAAAATACCACGTGCAGGCACGCATGTACAGTGCGATTGAAACTTCGTGGCCCATGCGCAGAAGTCGGTTTTCGGTCTGGGCGAGTCTATTTTGAAGAAGTGGTTCTAACGCTGAGCCACACTCAAGGGGCCAAAGAGCCGCATGTGGCTTATGAGCCGCAGTTTGCCGACCACTGGTATAGCCTACTATACTCCTATTGTGTGGTGTAGCCTATTGGTATTAGGCTACAAGCCTGTACAGTGCGTCGCTGTAGAAAACAACATGAGATTAAGTCAAGAGCAGGCAAAAACAATGCAATGTGAGATTACATCAAACACAAAATTAAACTATGCAATCAAGGGACGAGCTAAACACCAGACGGATGAGGCTGCTGCTGGTATAACGGGCGTGCTGTCTTACAGCAAACTGTTTTTTTTTTAAAAATATATTTTATTGATTTTTATACAGAGAGGAAGGGAGAGAGATAGAGAGTTAGAAACATCGATAGGAGAGAGTCATCGATCAGCTGCCTCTTGCACACCCCCCACTGGGAATATGCCCGCAACCAAGGTACATGCCCTTGACTGGAATCGAACCCGGGACCCTTCAATCCCCAGGCCAACGCTCTATCCATTGAGCCAAACCGGTCCCGGCAAGCAAACTGCTTTATAATGAGAAAGAGTACACCCTAAAATTACAATAAAAAGTTTAGTATAGTAAATACAGAAGCCAGTAGCATGGTTCTTTATTATCATTATCAAGTAGCATGTACTGTACATGATTGTATGCACTAGACTTTTATATGACTGCCAGCGCAGTAGGTTTGGCTACACCAGCATCACCACAAACACATGACAAATGGATTTCACTATGGCATTATGACATCTATGATGTCACTAGGTGATGAGAATTTTTCAGCTCCTTTATAATCTCATGGGACCACTGCTGTATATGCGGTGCGTCATTGACCAAAACATCATTATGCGGTGCACAACTGTGTTCCATGTATATGTCCTTCCCGTATAAAAAACAAGCAAAGAGATTTTAAAAGTAAGGCATAGACATTGTTGGCCAAATATCTGGTGTTTTGCATGGATCACAAAAGTCTTCCATGATTGCCCTCCTAAATTTGCATTCTGTGGCACCTACACCATCATCAAGAAAAAAAAAGAGTTACCTTTAAAAGAAGAGGGACCCCACCCCATAACTTAATATACCATGAAAGATTCTCACTTTCTTCCTCTGTGGAGCATCAAATTAAATAGGTCTTTAAGCTTTTTGGCCTCAGGATCCCTTTGCACACTTAAAATTCATTGAGGACTCCAAAGAGCCTTTTTTTTTTTTTTTAATGTAGATTACACATTTCAGCATTTACTGTCTTGAAATGTAAAATGAGAAATTTAAAAAATATATTTTTTTCATTCAGTTAAAGATGACAGTAATAAAATCCTTCCTTGATAACATGAAAATCATATTTCATGGAAATCTATACTTTACAAAACAAATAAGAATTAGTGGGAAAAGTGGCATCGTTTTATACTTTCATAACTCTCTTTGATGCCTGGATTAATAGGAGATTATACTAGTATGTCTGGCTCAGTAATCATATCTGTTTCTGACTTAGGTCTGCCATGATAACATACTTGGGTGAGCTCTGAAAAACTCCACGTGGCCCTTAGGAATGAGAGTGTAAAAGGTATAAACATCTTAGTATTATCTGATCTTGTCGATCCCTGATTAAAATATTTTCAAGGACAATCCTCCCCCCCACCCCCGTCCCCCACGGCCATAGGGTTTCCCAGCGTCTGCTCTGAGAACTGCGGTGTTATTCTGTACTTCTTGGGTCCTGGGGATATATTTATTGCACTGACCCTGGCCACCACTAGTATTAATCATACAGTTTATGTACAGTTTATGTTTATGGATGCTTGTGGCTCCACCATCATCCTGTCTCCTGCTGATACTATATGGAAAGCAAGCTGGAACAGCATTGATGAGCCAAAAGATAAGAATGAAAGAATGGTCAGGCCAGGGCTATGGAGGGATCAGAAACTTGGGTGGGATGGAGTCATGCATTTATCAACAAGCATTTCTTTGAGCCTGTACTTACTTCTGGGTATAACAAGATAAATCGGACAAGGTCATTTTCCTAGAAAAAGTAAAGCCCGCAGCACAGGGAACAGATAAAGATGAAAGTAAGTATCACAATACCATGAGATCATTGCTACATGGAATAGCAGCAGAACAGGCAGATTATTGTAGGGAGGATGAGTCAGAGAATGCCATTTCCTAGGGCAGATCTGGAGGATTTTCTTAGGGCGATTTGGGAGGGAGACATTCCAGATAGAGCAAAGGACGTGCCATAGAGCACGCAGGCAGGACCGTAGCTCCACTATTGAGGGGACTGTAAGCATGGGGTGGACTGTGAGATGAGGTGGAGGCCTGGAAGCTTTCAGAAATGCAAATGCTCAGGGCCAACCCCACTCCAGACACTGGGGAGTGGAGCCCAGTACTCTGAGTTTTAATCAGCTCTTTAAGTAGTTCTGACAAGGAAGAAAGTTCGAGAATCCTTGTAACCCAGCATTGGGTGAAGACCACACATTTTTGTGTGGCTGTCTGGATTCTAAGCCCAGTTTCAACGCTTAGCAGCCTTGTTCTCTGCAGAAATATAATACTTAACCTTTTTTATGTAATTTTTAAAATATATCTTCATTGTTGCAAGTATTACATATGTCCCCTTTCCTCCCCATTAACTCCCTCAAGCCTTCCCCTGCCCTCCACTCCAGGCCTTCACCGCCCTATTGTCTCATTACTCAACCTGTTTGAAGCTCAGTTTCTGCAACTATGAAATGACCATAATAAAGATCTTTTCCTGATAGGTGTGCAGGATGGGACGTGCATTCAGGCTTGTCTCAGATGTAGCCCTCAGCAGATGCCACTGACTGCTTCCAGGAGCATGGTTGGTCAGTGTGTAAGCAGACGCCCAGTGGGGAGCCCGCCTTGCTCACCCTTGGCCATATGACTGCTTTGGATACGAAACTGGGAGCACTCAAGCATGTCCCATTGCTCAGTTGACTTGCTTGTTGGCAATTACCCGCTTCATCCCAATAAACACTATGGCCTTTCCCTCTTAGGGCCTCGGCTTCCTCATCTGTAGAATGGAGATCATGAAATGCAATGTGTGGAGTGCAGGAGAGAGGTTTCTTCCTTGGTTGCTGGGATTGTCCTTCCTCAGCATTATCCCTCAGCAGAGGTGCTCTTGCGGGCAGGGCACTGTGCTCACCTCTCCTTGGCACCCTGCACCATGCCAGCAACACTGTTGTGGAAAGAAGCCCTGAGGTTCTCCTAGAGGGGCTTCTGAAGACTTGCCCCTCCTGCCTAGTTTCTGGACATGCTGCCTCCGTACAGCTTTCTGCCGCCCCTCCAGCTCCTGTGATTGTGGGTCAGTACCCAGGAGGACCTGAGGGACTGGATGTTGCCACTTGGGTGAAAAGGTGGAGTTTGAAGCCTTGGAGCAGTACAACCCAGGGTGTTTGTAGTTTTTTAATTCTCACCTGAGGACATTTTTATTTTAAAATATATTTTTATTGATTTCAGAGAGGAAGGGAGAGGGAGAGAGAGATAGAAACATCAATGAGATGGAATCATTGACCGGCTGCCTCCTGCTCGCTCCCAACTCGGGATTGAGCCCACAATCCGGACATGTGACCTTGATGGTAATCAAACCTGGGACCCTTCAGTCCACAGGCCAATGCACTATCCACTGAGCTAAACTGGCTAGGGCCCATGGTGTTTTGGAGGCCTGGTGAGCTCCTTGAGCCTTGCCACTGCCAAGGCTCTGATGCAGGACAGGGCTAGCTACAATAGATTCCCACGGAGCAGGGTTGCAGCCCATATCCTCAAATCAGACTCGCAGGGATGGGGCTTTGGAGTCTGTATTTTAGTCACAAGGGTGGGGGGAATGCTGAGAAACACCGTGGAACCCCGCACAGGTCAGCACTGACAGACTTTTCCAGCAAGCTGCCATTCCAAAGTCATGGGGCAGCACACACAAGGTTAAGTCCTTGGAAGAAGGCCTTTGAAAGCTCCAGACAGCTTTGGAATTGACTCCAAACTCCTGAGTATAATTTTAGAGCATAATTTTGCTGTTTGATCAGTTTTAAATCTTTTAGAATAACAAGTCTGTAAGTGAGGTGTTCAGTAGCCAGGTAACTGGAAGCCATTCTTGGTAACTAGGTGAGCAGAACCCCTGGTGTGGATGTGTGGAGTGTAGCATTGGAATTGAATGACATGTATCCAGAATGGACAGGTAAATAAATATTCATGTGCTAAGGAGAAACGGAGGGTGGCGGAGGGAGTCACTGGACGATAAGACTCATTGCTCCTGAGTATGTGAGGTGACATAGTTCGATAAGGGAAGGTCGACTGGGCCAGGATGAGGCTGAACTCCATGACCAAACTGCACAGGAATTATAATAACGGTGAGCACTGACTAATTGTGAAGCAACAGGCAACTTGTGAAATGTTCTCTGCAGGGTAATTTGGCCAACACCTCACAAGAACCAGCATGACCATTATTTTTTTCAGATGAAAAAATGGAGACAGACAGTTGGGTGATTTCCAAGGGTCACACAGTTGGCCTCTGGTAGGGCCAGGAATTCACTCACGTCCTCTTCCTCCTTACCTGTGCTATGCGACAATTTTCCTGTGTAGACATTACTTCTTGAGGTTATTTGCACTGGCATCATTTTAGAATATGTATGATTGAAAAATTCAACTTCATGAGTATCTACTCAGTGAGTTCATATTCCGGTGCTCAGAATATGGGAGATCTAAAAATGTTGCCTGCTCACTCTTTCATTTATCAGCAAGAATTGATCATTGAGCTCCTCCTGTGTGCGAGGCAGTGTTGTGTTAGGCTCTGAAGACATTGCAGTGAGCACAAATCCACACAGTCTCTGGTCTCTCTGGATCTGCAGGCTAAAACCCCCCAAATTCAATGTACAGTTATAGCCCTGAAATGTGGAGGCTCTCGGCAATGGAGGTGCATGAAGGGGAACTGGTCTAGAAGGCTCCCCCAGGGCAGATGTGTACACATGCAGAAGCAGTAGGTGCACATAAAATTGAGGGACCAACTGGCAGAAACTGTGCATTCCACAGGCCCTCTTGGCGTCACAGCAGGACTCAACTGATAACCCCTCCCCCAAATGTGCATACATAGTTATTTTTAAATCGCATGCACGTTACTACTGTAATATAGTATGTCATGCACTAGAAAGTATAGACAAACTTGACATTTAAAAATGATGTAAGAACAATAGACATATGCTATTTCCCCTTCTTCGGCCCCCACCAACCTGCGGCCTGCCATCTGGTTTGTGGACTGTTGACCTTGAGGACTGGCCATAGACCGAGTGAGTGGCATTTGGAGCTGGGGAAGCATGTTGAGAAAAGCAGGCCAAGGAAGGAAGCCTGGGTGTAGAAAGAGCTCCTCTCTGCCCAATACCTCATTCATTCATTCACTCATTCATTCATTCATTCATTCTCCAGCCTTGGCCCTACATGTGGATCTATGGTACCAACTCCAGAACCTTTGTCCTGCTTTCTGAGCTGCTGTTAACAATGACTTAGATTGATTCTCTCCTCACTGGCTTTCTTTCTTAGGTTAAACATTTATTTGAGCATTTATTTGGTGCATTATCCTTTTCCTGGGCCTGGGTAACTCCTACTTATTATGTCCATTTTTGTTTAAAGAGGTCCCAGGCCCAGCCAGCGTGGCTCAGTGGTTATGGGCCTGATCCCCAGTGGGGGCCATGCAGGAGACAGCCGATCAATGATTCTCTCTCATCATGGATATTTCTATTTTTCTCTCTCTCCTTTTCTCTCTGAAATCAATAAAAATATGTTTTTGAAAACATAAAGAGTTCCCAGGAGGCCTCCCTTATCTGCTGAGCAAGGGGAGGTGCCCTTGCTGTCTTCCCTCCTATAATCCCCTGGTTTACCCTATCTTGAATCTTTGCAACACACATCCTGTGCTTTCCTTGGCCTGGATAACTCCTACTTACTTGTGCCAATTTCGGTTTAAAGAGTTCCCAAGAGAGCTGAAACCAGTTTGGCTCAGTGGATAAAGCATCAGCCTGCGGATTGAAGGGTCCCAGGTTTGGTTCCGATCAAGGGCATGTACCTCTGTTGTGGGCACATCCCCAGTGGGGGGTGTGCAGGAGGCGGCTGATCATTGTTTCTCTCTCCTCGATGTTTCTAACTATCTCTCTCCCTTCTTCTCTGTAAAAAATCAATAAAATATATTTTTAAAAAAAAGAGTTCCCAGGAGGCCTTCCCTAAGTGCTGAGTAAGGGGAGGTGCCCATGCTATCCGCCCCCCTATAAGTCCCTGGCCTGCCCTATCTGGAAACTTAACAGCACACGTCCTGGGATTTTCACATGCATAATGTAAGTGTTCTGAAAATGCTTGTTGAATGAATAAATGTGTCTCTATGCTGAAAGAAATAAACAAATAGGCCTTCCTTTACAAAAACACCAGAACTCAGTTTGGTGACCGACTGGAATAACTTGGTTTACATTCCCACTTCTTCCCAGGCTGGAAAAGAAATACCAATGCTCCCACTGATGGGAACCCTGCTTTTTTCCCAATCCAAAAAAACAAAACTGGTTTTTTTCTCTCCGTGCATAGAGCACTGATGAGGGGATTTGTTAATGCTCCCTGGCCATTTGAAGAAGAGAGAGGGGTCCATGGAGGCACACTCAAGTGAGCAGGGGTGGAAGGCAGGGGGTTGATAGTGGGCTTGTGAGCTGAGGCTGCTAAAGGAGCCAGTCTCTGGAGGTTCTCAGTCCACGCACTGCGGCTGGACACTGGCCGACCACAATAGGTCAGCCTGCTTGGGATAAGCATTTCTGGGTGCACTAGACGAAAAGACTTTTCTTTCAGTAATTGCCAAGGACTATATTTGCATAAGTGACTTCTAGCAGGGCAGGGAAGTGACTGTTTATAAAACAGCAGTAGCTGAGCTATTCAGGCTTCTTTGCCTTGTTCTGGACCTTCTTTCCATGGTTTCAGGATTCTGTCATGGGGCTGCAGGCCCAGCTGGTACTTCTTCCATAGAACTGTTACATATTGAGAGCCTTGCCTCCAAGATGGCTGCTGATCAGAAATGTGGGCACAAGGTGGTTTTAACGAGCTGTCAGTGGCATCAGAGTTTCTCAAATCCCTGTGGTTGGAATCCCTCCTTTTGACTTGTAACATGGAGTGTTAGTGAGCTGAGATTCAAATGCTTAGCTAGTTTTTCTTGTTCTTTTAAAAACATTTTAAAAAATTTTAATATTAAATACATAGAGGAAGGGAGAGGGAGAGAGATAGAAATACCAATGATGAGAGAGAATCATTGATTGGCCCCAAGCTGGGGATTAAGCCCACAACCCAGGCATATGCCCTGATGGGAATAAAACCCTGACCTCCTGGTTCATAGGTTGACACTCAACCACTGAGCCATGCTGGCTGGGCTAAAACATTTTTAATGGTGGTAAAATACACATAAAATTTACCACCTTAAGCATTTTAAGAGGCAGTTTAGTAGTGTTAAGTACATTCACAGTGTTGTATAACAAAACTCTAGACCTTTTTCATCTTACATGGCTGAAACTCTTGTCCTCATTAAATACTATTCATCCCTCTATCCAGCCCCTAGTATCTACCATTCTACTTTCTGTCTCTATGAGTTTGACTACCCTAGGGACCTCATAGAGGTGAAATCACATACTGTTTGTTCTTTTGTGACTGCTTATTTCACTTAGCACAATGTCCACAAGGTTCATCCATGTTATAGTATGTGTCAGTTGTCTTTTTTTTGTTTTTTTTTTTTTTGTTTTTTGTTAATCCTCACCTGAGGACATTTTTGCATTGATTTTCAGAGAGAGTGGAAGGGAGTGGGGAGACACACAGAGAGAAAAACATCAATGTGAGAGAGATACTTCGATTGGTTGCCACCACACAGCCCCTGACCAGGGCAGGGGATTGAACCTGCAACTGAGGTACGTGCCCTTGACTGAAATCAAACCCAGGACCCTACAGTCTGTGGGCCAACGCTCTATCCACTGAGACAAACTGGCTAGGATAGGAAAGTTTTCTTGAATTACACACTATAGTAATTTGTTCTTCCCTTTGTTTTGGTTTTAATCTTTGGGGAATTTCATTATATGTATTCAATTTTTTGGGCCTGTCTTCTGTATTAGTCATTTTCTCTCAAATCCTTTTCATTTCTTTACTTATCTTTCTTCCTTACAGATTTCCTTATTTTCCTTCTCTTTCTCTTAACCCACTATCTGCTGTATTTATTCACTACTGGACTCCTTTTAAATTAGTCCTTTTTAATCTTTTATCTGTAATTACTTTGAGTCTATCATCTCCCAATTTTGAGTTTTTCTAATTCTGATGTATGTTGTTCTTTCACATCTTCTATAATTTTCTTAATGCCTTCAGCTTGCTTTACAAATGAAGGATTGTAATCCCATTTGTTTTGTGCATATATCTTTCTGTGTCTAGAGGGACATTATTCTGCTTTGTATTCTTTTATTTTAATGACTTTGTATGAGATTTGCCTTTGATCTTCTTCTGTTACTCATTTTCATCCAAAATTAGTTTTCCTGCACTTGCAGAAGAAAAGGCTAGATGTTCAAATTTTACATATGAAGCCCGCCCTCTTCTGTTGATTTTGAGAACTGTTAAACTATCTCAGCTTGTGATTTTCTCAATTTGTTCTCTTCCCTCATGTTGATCTGGAACTTCTCTCTTTGCTCCTAGTGTTCCTGTCTTGCTTCATCTATATTCTATGTCTAGTAGTTTCTTCTCGATGGGAGTCTTTGTCCTGGAAATGGGTTTTGAGGGATAATTGGGCCCGGTCTGTCCCAGCCTCTTTAGACCTTCATGGTGATAACAAGCCCTCCCTTGCTTCTGCCTTCTGGGACACTGTGGGTTCCTGGAACACAGGCTATCTGCCTTCCCCCTTCTCTGTGTGCCCAGTTGCTGACACATGGGCTGGCCTCACAGAAAAGAACAGCTACCCTAGGTGGGAATGAATAGGTCAGCAGTAAACCCTGCACAATGCCCCCCAGGACCCATCTCCTGGAGGGGAATGCACTAGGCCTGAGGCCCTTCTTAGTAAATAATGAAAGCGACAGACCTTCAGATATGTCCTTGGCCCTTCTGCTGAGCAGGTGTGCCCGACAGAGGTGAAAGGTGGTTTCATATAGGTCTGCTGGGGCCCTGAGTCACCTGAAGGAGGGCAGGATGATGCTTGCTTGCCTCTCAGTCACTGCCTCCTTCCTTCCCTCTCCTTCTCCCTCCCTCTCACCTGCTATCTCTTCAGGTCCTTCTGGACTTGGCAGCTCCACTGGCCCCCAGGCATCTCCCCATCTATGGGGGGTGCCTAGAGACCTGCATCATCAGGCACTTTTCCATGGTCAGAGCCCAGGGCTCTGAGGTATGTGGGGGGTACACCTTCAGTCCCCAGGAACCAGGGGTCTTTGCCTCTCCCAGGTGTGGCTTGGCTCTTCCCCCACATGTTCCCATTATTGCCCCTGCTAGAGTCCCCTCCCCCCCAGAGGCCACTTGGGCTTCTTGTACTACTCTACCTGGGCTTCTTGTACTCCAGGGGATTTGTTTGGTGCAGCTGGTTGGGAGGAGGGGCGGAGAGAAAGGCATATATATCTCTGGCTCCTCTCAGGGGTCCCTTTTTCTCTTGACTAAGCTGCTCCTCCATGCACTTTCTCTTCCCTCCTAACACAGTTCCCCTCTGGGAAGATCAGGACCCGATCCTGGAACTGGAGTCCTCACCACGGGCAGTCTCCTTGTCAGTCAGACCTGGGAGTGCAGGGACACAGATGAATACATGCCTGCCCAGCCCAATGTCCCCAGGGAAAAGGTCTGCTAAGGTGATGGAGCAACAGGTCAGCCTGCCCTTCCTCTGGCGCCATCTCAACCCCAGGCAGCCCTCCAGACTCGGTGCCTTACAGCAATTCTGCATCTCCTGGGTGTGATCCTCACTACTGATATGTGACCTTTCTGGCATCTTGATTGGGTATCTAGGTTTAACGAGTTATCCAGGCAGATCTTACATCATTTCTGCATTCAGCCTGTTCTGCTCTCAATCATGGCTACTCTTCCTAGTGGCTGCTGTCCCCTTGCACATGCAGCATCGCCTCAGGCAAGAGCCTCATGAAGAACCTCCTTTAGAGACTTCCCTGGTCCTGCCTAGCTCCTTCCTCCTTCCCTGCCCTGCACATTCCAGGGCCTTCTAAGACAGAAGATCCCAGCAATGGTGGGCTGCAATGTGGGCTACTGATTCCAATGGGGAAAGCAGCCTTTTCAGCTCCTTGGTCCCACTTTAATTTTTTTTTTTAATTTAATGATTTCAGAGAGGAAAAGAGATAGAACACCAATGATGAGAGAGAATCATTGATCAGCTGCCTCCTGTATGCCCCACACTAGGGATCAAGCCCACAACCTGGGCATGCGCCCTGACCGGGAATTGAACTGTAACCTCCTGATTAATAGGTCGGTGCTCAACCACTGAACCACACTGGTAGGGCCTTGGTACCATTTTATAGTGTTAGGTGATGGGAGGACTAACCACTCTGTAAGGGATGGAAGTGAAGTCTAGCTCTCCTCTTTTGAGCCATAGCCACCCAACATCTTCTCTTCCAGATTAGATATCCCATCCTCTCTTGGCTTTGCTTTGTGACTCCAGTGGGTGCCCCTTTGCCATTATGGTCACTCTTTTATAGGAAATATATTTTTTTGGTCCCGATTCCTTTTAAAATGTACCTGAGACAAGATGTGACACTCCAGGGCTGGTTCAACCATAGTCAAGGAGAGTGGAACAATGCCTTTCCTCCTCGCCTATGGCCTGTGCTCCCAAGGGTACTAATGCCCAGGTGAGGGTTCAGGGGATTTTGGTTATTTGATATTCTCATGCCCATCACCTTACCAGGTCTCAGGGGCCCACTATTTATTTGTGAGACCCCACACAGATTTGGATACCTGTGAATGCTGTCATGCCTTGTCTATGCAACCAGGTCCTCTCTCCTCACCTCAAATCCGACACCCATGAGCTCACAAATATGGAGAATCCTGAGGTTCTGGTGTCACAGATAAGCCATCAGTCCATGACACTGATGAACGTTTCTCACCAAGAAGATGAAGTAGCGCATCTTAGTCATCTTAGACATTAGAGTATCACCTGGAGCATAAGACTGTGATCTCTTTTCTATGGCACTTGAAATTTATCCTCAGAGCAGAGACCTAAGCCATATCATCTTTGTTCTACTGGCTTACAATGCTATGAATTAGTGAGTGAGTGAGAGAATGAATGAATGCATGAAGTAGGGAAGAAAAGATTAGAATGCAGAGATTGATATGGCTCTATGAGAAAGCTGAAGTTCAGTGATACATTTGACAGCAGAGCTAAAGTGTGCTGTTCCAGTGCATAAGGTCAACATAGAACATAGAGGTGGTGTGTTTCCAAGTACTTCCTGTGATCATGAAGATGTCATGTGGATTGGCCCCGGGCAGAATGCCCCAGCAGTCTTGGTATCTCTTAAGCAGTGTCCTAAAGGGTTCTGTTGGGCCTGAAGCTTCTGTAATCTGAAAGGCCTACTTGGAAAAATATAAAAATAAGCATGAAAGCAAATGTTTCTTTAGAATGAAAAGAAATTCATAATGGACTTTACAAGATGATAGCTAAACCACCAAAGTACATACGTGTGTGTATTTTAGACAAACTATGTAGTTGTATAGCCTGAAATAGGATGAAGCAGAGCTCTAGGTGAAAGATACAGTGATTTTATGGTGAATTTCACGCCCCCAAAATTCACCTGGTCATGGGAACACATAGCATGGGCCCGTGAATGACAGCTGACTTCTCCTAAGAATAAAAATGCACTCAGACTCATGTTAAACTTTTACTGTTTATTTTCATAACAAAATTTAAAAGTAAACTACATTGTCTAATATTTTTTTTCTAAAAGAAATATCATAACAAGTTAATATAACATTTAATGGGCTTCAGAATTGATCTTTTAATGCTTCCTTGTATCATGACAGCAGCCACATTTAGGTAGAATCTTTTGTGAAACCCTTTCCCCAGTTTCCACATCTTGGTGCGCTTATTCCTTGAGCAGCCTGGACTGACTTAACCAGTCTGCATCTTACACTGTTGGAACCTGTCAGAGCTAGTCCATGAATAAATCAAAAGATAAAGCTTGCTTGCTTTAAGACAAATGACTGCTTTTTCAGGAGACAGTTCCAGAACAAAATGCTTGCTTTCCTCCAATTTCTGCTAACAAGATGAGCTCCTCATAGTCCTAGGTCTAGAGCAGCTGGATGATATACATAATGACTCTAGTTGCCTTCCACGTGGGAAGAGACAGCTTATATAGAGAGGCTCAGGTAAGTCACTGTCAGTGAGAAAGGCAGCCAGACAGCCTGTCTGTTTCAGGAAAACATTCAGCCATTGAAAAGTGATTATCATGGAAACGAAGAGTTAACAGTATTGCACAGGTGGACCAAGTAGTGATCCACATGTGGGCTATAGGCAGATGATCCATTCATTTGGTCTGGATTTCAGATTGCTTTTCCAAGAACAATATGACGGTAGTGACAATTTACAGAAATCAACTCTGTCATTGGTTTCAGCTCCCAGGGCTGTTCTCCCCAACCGTCAAACAAATAAACACAGCAGGGAAGACTCAGGAATTATCTTAGAAAGGAATTCAGTCGTTTATAGGAATGTATCACAAAAAGACTGAGCAGCTCATATGATGTTTCTGTAAAATACATCTCAGATTTGTAAAATTGATGCTTAAAACCTGCTACTAGCGCTCTTCCATATAATGCAAGAGCATGTGTCATATATTAAAATATAAACTATATACAGTAAAAAATAATTTTATGAAAATGTCTGGAGTTACACATTTGAGTAAGCAGAGAGAAGTACAACAGTTGGCAATATTTTACCAAATTAATTTGTGAAGAGTTTAGGAATGAGAAATGATCATGACTAGGCCAACTACAAATGCCAGAGATGAACTCAAAAAGAATTCAGCACCTTTCAGAATTTCCAGAATGACTTTTGCGCTACAGAGAATGGAGGGATCATAGGTTTTGTGCATCCAGGGTTCCTAACTAATGATACAAATGAGAGTCTCTCTGCGGAGGTACGGAAGCCAGGGAAGAACTATCTAGCCCTGCCCCTGATGGACCGTCTTTTCTTTATTTTCTTCAAGATATTTTCATCAAAGAGATCTTTTTCCCGGTAACGCACGGGCGGCCCTCGACGGTACTTTTCTTCTGCCTCCTTGTAATCTATCCCATCAAGTGCAGCGATGGAACAGATGATGGCTTCTGGCAGAAGGACTTCCAGGACAAAACTCACTTTGTCGTCTCTGGTCAGAATCAACTTCTTCTTGTCTATGTGCTTGTAGATCTCCATTAGATGATCCATCACGATATCCAACTGGTCTTCATCCTCCAGGTAGGTTTCCACGCAGATCACATACCTACTTGAATTGAGAAAGGACACCAGCCACCTGGACTGCTTCCTGCCTTTGACGATGTCCAGAAGGTGGTGGTCGGCCCCCTTCCTTTTCACGATGAAGTCCACGAGCCTCTGGTTGTCTCGGTCCCGAGCGGCCTTCATGCGGTCGGGGAGGATCTTCTTCTTGGCCCGGGAGCTCTCCTCCTCAGAATCTTCCAGGTCTGCGTAATTCACCTTGGGGAAGACAATGAACAGCTCCCCCTCTTGGACGGCTCTCCTCATGGGGTAGCTGATGTCCGCAGCATAGTAGTCCAGGAAAGAGCCCGAGAAAGACCCCTGAGCAAGCCTTTCCCTGTAGTGGGAAATCAGGGAGAAGCACCAGTCCACGCTCTGCGGGTACACCTTCCTGGCTCTCTTCAGCAGCTTCTCCTTCGCTTTGCATTCCAGGTGCTTCAGTCTCCGAAGAGGCACTCGAAGGCCGCGCTGGTCACAGTGCAAGTCTGCCTCAAGCGGAAGCACCCTGGCTGTCCGCTCCGTGTGGTTCACACTCTTGACCACTGCTGGCCAAAACGGGAGATTTTGGAATTTAAACCAGACCATCATTCCTGTTTCAATGGGACATGGCTCCTGCGGGAAGGCAATGCTTGTGGGTTGTCCCGCTCCCTTGGCACCCTTCTTTTTCTTAACAGCGGTGGTTGGGTGAGGAGCCTTAGAGGCAGCTGAAGGCTGCCGTTTTTTCCGTTCTCTCAAAAACACGGGCCCCCAATGCCTCCTTACTTTGCAGGCCAAACGGGGTGAAGAACGTGGACTGAGGTTAAGATCACTGGAGGATGCTGCTGACCCTTGTGAGCCTGGCACCTGGACACCTTCTGCAGGATCCTGGATGTTCCCAGAGAAGGGAGGGCCCTCAGAGGAGACAGCCATGGTCTTCGGGCAGGTGCCACGTGGTGCCTTTTTTTTCCGGGCCTTGGACACAGTGACTCCGGAACCGGATGGCTGAGGTGGAAGGCTGCCTCCCTCTTTGGCACCTGCAGCCTCCTGCTTGGCTGAGAGAGGCCGGGAAGGAACTCTCGAGGTGCCTGTCTTTGCCAGGCCCTCTGCCTCACACTCATCTTCTGATCGTGATGGGAGGTTGGAGCACATGCTGCGGCTCTTTGGGGGCCTTCCTCGCCTTCTCCTTGGAGAGGGAGCCAGGGGAGTGTGCACCTGGGATTTGTCACCTTCGGGGGCATCCTCACCCTGGACACCTACCAACAATGACTTGGGGCTTTTACTTTTCCTGAGACTTCTCGGTGAGCTCCCTTTGGGCTTTGGAAACTTTTTATGAGATCGCTTCTGGGGTCCCTTTTGAGACACTGTAGGGGTCTCTGGATCATTGGATGCTCTGGCTGCACCCAGGTTTGCTTTCTCTCTCAGAATATCCAGGGCCAGAGTGAGAGCGCTTTTGTAGGCCTCTCCCTCCCCTGGTGAGATTCTGGCTGTGGACTGGGTCCCTAGCGAGGAGGTAATAGATTCGATTTGAGACTCATCAAGGATCTTTATGTCTTTGTTTTTCACTTTCATCTTTTTACCCACTGAGAGTATTTGAACTTCGAGAGAACATACCTTTTCCCCCTTATTTTTCGGTGGCGTTTCAGATCTGGACAAAACCCTTGCTGGCCAAAAGCGGCCTTTCCAATTGCATAAGATGTACTCAGAGTCCATTATGATGGGACGTGGGTGCTGAGAGGTAATGAACAGAGGTAGAGGGGCCCGGCTGTATATGCACAGCTACAGCAGGTGTCCCCTAAGACAGTGTTCTTCACCACAGCTTTCTGCCTGGGACGATAGAGGGTTTACCGCTTGTGTGGCCTGTGCTCCACCTGACTCTGCCAGGAATGCTGGAACTGTGTTTTGACAGACCACACTGGAGAATACTGGAATATGGAAAAGGAAAAGAAGAGGAGTATCAGAAAGCTCTTTTCTGGAGGTAGAAGAAGTTGGTCATTGAGAATTAATCCTCTATAATAAAACCCTAATGTGCAAGTCAACTGAATGGAGGAATGACAGGTCACTATGACCGCACTGAAGACCAGGGGGCAGACGCTCAACACAGGAGCTGCCCCTGGTGGTCAGTGTACTCCCACAGGGGGAGCGCTGTTCAGCCAGTATCCGGACTCAAGACTGGTGAGTGCAGTGATGGTGGCGGGAACCTCTCCTGCCTCCACTGCAGGTAGGCAGTAAGGAGGGAGGAATCCCAGACTGGGAGAGCCCCAGGGGAATTGGGCTTAAATCATCAGATGTACATCTCCTGAGGGGTACGGGACTGTAAGAGGGCACAGGCCAGGTTGAGGGACCCCCCTCTCCTGGTGCACAAATGTTGTGCACTAGGTCTCTAGTAAGAGATAAATATAAAAAAGATGTAACAGACTGGACTTGGGGGGGGGGGGAGTGAGAGAGTGAGACAGCATACAAGCCCACTATCTCAGGGAAAATACACAGAAGATACCAGGAGAGTTTATAGCCTTCTGAACCCAACTCTATGCCCTCTTTGTTGCTACTGCATATTAAAGGGCACGTGTGTGGGGAGGTGGGTGTCATGTCCTGGACTGAATTTGTGTTATAGGACATCCTGGGCCTTTTGTGCTCCTTGGGGCTCATGCTAGGGGAATGCTTCAGTGTTTCTTTTCTGGTGTGCTAGTGCCCCATGTGCACCCAAGGGAGCCAGATAGGATCTCTGACCCACAGACAGTGGATGTCAGCACAAGATCACGTTCAAGAGCCTGAGCTTAGAATCCAGAGGTTCATGAAGTTCATATGGTGGTTAGAGGTGTTCCCCTTCATAAGGACTGCTGCTGTCCCAAGCCATTGGCTGGGACCTGCACCTCTTCATTTCTCTATGGTGCTGCAAATAGCTCCCCCACCCCACCACCCCAGCACAAAATCTGTGTGAAGTAGTGATTATAGAGGGAGGAGCAACATAAACCACACCTCTAATGTCAACATGAAATCAATGATCACAATGAATCCTGTAGTAAAATGAGAAAGGCTTACCAATCTCCGTGGTGGGTGTGGTTCTGTAAGCAGGAGCTGTTGATCTGCAAACTCAACTGCTGGGCTTCTGAAGGGCACTGCCCTTCCAGGGATCCAATGGCACCAAATGCCGACACTCAGGACCAGCACGCCTCTATGTCAACCTAGAAAATGCAAGAGAGATAGGGAGTTAAGCCAAAGGAATGGGGATTGACTCATCACATTCCCTTCTCCAACTCTGGAATGCATGCTATTCTTAAAGATATATGTTAGTTACATCTCACGTATAATATAGATGTCACTTTTCTTTTCTTCCTTCCTTTCCACTTTAAAATATTTACACCTTAAACTACTTAGTTTATGGTAATCTCTCCTTTTTCACAACAGAGCGAATTACTCCTTTCATAATATTGTTCAACTGTCTTGGACACTGGGATTATTTCCAAGTAGTAGCATGAGTGTGTGTGAGTGTGAGATACAAACATGGCTGCTGTAATATTAGTGTATGTATTGTTTTGTGCATCTAAAGAAACATTAAATGGGCTTTTGGAGAATATAAAATGTGCGAGTGATAAATGCAGAAGAGAACATATTATAAATATATGTATATTTGATTCTTCACCCAAGGATATGTTTTTATTGATTTTTAGAGAGAGAGAGGAAGGGAGGGAGAGAGACAGAAACATGGTGTGAGAGAGAAATACCTGGTTTATAGGTTCTACTTTTCTGTATACATGGTACAAGTGTGCATTATATATACATTTCAGCTCATCCATTATCAGCCTCAACTAATGGGCTTCATAAGAGGAAATGCTGTTTCTGCCATACATGCTGCGTGTTCAGCTTTGGTCACACACAGGCACAGAGAGAACACTAACTGCACCAGTACTATATGTACAGAACATGGAGATAACCTGTGCAGCCTTTGTCTTGGATCACGGTGAGCAATCCTGCAGGCATCAGGCTCCTTTCTCAGAGGATTTGGTGCACCTGCTCTCAGAGCACATGTGTCACATGGAGATTGAACAGAACAGGGAAGGAAAACAGGTGACTCAGTTACTGCAGTGTCCCTGCAGTAAGACCTGCCAGCCTGTCACAGAACAGAGGGTGCCTGCGTCACCTCACCCCCACCACAGAGCAACCGACATCCCAAAACGCACGTACACACACACACACACACTCAGAGTGTCTATAGAAACACAGATGCCTGATACTGACGCACGTGCATATGCAAATGGTTCTGCTTGTACTTCTGGATGCTATTTTCAGCTCCTCTTAGTTCATTATTTTAAAACACACGTGAAAATCCTAAAATGATGTTTATTTTTCACTGTTGACACTGTCATAGATTTTCCCCTATGAAAAATATGAAGCATCAGTATTCAAATACTTAGGAATGCTTACTGAAAATATATACTGCACAGACTGTGGAATTTATATTCTGTTTATACACATATTCTATAACATATAAAACAGCTTTTATTCTATAACATATTGATATCGGGGAGACCGGTCTCAGGAGGTAAGGCGCCCAGGTTGAGATCTCAAAAGGGTAAGAGTCCTTGGAGGGCTGGATGCGGCTTAACTCAGCCCGGGAGGACACTATGGTGTGTGTCCTCGGCCCCAGGTGTCTGGACTGGTTGTCTTATGTTTTTGTCATCTTTGTGTCAGGCCTATTTGTTTTGTGTTTTGTGTTTTGGTCTCCGTCAAAATGGGTCAAGGTCTGTCAGTGTCTCTGTGTTCCCCTTTACAGTGTTTTTTGAAAAATTTCCAGGACTTCAAGAACTGGGTGGACAACTATGGCTCTGATGTTAATGCTTTTGATTTAACCACTCTTTTTCCCAGGTCAATGCGGGTCTGTAGGATAACTTTCCTCTCACCGGTCCTAGAGTATTAGTCTTATTTCCTTTGTCCAACATGAGTGCCATTTCTGTTTTGCTGAAACATTGTAATAGTACTTGTTTACTGAAAGGGTATAAGTACTGACCTTTGTTTGATATTTTGTTTGTCTGCTTGGGTATAATTATTTGTTCATATAAGTATGAAGATCTATAAAAAAAGAGAAAGAAAGAAACCTTTAATTTGTTTAAAGCTGAGTGCTCTGACGGCTAGCAAACCGCCCCGAGTGGCCACTGGGATTCCTTTTTCCCAGGGGTGCTTTGCTTTCTGTCAGAGGGGAATCGGCCCACCTAACAGGATTTATATGTTTATTAATTTGAAGGTATGAAATTGTAACAATTGTGGTACAAAAAAATAAAAGCAGAGACCAAATTCTAAAGTTAACTATTTGCAAGAAGGAAGCTTGAGCTGGCAAAGTCGCCAAGTCTGCCCAACAAGCTCAAAAAAACTAAATGAATCTTATTTCTGCTGCCACCCAGTCTTGATCAGTGGTGGAGGAACTGTTTGTTTCAATTGATCAATTTAAGTTTGATGTAATTAATGATTACAATACATTGTAAAATCTTTAGAAAAAAGGTAAATATTTTGAAGGAAACTTGGTCCTTGTGTGTATGTATCAACTCTTAAGTTATAGTTTTAAAATCAGTAATATTAATGGAAATACACGCAGAGGAGATTTTCAAAAAGCTCAGGGACTTTGATTACAGTGTAGGGGTCACTGGTTCCCCCAGGGCACCTTTGCTAGCAGGAGGCAAGTGGCGAACCGCCAGATGAAAACGCCCGGGTGGGAGCACTTCCTTCACCACCTGGGACCCTTGCGCTTCCTGCTTCCACCCATCTGGTGTCTATTCCCTCCAGGGGTTGTTTAGAGTAGCTGGAAGCGGCAGTGGGCAGTGGCGTGGAGAGAAATTCCTTTGTGACCCCCTGCACCCCAATGAGACCCCCCCCCCCATGACTCCTTGGACACTTTTCACCGTGTTCTGTTAGGGAGCTTAAAGGCACAGTTAGAAATTCTCCCATTCCTCTTTTTCAGGCTTATCAGAATCTGAGATCCTCATCTGTAGGAAAAATGTGGCAGTTTAAATTTCAAGCGGCTAGAGGCCTGGGAACAGAGTAATGAGCCTGCTCCCTCCTCCCTCTGCCTTTTCTAAATATTTTAAAATAATGAGAGATTTGAGGCATGGTTATGCATTTTTGAAGAACATAGAAGGTTTAAAGGCTAATATAAAATAGTGAAAGTTTTTATGAAGATTATACATGTGAGGAGAAGGAGAAACAGCGAGAGAAGGAAACAGCAAAAGTAGAGGTCTAGAGAGAAAGAGAGGGAGAGAGGGAAAGAATGAGAGAGAGACTTAAGAAAGAGACTCTGGGAGTCCAAGATGAAAGGATTTAGACAGAAACAGAAACAAAGATTGGGAGAGAAAGTGATATGGGTGTATAAGTATGAGTGTGTATGTGAGAAAGGGAGGGAGAGAGACCTGAGCAAGAGACGGGAAGGGACAGAGATTAGAGAGGGAGAAAGACAGAAGGTGAGGCCAGAAGAGACAGACGGTCTGAAAGAAAGGGAGACTTAGGACCGGGGCTCCTTTCCATTAAGCCCCAAGGGTAACCTTGCAAGTGGAGGACAAACCTGTTATACTGGGGCAGTCTGTTCAGTCTTGACAGAGCCGATGGGACCCATACATCAGTCCAGGGAGCCACCGGACAAACTGCCTATTTTCCTTGGACATCATCAAGGACTGTGGACCTAGGAAGAAACATGTACTAGGGGAACGCAGCTGCTGAACTGGACCAAAGTGGAACAACAGGCCTTTGAGGAGCTAAAGAAGGCTCTTGTCTCAGCACCTGCCCTAGCCTTGCCAGATGTCACGAAGCCCTTCCACCTCTATGTGAGTGAGGTAAGAGGCATTGCCAAAGGGGTTCTCACTCAGACTCTAGGTCCCTGGAAGAGACCTGTTACCTATCTGTCTAAGAGGCTAGACCCTGTGGCAGCAGAGTGGCCAGTGTGCCACTGCATTGCTGGTTAAGGAGGCAGATAAGCAGACTCTGGGCCAGGAGCTAGCCCTGACAACACCCCATGCCATTGAGGCCCTCCTTCGAGGTACTCCAGAGAGATGGATATCAAACACCAGAATTACCCAGTACCAAGCTCTTCTCCTAGACCAGCCCTGCATCCAGTTCCATAAGACACTGGCCATCAACCCTGCCAGCCTGCTTCCAGATGATCCAGAGGAACCCATTCATGACTACATAGAGGTAACAGACGCAGTACTGACAGATGTCCTACAGTCATCACCAGATTCATTACTGATTCATTACACATTGATGGGAGCAGTTACGTTCAGGATGGGATCTGATATACAGGGGCAGCAGTAGTCACCCAGGACCACACCATTTGGGCACAGTTCCTGAACTTTTGGCCTTAATCCAGGCCCTTTGATGGGGACACAGTGCCATCCCCCAGGAAAGAAGGTTACCAACTTCAGCCAGAAAGGAGAGGCCATCTGGCTCCCAAAGGCAGTTGCAATAGTGCACTGCAAAGGACATCAGAAAGGGGAGACAACTGAAGCCAGGGGAAATAGAGTCACAGATCTATTAGTAGAAATCATCTGCAAGAATATGCACCAACCCTTCAGGGAAGATGTAATTGGATAGAACAGCATTGTTTTTCAAGGCCAGCATAGAGATAACCAGTGTGTTAAACCCAGAACATTGAACAACACCGATCTAACATTTCAAATAACCCCAAAGTCTCAGAGGGCTTGGATATGAAAATGCTTCCAAAGTTTTAGTTCACAATCAAATCAAACTTGCCTGCAGAGGGAAGAAAACAGAAAGGGGCAGGATAAATAGCAGCTCCACAATCTCTGACTTCATAGTGAATTTCAGACCATCAGGAACTAGAGTTATGAAATGGACTAGTTTCCATTTTATCAGGTCCCAGTATAACTCTGTTCCATTTTATCTGCTCTTTGATTGAGCAATCAAAGAAGTGATGACATAGAGCTTTCATCTCCCCAATCAGTAGCCATGATTTTTGGGAGAATTACCTGGAAGGTCAAATCTCTCACTCCTTCCCCACAGAGGGTTGCAATCACTTGTGAGGGAAAAAAGGGGAAGAAAACAGTGCTTTGAAGGTGCTGTGTCCAAATGAGGGCACTTTCCTTGAGCTGAGCCCAGCACCACTCCTCAGGCAGAAACTGCCTCATCTTCACTCCAATGCCCCCTCCCCATGGTAATTAGCTGTTTAGTGGAGCTGCTTTGAAGTTTGTGATTCTAATCGTCCCCAAAACATGTATTTCCTAAAAGGACGTGCTGGCAGTTCCCTTACTTATTATAAAGGCACACTTTATAAAATATGTTATGAAGAAAGTATATTCTTGCCTTTTTTCACCTCTCCATTGCAGGATGAATGGGCATAAACTTTCACACATATTTCCTTTAAGCTTTTAAGATTTCATGGGGCTTGCAGTCATCATACAGATACTGTCATAAGAAACTGGAGTATGACCAAGCAGAAAAAAGGGGTTAAGAGTCTGAAGTCATATTTAAATTTCCTAGGACTCATTGAGCCGCACTGTTTGACTTCTTTAACCATTGTTCATATATACGTTTAATTAAAATTTTGTTTTGAGATAAATAGATTCACAGTTGGCTGTAAGAAATCATTGTAACAGTAATAATAATAATAATAAAAAAATAATAAT
This sequence comes from Pipistrellus kuhlii, assembly GCF_014108245.1. Lineage (NCBI taxonomy): Eukaryota > Metazoa > Chordata > Mammalia > Chiroptera > Vespertilionidae > Pipistrellus > Pipistrellus kuhlii. Next base: position 2,302,033 of record NW_023425550.1, on the reverse strand, counting down.
AAAGTTTTTATTGAGGATTGAATTCCATTTGTAGACTGGTTGGTGAAAATTGATATATTTAACTGTTTTTGCATATGTGGTTCACCAGTTTCATAAATGCCTAGGAGACACTCCTACCTGGAGATCTGGGCTGGACTTGTACATATTTAAGTAGCAAATATTACAAACTGAAAATTCATGAACTGTCCTCCGTTTTCTCAAAGGAATAACAAAAATTAGACTGCTTTCTCACCTGCAAATGATCAGCTCTGACTTTAAATGCACAAACTCCTCCCAATACCAAGCTCTGCCTCCCAATCTTTCCTTAACAAACAGGCAGGAACTCACCTCGAGAGCCATCTAGTCAGAGAAAGAGAAGCATGAGCACTTGAGCAAAGACCTACACAAAGTCAAAGTTTCCATCAGCGCCTGTTGTAAGACTGGAGTGAATTCTCTCCCATTGCTTTGACAAACTCTATGGCTCCTCCCATCCAGTGGAGCAACATATCAATACTTCCAAAGATGCTGTTATCCCTCCAGCCCCTATTACCTGCCATGGGAAGACCTCCCATATCCTCTATGACCAGTGAACTCACACACAGCGTCAGGGTAAAGAAGTACGGGCAGCCTTTCTTTATCACAGGTGAGACCTCCATAATTACAAACATCCTGAGGGTGAATGGGGTGTACATTTCAGAACCTAAAGACTTCCCCGTGTTGTGCATAAGGAGAAAGAGCTGCCCTTGGTCACAGGATAAGTCACTGCATTGTTCTCATCACAACAACATTGAACACAGGCCAGGAGCTTGCTCCCCATGGAGAAAGATCACCAAGTGTAGTCTGGACAACAAGGGTATGCTATGTATTTAGCACAAAGACTGATGCAGATCTTCATGTACTGACAGTGAAAAAGTTAAGACCAAACTCTGACTAGAGAACAATCCAGTACCAATTATATGCTTTACATAAATTGCAACTCACGTGGGGAGAGATGCTGTCCCCTTTATCTTAGAGAATGATAGGCAGGCAAAGACTATATATATATATATATATATATATATATATATATATATATATATATATATTGCATGGTCAATAGAAATGTCTCGATGTGGTTCTATCCAAAAGAGAAGGGGAATGAGGATGGAAGTGGGTGCTAATGGTAGATATTATTTTCAAATCAGGTTCCAGAATATTCCAGGAAGGACAGTTTACAAGTACATATGCACCAAAATTGTACCTTACGGAGCATCTAAGTGGATAGGAAATAAAATTTTGGAGGTAAGTGAACCAAAAAAAGCAAGTATAGCAAAATGGCAACATACATGCCATTGTATAAAATGCAATAGAATATATTTGAAATGTTCTGAGGTGTATTTTATATGCTCCAAAGAAATATTCATCATTAAAATGTATGTACCTCTCCACACGGGAGATATTCAACTATCACAGTCCAATCAGAGAGGGGAGGGTTGCAGAATGTGCCAAGGAATAATTCCCAAAGTAAAGAAATACTTCACGTGGTAAATTTCATGTTCTGGACCACAAGCTTAACTCATTATTGGGCGTGAGTGTGGGCACTCATATGCGCGTGCATGAGCGCGCGCACACACACACACACACACACACACACACACACACACACAGAGAGAGAGAGAGAGAGAGAGAGAGAGAGAGAGAGAGAGAGAGAGAGACACTTGCACACAGTTATGCAAGCACACATACAAGCACACATAGGGTCTCCATAGCAAAACTTGTATAAACCAAAGTGAAATTTAAGACCTTAAAATCAAAGAGAGAAAAACTAACATGGTATTTTGATATCAGGCAGGGTCTTCTTACTATTTGCATTGGGGAGAGCTTGAGAATGATCTGGAACGAGAAGAAGTGAAGAGGGGCAAGGAGACACTAAGAAGAGTGCCATGGGGAGAGGAGTGGGTGCTTGCAGCTCTGGAAAAGCCAGGGGATGAGGGGTGGTCCTGAGAACTCAGGACCTGGCAGGGTGAGACCCCAGAGCTTTGGCTGGGACTCTAAGAAAGGGTGCTGCCCAGCTCTAAGCGGTTTCTCAAGGAGGTCAGGGGAGGGATGCAGGAAACCCCAGACCCATCCCAGTGATGATGGGGAAAAGTGACAAGCTCCAGCCACAGCACCAGGGTCTGAGAGGGACCACCCTCGCCCCTGACCTGGTACCCCGATGTCTTGGGAGAGCGTTCACCAGTCTGCTGGTGCTGGTCCCGACCGAAATCAAATGCCCTCGGCCTGTCATAGGAAGGACCATTATTGGGGTGTCCCTGAGAGGAGCAGGTAGGTACATCCAGTTGTGTCATATCCAGCCCCCCTGTGGCCCTCTGCAGACCCCAGTGGTCAAACCTCACAGACAGTGAGAAGCTAGAGGGAAATGGAATTGGCACAGCAGGGTATAAGTCTGAGCTGGAAGACAGAGACATCCTTAACCTACAACCTTAACACACACACACACACACACACACACACACACACACACACACACACTTCTTAAGGCACATCCCGACAAGGAATACAGCAGTACATCCTAGCAATGCTGTGCTTTTCTTTAGAAACACAAATAAAAGTATACAAACTGTTATATCGGCATTACTCCCTTTCAAACACGCAGCCAAAAATCCCAGAGCCTTCAAGAAGGAACCTGTATTTAGGCTTATATGATAAATGAGCCATTTACAGACTTGAACTCTATTTACCTAACTGCAGCGAATGGTGTGATAACAGGAAATCTGACTTCTAGAGAGCATGTTTCCCAGTCTGTGTGTGAGTGACTCAGGGTGAGTACATATCATCCCCATTACACAAAGTTATTCAGATCCCCAATCCTACCCACTTGTCTCATTTGCAGACTTCAGCTCTTCTCCCTCCTCTCATTCACATAATAGCTTTTTACTATAAGGAGGCGTAAATGAGAAAGCTTACATCTTTAAGGGCTCGTGTGACAATCATTACACGCAGAGGGGGTAAAATGAGAACTTGGGGATCTCTGTTCTCAAGAACTCAGGTGACAATACGCCCAGGCAGCAGGTGTCACCCAGGATGCTGAAGGGGAAGGAGGCTGATAGGTTATTCAATCACCTTAGCCCACAACAAGAGGTCTGCCATTCTCCATACAAAACAGGCGGGATTACAGCGCTTCATGTCCCACTAAAGACCACACACTGGCAACACAGACACACACAGGCACGCGCACACACACACAACTCACATTGATTGCAGACACCGACTTATCTCGATGTTTCTACAGTTACTCCATCTCTCCTGTCTGTGAATATCCTCGTTAAACGGTTCTGCCGCGAGAAAAGAATGGCTTACCCCAGTTGCCGTGGAAACCAGAACGTGCTCATAAAGGTTTTCCTGATGTTGGCTTTCTGTGGAAACCAGGAAGTACTAATGCGTCCTCATATGCCTAGCTTTGATCTTGCTCTCAGTCAGTTACACCCCAACCAATCAAACGAAGGAATGAATAAAGCGATAAATTAATTAATTAATATATTAATATGGAGACAATACCTGATATTCTCATGGAACAAGCTTCAGGGGGCACGGGTGTTTTCACCAAAGCCGACTGGAGAAAATAAATAAAAGGATAAAAGGTTCTGGCCTCCCTTGAGACACACAAACACACACGCGCACGGACTCACCCACGCCCTCACACATACACACACACTCACAAAAACAGACATATAGTACCCCACGCACTGGGACGCACGTAAGTCGTACGTACGTACGTATGTACATACGTACGCATGCACGCAGGAGCCTGTGCACGTGTCCGGGTGCACGTGTCCACGTGCCTGTGCCCACGTGCCCGGGAACATGAGCCCGCGTGCACGTGTCCGCGAGCATGAGCCCATGTGCATTCAATTAGGCCCTGGGTCCTGTTAGGACTTCCTTTCCACCTGCCAGGACACAGGAGGCGCTGTACGTTTGTGCGGGTGCGATCCAAGGAACCTTTACCAATTTAAAATGACGCAGAGAGGAGAAAACGTGAGAGGATGAAGCACCTAGAAGTCAGAGGAAGGCCAATCGGGAGCTTAGGTTGTGGTAGGACTGGGGCACCCTGGGTGCACCCTCACACAGGTAGCGGTGCCAGGACACCAGGGTTCCCGAGAAGAGAGACGCCCCCCCCCCCCAAGGAGCCTTTGATCCAGGACGACAGGGACTTGGGGGGGACCCTGTGCCCTTTGCAGTCGGTGCTGTAACCACACTGCCAAAGACTGGGTGCTGCAAGACAGGCTCCTAACATCGGGGCAGAGGGCACACACTTCCTCTCCCATAGTCCTTTGCAGTGGTCTGTGTTTTTGGCAAATGGGTTAATAGCCTTTCTGCTCTCAGAGGGCTGCTTAGATGTCATCAGAGCACATTAGACCTCAGCAGTGTCCGATGGTCATTCTGGGAGCTCTGGGGAGTGGTCCATACGGACCCGCTGGGGACAGTGAGATCTCCCACTCCCTGCTCTGCATCAGAGAATCCGAACTGCTCGCTGCCTTCCGTGACACAACAGGTTGTAAGAGGTGGGAGGAGGAAGCAGGTAAGAACATCCAGACCTTCCCAGTCAGGCAGATATTAAGTAGATTTGCACACATGTAAAACCAAGCCACACTTTTGACAATTAAAACAAGTTTATTGAATTTATTGGGTGGTTTTGTTTAATGAAATGGTACAGATTTCAAGTCTACAGTTTTAGAATACATCCTTTATGTGTTGTATTGTGTGTTCACACCCAAACTCATTCTCCTTCCCTCATCACTTATCTGCCATTTACCCTCTTCTGCCTGCCCCACCCCACCCCTTTCCCTCTTGTAATCACTATAATTTGTCTGTGCATATGAGGTTGGTGGGGTTTTTGTTTTTTCTTGCTTAATCCCTCCCCCCTTTTCACCTAAGCCCATAAACCCCCTCCCCTCTGACAGCTGTCAATCTGTTCTCTGCACATTTGTGCCTGTTTCTATGTTGTTTGTTACTTCATTTTGTTAATTAGATTCCAATGAAGTGAAATGATATGGTAGTTGTCTTTTTTGACTGGCTTATTCCACTTAGCATGATACCTCTAGGTCCAAAAATGTCATCTTGAAAGGTAAGACTTCCTTCTTTGTTAGAGCTGAGTACTATACCACTGTGTAAATGCACAACCAGTTTTTTTTTTATTATTATTATTAACCCTTACCCGAGAATATTTTTCCATTGATTTTTAGAGAGACTGGAAGGGAGAGGGAGAGACACACAGAGAGAAGCATTGATGTGAGAGAGACACATTGATTGGGTGCCTCCTGCAAGTGCCTGGACTAGGGAAGATATATGTGTCCTTGAACAGAATCAAACCCAGGACCAGTATCAAGCCTGGGACCTTTCAGTCTACACACCAACGCTCTATCCTCTGAGCCAAATCTGCTAGGGCAGTGTTTGGCAAACTTTAGTCAACAGAGCCAAATATCAACAGCACAACGATTGAAATTTCTTTTGAGAGCCAAATTTTTTAAACTTAAATTTTTTCTAAAATAACTTCAAAATACCACGCTGTGGTATTTTGTGGAAGAGCCACAATCAAGGGGCCAAAGAGCCACATGTGGCTGGAGAGCAGCAGTTTTCGGACCATAGTGCAAGGGCAACCACAACTTTTTTTATCGACTTCTCCACTGATGGGCACTTGGGCTGCTTCCAAATCTTGGCTATTGTAAATAATGCTGCAATAAACAGAGGTGCATATATTCTTTTCAATTAGTGTTGCGGGTTTCTTCAGACATGTTGCCAGAAGTAAATGGCTGGGTCATAAGGCAATTCTATGTTTAATATTTTGAAGAAAATCCATACTATTTTTCCCAGTGACTGCACCAATCTGCATTCTCACCAACACTTGTTTGTGTGTGTGTGTATATATGTATGTATGTATATGTGTGTGTGTGTATATATATATATATATATATATATATATATATATATATATAATTGATTGTTTTACAGAGAGGCAGGCAGGGAGAGAGATAGAGAGCTAGAAACGTCGATGAGAGAGAAACATCGACCAGCTGCCTCCTGCACATCTCCAACCGGGGATGTGCCCGCAACCAATGTACATGCCCTTGACCGGAATCAAACCTGGGACCTTTCAGTCCGCAGGCCGACGCTGTACCACTGAGCCAAACTGGTTTCGGCAATGCTGTTTGTTAATATATTAATAACAGCCATTCTGACAGGTGTGAGGTGATATCTCATCATAATAATTTGCATATCTCTGATGTTGAACGACATTGAGCATTTCTTCATATGTTTTTTGGGCATCCGTATATCTTCTTTGGGGATGTGTCTATTCATTTCCTTTGCTCATATTTTGAAATCAAAACCACACTTGCAGTATTTGTTTTTATTTTAAAAAAATAGAGTGATTTTTTCCCCCCCTGAAGCTTATTTATATGTAAGCAACAATGGGCTTAATGTTATTATTAATGAATGCGTTAAAATTTAAAGGTTAGTTTTTTATCCTAACACTTGACTATTATATTACAGTGAGCTAAAAAGTGTTATTCATAGAGTTGAAATTGTTCTGAATTGAAACACACACTGGAAAATTAACCATTGTAAAGTATTCCATTCAGTGGCATGAAGTTAATTCACAGTGCTGTGAAGCCATCCCATCGATCTTCCTACAAACGCTGTGCCAAGTCCTGAAGGAAATCGTATAGCCAGGAGGAAGTCATCACTCCTCATTCCTCCTGCCCCAGCCCCTGGCAACCACTAGACAACTGTCTGTCTTCATGGATTGGCTTATTCCCAACACTTCATGTATACTGAGTCATACATTATGTGACGATTGGTGTCTGGCTTCTTTTACTTGGAATAATGACTTCAAACCATCCTCAGTATAACACTCCTTATGGCTGCATAATATTCCATTTCATGGACAGTCCATGTTATGTCTATGCATTTGCCAGTCCGTGGGCATTTGGGTTGCTTCCATCTTTGGCTGTTTTGACTTGTGCTACTATGAACATGCACATTCATGTATGTTTTAATGCTTGTTTTTATTTGGGGGGTATCTTTAGGAGTGGATTTACTGCATCATATACTGGTACTTATTATATGCTTAAGCTTGTGAGGACCACCAAACCATTTTCAATAGAACTGTGCCATTTAAAAGTCCCACTACCAATGTATAACGTTTCTAATTTCTCTGATTTCTCTGCTTTCCCCATAATACTTGTTATTTTCCTCTTCCTAAGTTTTAGACATCCTAGTGGGTATTATAACTATTACTCTAGTTTTGATTTGCTTTTGCTAAGGAATTGCTGCTATATCATCATGTGATTGTTGGCCTTTTGTGTATCCTCTTTGGGAATTGCTCATTCAGGTGATCTATATGGTTGGTCTTTTGCCATTTGTTTGGAGTTGTAAAGGCTTTTCTCTCTTCTGGATACTAGACTCTCACTAGAGTTATGATTTGCCAGTGTTGTCTCCCATTATAGAGGATATCTATTTTCTCTCTGGATAGTCTTTTAATGCAAACAGATGTTCATTTTGATGAAGACCATTTATCTATTGTTTTCCTTTGTTGCTTTTGCTTTGGCTTTAATATTTAAGAAATCAATGCCAAATCCAAGGTCATGAAGGTTTCTCATATGTTTTCATTCGAGGTTTGTATAACGTTAGCTCTTACGTATATTTACATGGAGGGTCCATTATGAATGAGTGGCGTTTTGTTTATGGCGTACCTCATGTGTCCAACTTTAATTATTTGCATGTGGATACAGTTTCCCTAGGGCAGCGGTTGGCAAACCGCGGCTTGTAAGCCACATGTGGCTCTTTGGCCCTTGAATGTTCTAATGCCACTTCTTCAAAACAGACTCGCCCAGGCTGAAAACCGACTTCTGCGCATGGGCCTCAAAGTTTCAATCACACTGTATGTGAGCGCCCTCACGTGGTATTTTGTGGAAGAGCCACACTCAAGGGGCCAAGGAGCTGCATGTGGCTCTCGAGCTGTGGTTTGCTGACCACTGCCCTAGGGCCATTTGTTGAAGAGACTATTCATACCCCTATTGACTGGTCATCATAAGTTGTCCCTTAGCCACTTCCCTGATGTGCTTCCAAAAGCCAGTGAAATGATGAGCATTACAAGGAAGAGAATTAGAAGTCAAATATAAGCCATTGGCTTATCAATAATTTACTCGAGGATGTAGGCAGTATGAAAATGTGATCAGACTGAAAATAATAATGAAGCTTTGCTTCCAAATCTTAGATGAAAGAAGTAAAATCTATTAAAAAATTATAGAGCTGGCCCAAAGTTCAGGCAGGTACCAAAAAGTGAAATCCTATATAATAATCCTGTATAATAAAGAGGGAATATGCAAATTGATCATCCTTGCTTTTATGCTTGTTTTTATTTGGGGGGTATCTCTACAAGTGGAATTACTGCATCATATACTTACTATATATTTAACCTTGTGAGGACTGCCAAACCATTTTCAACAGAACTGTGCCATTTAAAAATGGTAGTATGAAAATGTGATCAGACTGAAAACAATAATGATGCTTTGTTTCCAAATCTTAGATGAAAGAAGTAAAATCTATAAACAAAACAAAAAATAAAATTATAGAGCTGGCCCAAAGTTCAGGCAGGTACCAAAAAGTGAAAACCTATATAATAATCCTATATAATAAAGAGGGGATATGCAAATTGATCACCCTTGTTTTTATGCTTGTTTTTATTTGGGGGGTATCTCTAGGAGTGGAATTACTGCATCATATCACAAAGATAGCAGTGCCCACAGTGGGGGGGAGGGAGGTTCCATCATATAAGATGGCTGTGCCCACAGTGGAGGTGAGGTTTCCATAACATAAAATGGCTGCACCCACAGAAGAGCCTGAGGAAGCTGAGGTTGCGCTCTGCTGACCCCCCCCCCCCCCTCGCCCGCCATGGATCTTGACAGGCGATCTCAGGCCATGCCTCCCACCCTGGTGCCAGGCCAGTAGACCTCTGGCTGTGCCCCCTGCCCTGGCGCCAGGCCGGGGAACCTCAGGTCACACCTCAGTCCTGGCACTGGGCCAGGGGACCTGAGGCCATGACCCCTGCCCCCACGCCAGGCCTGGGGACCTGAGGCTGTGCCCCACCCCCCATACGAGGCCGGGATACCTCAGGCATGACCCCCACCCTGGCATTGGGAAACCTGAGGCTGCACTTCCTGTCCAGAGGGGATTGACTGGGGACCTGAGGCTGCACCCCTTGCCCAGTGGTGCTTGATGGGGGATCTCAGACCATGCCCCCCACCCTGGCGCCAGGCCAGGGAACCTCAGGCTGTGGCCCTGCCCGCTGGTGCTTGATGGGGTATCTCAGACTGCCCCATGCTCAGTGGGGCTTGATGGGGTATCTCAGGCCTCTGTGGCTTGATAGGGGACCTTAAGGCACATCCCCATCTGATGAGGCTTTCCCAGGGGACTTCAGGCTGCTCCCCCACCCCAGCGCCAGGCCAGGGTACCTCAGGCTGTGCCTCCTGCTCAGCCGGGCTTGATGAGGGACCTCAGGCCATGCCCCCTGCCCTGGGCCAAGAACCTCAGGCCATGTCCCCATCCCAGTGCCAGGGGACCTCAGGCTGTGCCCCCCACACTGGCGCTTGGCCGGGGGACCTCAGGCCATTCCCCTGCCCTGGTTCTGGGTCAGAGGACCTCAGGCCAGGCTCCCTGCCTGGTGGGGCTTGATGGGGGACCTCAGGCTGCATCCACAGCCCAGTGCCGGGTCAGGGGACCTGAGGCTGTGCCTCCTGCCCAGTGGGGCTTGAAAAGGGTGGGACCGGCTGCGTCTGGATCTATCCCAACGAGGTGGGACCGGCTGGGTCTAGGTCTTGCGTGATTTCGAGGTGCATGTGGGTGGGCAGGGACTTGACTCTGGTTCCCATGGTGCTCCCTAGACTCTGACAGGAGGAAGATTTTCATATACATTTTACTAATTTTCTTTCATCTCTGACACTTGTATGATACAGAAAGGGCAAATAGCAATATTAAAATATTTCCTCTAATTGATCTCCTTTTAATATGCATGAATTTTGTGCACTGGGCCACTAGTATTGTATTTTATAAATAACAATGTAGGGGGAAGAGAGAGGGGGGAGGGTGAAAGTATATAAGAAGTAAAATCCATAAACCAACAAAAATTTATGGAATTGGCCCAAATCGGCAGGTACAAAAAAGTGAAATATTTTATAAGAAACAATGTAGGGGGAAGAGAGAAAGAGGGAGGGTGAAAGTACCCTCCACAGCAACATTGTATAGCATGTCTACCTAGTGAATGAAGCATGAATTTCATTCCCTTCATAAATTTTATATTTTATTAAAAATTTACTGGGAATAGTTATTGTTTTGATAAATAGAATAAAAATTAAAAATGGAATGTATGTTAATTAAGAGTGCTCCATATCAAATTTTTTTTTGGAAAGTAGAGTGCTCTTTATTAGGTAACTTCAGGAAGGATAACCTGGAAATTAATTAAAGTTTTTTTGGCAAAACTGTAAGAGATGAGAACATGGTATAATCCTTTACAGATTGATGTCATTTGATACCTGTGTTTTCATGTAGTTGGATGAGAACTAAAAGTAATCTATTTGATTTCCCCTTAAAAGTTTAATGTGGGTGTTGGAAAAGTGAAAAGGTGTTATACTCAATATTGGTTATTCATGGAGCAAATACTCCATTAATGTCCTTTGTTCCTATATCTTTCTTGTTTTGCAGATGTTGAAAAGCTTCTGAACCAGCATGGTTCTGAAACTGCATTTGCAAAACAAAGGCAAGGGTGTGACAAAGCCACCAGATGGCGATGTTGAGCTGCCATCCTTAAGGTCTGCCAGGCCATCCTTGACACAGACAGTGGGGCTGGGACCAACCAGAGGATTTATTGAAAATACAGATTCCAGGGTCCACCCAAGAGTCATTTGGGTAGGCCTGGGGTAGAGCAAAGGAACCTGGATTTTCACACTCCCTTCCCGTGATTCTGATGCAGAGGGCCCCATGTCCTCCACACTTTGAGAAACTGACATAAATATTAATTGAAACCATAGGCCTATATGGGAGCGGTTAGGGACAGGGCATAAATTGAGGAAAGAACTGAGTGAAAGCGAGTCCTGAGGAGAACACCAGCATGTGAGGGCTCACTTGAGGAGAAAGAGCTGGCAATGGCAATGAGAAGTTGTTAGAATGAAAGAGGACAGCAGGAGAGACCTCACAACTATGAAAGCCCAGGGAAGGTGGAGGGAGTGTAAAGAGAAAAGGAGAGAGAGTGCTCAAACTGGCTTCACACAGTGTTTCCCTTTTATTCAAATATCTGTCATCATCTTTGATTATTTTCTGGAGAAATATTGCCTCAAAGAATGAGAATGCCCTATGACGTTTGACATAATCTAACTCTTCTTTTGCAATAATTGTTATATTGTCCATCTAAAAGCCACACTTGTTGCCGAAACTGGTTTGTCTCAGTGGATAGAGCATCGGCCTGCAGACTGAAAGGTCCCGGGTTTGATTTCGGTCCAGGGCATGTACCTTGATTGTGGTGATATCCCCAGTAGTGGGTGTGCAAGAGGCAGCTGATTGATGATTCTCTCTCATCGATGTTTCTAACTCTCTATCCCTTTCTCTTCCTCTCTGTAAAAAATCAATAAAATATATTAAAAAATAAATAAAAGCCACACTTGTTAATAAATGTTATATTGGATCCTAATGATTAAAATAGTCATTCTCTATCATTTGAAATACAATGTAGGCATTAGTTCACATTCCATGTTTGATATTCAGGAAATTATATACCAGTGGCTCAAAAAGTGGTCATAATAAAGACAAGATGGAATTATTACAATGTAATTATGGCTATCAACAATAAATCAGTTACACTATAATTAATATTTGATTTCTCACTTTATACTACTGAATGCCTATAAGAGATCTTATGCATTATTTCACCTAATTTCATCCAAATTTTATGAGAAAATGCTATTATCATTATGCCTTTAAGAGAGTAACAAAGTCACTGAGGTTTAGAGTCACAAAGTTAGCTCAGCCCTAGCTGGTTTGGCTCAGTGAACAAACAGAGTGTCGGCCTGCAGACTGAAGGGTCCCGGGTTTGATTTCAGTCGAGGGCACATGCTAGGGTTGCAGGTTCAGTTCCCAGTAGGGAGCGTGTTTCTATCACTGATGTTTCTATCTCTTCTTCTCAGAAGTCAATAAAAATATATATATTTTAAAAAAACAAGAAGTTAGCTCAATGTCTCAGAGTTCATAAGGGGCAAAGCATCATCTCATTTCGTGCTGGATTTTCAGTTCATGTTTAGAGTATTTTTGTGAGTTTCTCTTTAAAACAACCAAATATAGTTAAGTTTTTTATTAATTTTAGAAAGGCATAAATTGCAGGGGTTTTGTAGCTCTCTACCTAAAATTCTCATTCTCTTCTTCCTGGATCCTTATCAAGGTTCCATTCCCAGGTTCCCTAGCTGCTAGGTGTGACCATGGGACTGAGATCTGGGCAATGGGATGTCAGTGGCAATGATGTCTGCCCCGCTAGGCCTAGCTCATAAGAACCTCATGCTCAGTGCACCTCCCGGTGCTTATTCCCTTTGAGCAAACTGCAAAGGAGGCCACCTAGAGAGCAATGGACAGGAGCCCCATGTTGAAGGTGGCAGACTTCCCAACAGCCTGAGTGAGTCTGTTGTGCAAGTGCATGGATAAAGCCCGCAGGAGGACCGTTTTGCTCTCCCAGGAATGTTCCAGGAGAAATAAGTGAACTACTTTTCAGTCGTTATACAAGTTTGAGTCCAAATGTTACAAGAGGAAGTGTTTGCCATAACTAAGGCAATTGGGTAAAAGAAGTTATGCACTGCTCTATCATCATGAACTGCACTTTGAATAGTGGCTTAGACAAATGGGGGTTTCTTTATTCCAGGTGCCATGCAGGAAGAACAGACAATTCAGGGCTGTTACTACAGCTCAAGGAATCAGGTTCTTCTCTCTCCTTCTCCTCCATCCTACAATGTGGCTTCTTTCTCCAAGATCACAAGCATCTGTTTTCCTGGCAGAATAAAGGAAAAAGGGCAAAGGGAGAAGCTAGCTGCATCTGTCCAATTCTAGAATGCTTCGTGACCTGGGACATGTGGCATGGCCAGCGAGGGTGGGATGGACTAGGTCATGTTACCTCCTCTAGATGCAATGGGGTCAGTGTTCTGGTAGTCAGTATGAAAGGATGAAGGATAGCAGGGTCCAGTAGCATTAGGACCTGCCAAAACGTTTACCTTACACATCACCTTTGTAAAGTCTCCAAACCCTTGTGGGATGGAGCTTGTCACCCTGCTCTCCTGCCAGACTTAAAGAAGCAGACTGCTCCTGAAAATTCCCAGGCACAGGACTTTCCCATTGGTGAACTGCTGATCTACTCTCTATGGAGGGTGGCCTCTTTGTCTTTTCATCTGGCCTGGTTGGCATGAAGCTTCCATGGGTTTATTGTTTCACAACTATTAGGGATGCTCCAAAACGTCAAAGGCAGTATCTCTTTTGATTAATTTATTTTGAAGTTTACAAGGAAAATGACAACCTTACAAAGGACCTCCAGATCTATAGTCACGCTCCACAGTGTGTTTTCTGTATATTGGCAGATGCACACACTAATAGGGACCATGTATCACAGCTGAAGACACAACTTATTTCCAGAGGAACAAAGGTGGGCAGAACAGTGACAGGTGAGGGTCTGTGGAGAGCAATGGATCAAAATACCAAAGGTCTGGTCCTAGCATTGCAGTGAAGCACTGTGAACATGGATAACCAGTTGTACTCTTTGATGCCCAGTCTCTTAAATTACAATATAAAGTGGGGTTCCATGAATTACTCTTCCAGATGGTTATCAAGATAAGTGAATGGATCATGGGTTTGTATACTTTCAAGGGGAAAAAATGCTTACAGAAGTTTGTTTTTTATTTATTTACTAGTGGCCTGGTGCATGAAATTCATGCGCATTAAAAGGGGATAATTAGAGGAAATATTTTAATATTGCTATTTGCCCTTTCTCTATAATAGAAATGTGAGAGATGCAAGAAAATTAGTAAAATGTATATAAAAACCTTCCTCCTGTCTGAGTCTAGGGTGCTTCACAGACCCAGAGTTAAGTCCCCGCCCATCCACGTGCACCTTAAAATTGCACAAGACCCAGACCAAGCCTGCCCCACCCCATTGGGATAGATCCAGACCCAGCCAGTCTCACCCTTGTCAAGCCGAACTGGGCGGGAGGTGCAGCCTCAGGTCCCCTGGCCTGGCGCTGAGCTGTGGGTGCAGCCTGAGGTCTCCCATCCAGCCTCACCAGGTGGGGAGCCTGGCCTGAGATCCCCTGGCCTGGCACCAGGGTGGGGGGGGCGTGGCCTGAGTTCCCCTGGCCAAGTGCTGGGGTGGGAGGAGGGCGTTGCCTGAGGTCCCCTGTCAAGCCCCACTGGGTAAGGGACACGGCCTGAGATCCCCTGTCAAACCCTGATGGGTGGGGGGAATGCCTTGAGGTCCCCCATCAAGCTCTGCCAGATAGAGGGCATGGTCTGAGATCCCTAATCAAGCCCCACTGGGCAGGGGGCACAGCCTCAGTCCCCTGGCCCGGCTCTGGGTGGGGTATACAGCCTCAGTTCCCCTGGCGCTGGGGTGGGGGGCATGGCCTGAGGTCACCCAGCCTGGCACTGGGCAGAGGGTGCAGCCTGAGGTCCCCTGGGCCTGGTGCTGGGGCAGGGGAGCATGGCCTGAGGTCCCCCATCAAACCATGTGGATGTGGGGCGTGGCCTGAGGTCCTTCGGACTGGCACTGGGGTTGGGGGCACTGCTTGAGGTCCCCTGTCAAGCCCCACGGGGAAGGGGGCATGTAGCCTCAGGTTTCTGCTGATTGCTTCTTAAGGCTCATTATGGGAACTCGGCCTCCACTGTTGGTGCAGCCATCTTGTGTTATGGAAATGCCACCTGTGCTGTGGGCACAGCTATCTTGTGTTACAGGAACCTTCCTTTGCTGTGCGTGCCGCCGTTTTTGTGATGGAGTGATGGTTAATTTTAATATTCACTATTATATAAGATGGGTGAATGGTGATAAATTTGAATGACTCATTCTGAAGCTGCTTGGGAGAATTATTCAGATTTCCAGCATGGTCAAAGTGAGGCAAAATACTAGTCTTATTAGCATGCAGAGCAATTGGGTGACATTGTAGTGAGCGGAGCAAGGCCGCAAAAGTCACAGTGGGAGGCAAAGGAAGAAGTGTCCACCAGGACTAAATAAGTCAGTAGAGCTTATCCAAATGCCCAGGGGCACAAAGAGCAATGCTCTGCGTGTACAAAAAGCTCAGGATGGAGAGGATGAGAGGGGAAGGAAACAAGGTAAGAAGCTCAGGGTCCTCATAGGTAGTACAGGCCCGCTTATGGAAGCTCTAAGCAATCACTGAAGGACCTTAGGCATCCTAGAGTAGGCTAATATTGGAGGATACACACGTAGACAGATCTGACTTGGATTCTTCATTCTATTACAAGCTGTTGTTTAGACACAGGGTAAATAAATTGACTGATGCAACAAAGTAGAGAAGGAGAGTCAGGGACATACAGACACCTGGCAGAAATGACAGTGGGGAAAGTGTACACTATTGGATAAATAAGGATGGTACAATGAGTTTTCCATGGGAAAAAAGGCAATGCATCTCTACCTGATAGCAACCACACAAATCCATTCTATGTGAACAGATACTTAAAAATTCAAAATGACACCTTAAAACAGGGGAAAACTTTTATGGCCTGAGGGTCAAGGTGATTTTATTTTAAGGGGCCACAGAGGCAAGAAATAAAAGAGAGATAGTTAGACTCCATCAAAATACAATACTTTGGTCACCAAAAACCATGATGAACATAGAGAATAGGCAACACATGGAATGGAAGAAAATAATTACAAAGAATGTATCTGATGAGAGATGAAAATCCTACACATATGAAGAGCTCCTACAACTCAACCCCTACCACTGCCACAACCACCACCAGCACCACCACCAACACTACAACCACAATGAGCAGAAAATCCTGATTAAACATTGAATGGCCATTTCTCCAGAGAGAGTATATGGGAGAACAATAAGCACATGAAAAGATGCTCAGGGAAATACACTTCAAAGCCACAGGGAGATGCCACTTCACATTCATTGGGTGCCTGTAATTGTTTAAAAACCAGGTGCACAGGAGTTGGCATGCATGTGGAGAAGCTGGAACTTTGGGGCATTGCCAGGGGATGGGTATTGTTGTGCCGTCGTTATGGAAGACAGCATGCAGTTACTCAAAAAGAGAGTTAACCTATGACCCAGCAATTCCACTTTTGGGTATATACATATAAGTGAAAGGAGAATCAAATAGATACTTGTACACACAGTATTATGAAAAAGCACATAAAGTAGAAGCAACCTAAGTGTCCATCAACAAAGGAATGGGGGTAAAAGTGGTATATACCTACAATGAATTTTTTCCATTACAGTTAAAATTCAACATCATTTTATATTAGTTTCAGATGTATAGCATAATGATTAGATGTTTATGTGATATACTTGACGATCCTCCTCCCCATCATTCTAATACCCACCTGGCAGCATACATAGCTATTAAATAGCTATAGTTATGGACTATATTACCTAGGCTGTGGTTTACATCCCCTTGACCATAATGCAATCACCAATTTGTACTTCTTGTTCCCCTCACCTTTCTCACTCAGCTACCAACACCCTCCCATATGGAAACCATCAGTTTGTTTTCTGTTATCTATGAGTCTGTTTCTGTTTTGTTTGTTTATTTTCTTTGTTCTGTAGATTCCACATATAAGTGAAATCTTATGGTATTTGCCTTTCTCTGTCTGACATTTGTCACTTAGCATAATACCCTTACTGTCTATCCACGTAGTCACAAATGATAATATGTCATTCAGATGGATTATTTTTTGCCCTTAATATGGAACAAAATTCCGAAACTTGCTACCTCATGGATGAATCCTGAAGACATTATGCTCAATGAAATATGCTAGGCACAAAGGAGCAATGGTATATATAGGAGGCACCCAGAGATGTCCAGTTCATAGAAACTGAGAGTAAAAGGTGGGTACTTGGGTTTGGGAGGAGGAGGGAATGGGAGAAAAGTATTAAATGGGTATTGAGTTTTATTTTGGAAAGATGAAAAATGAATAAAGGTGGATGGCAGTGATGGTTATACAACAATGGGAAGGCACTCAGTGCCATTGAATTGTATACCTAAAAATGGTTTAATTTGCCATATTTATTAAACACAAAAGGATTGATATCTGGGATATATGAAATGCTTCCACCAGACTGCAAGAATGTCATCCTTACCCAATGGAACAATGTCATCATAGATACGTAATGAAAAAGGAGATTAAAATGGCCAATTAGCATTTTTCAAAGGCCCCATCATATGCGTGATTGCAGGAGTGCAAAAGAAGACCCCAGGCCAAGTCTAAATCTGATTATCTCATGTATTGGTGGGTATATGGCCCAATCAGAACTAAAAAACATTTGAGGGTGTGGTCATCAGCTGGAAACAATTTGGCTATTCTTCTAACCTAAGAGCCAGCCATCTCACTCCTGGAAATTCTGCAAAACTTATTGCATAATCACAGACATTAGGATATTCCTTATATCCCTACTTGTAAGGGCTATAAAGTGTGAAGTATGGATCATGATGTTCATGGACAAGAAAATGGATAATTGAATGGAGGATCGGTTCCACAAAGGTAGAGGATACAGCAGAGAAAAAGATAGCAGAATAGCTACAGAAATAATGTAGACACCTTTGGTGACACAATGTTGAGTGAGAAAGGAGGTGCCCTAGTCTCACCTAATAGAGAAACATGTAAATTGACCATACCTCCGCTACACCCACAGTCAGAGTGAGTATGCAAATTAACCCAACAAAAATGGTGGTTAATTTGCATACATACCTGGGTCCCAGGAACCTCCTCGTCACCCAGGTCACTCCCAGCTGGTCATCAGGTGGAGGCTTTAGGCTTGGGAATGGGCCTAGCCTGGGATTGGAGGGAAGGGGAAAAAAATCAATGGAAACATATCCTCAAGTGAGGATAAAAAGAAAAATAAAGAAATGTCATATTCTATGAAAGACACATCTTGAAAATGCTTAAAGAAAGTTGTCATTTTTTCATGGTGAAGGGACTGGAGTCTGTGTTGATGAAAACACCTTGTTGGCTACGGTGACTGGCAGTGGCAACAGCAGCGGGGTGATGGGGCTGGCACCTTCCCTGATCAGCCCGGTCGCCTCCCACAAAGGGAGGCCAGACTGCGGCTTAGGTCCACTCCCTATTAGCTTAAGCTATCAGTATGACATTCCCTGAGAGCTCCCAGTATATGATAGGGGACAGGTTGGGCTGAGGGACCCCTCTATAGTGCATGAATATCATTCACTAGGCCCCTAGTAACATATATAACGCGACATAATTTATTGTAATAGACACAAGAGTCAGCAACAATATATAAGGACACATACACGTATTTTTTTAAATTAATGAATGTATTGTTGAAGGTATTACAAATAATAGTACATATATCTCCTTTTTTTTCCCCCATCCCCCTCCCCCCCACCTGCTGCCTCTGCTACCATATTTTTTTAAATGGGGAAAAGGGAGCCAGCCCTTGGACCCCTGGGAAGGGGGCCCCATCTGCTGCCACCAACCCCTATTTTTCTGTCCCAGCCAGGGCCAGGAGGCCCTGGTGGGACTTGAGAGGAGGTGATGGTTGCTGTGCCATGGAGTGAAAGGGAGGAAGAAAGGGAATTCTCCTGGGCACTCAAACATGATTGGAAAGGCGTTAGCTAACAGCTGCCTGCATATGGCCTATGCTTGTATTTGCAGATGACAGATGCCCACCAATGCCTCCCTGGGCTCCACATGTGGGGGTTCCCCCCATGTGGGCATGGCTAGGCAGAGGCCCAGCCTCCCACATGCACACTGCCAGCCAATTAGTGAAGCTCCTGCACAGGCAGCTCTAGGTAAGAAGCCCTCAGAGGACCTGGCTGAGGTCACAGTGTAGAGGTCGGAGGTCGAGGTGAACACTGAGGGCTCAAACATGAGCTTGGGACCCTGGGAATGGGTTGGATGGGTTGGGGGGCATCTTGGACAGGTCTTAGGGAGGTGAGGCCTGTGTGGTATCACGGCCTGGCCCTCAGATTCTCAGATATGAGTGAAAGCCTTTGTGAAGGGCCGTGAGAGGGGCAGGGGTGGCCATGGTCCACTCTTGATGGACTGACCTGATCACACTGAGGAGGGAGGGTAGTGGAGGAGGTGTTGCTTTCTAAGGGCAGAGGGCAGTGAGTGGAAATGTTTCCTGAGAGAGGGCCAGTGAAGGCACATTGCCAAGCCTCACTGTGGGCCTGACTTAGGTTAGTGTCAGTGATTATGAATCCATCTGGACACTAGTACGCAATGCTAAGGCAGAGAAGCTGGGGGGATGGATTTTTCAGGGTGGGCTTCGGGCACGTACATGGAAAGAGTGAGTAGAGAACCAGGTAATATATACAAGCGTGTAGGTATTATGGTGCACCATGGAATTCAGTTGGGAAGGAGGAAAGTGAAGACATAAGATGCTGGGATGTGTTTGATGCAATGGTTGTTAAGTCTTGAGAGAGTACTTAGCCATCATATGAAAGGAGTGACCTACAGACAGAGAGAGGTAGAGGAGGAATGTTGGAGAACATGGAGAAACAGCCTGGAGTTTAGAGTGTTCATGACCCTGGGCTATGGAATCATAGTGTTTGGGATCCAGTTCTAATGGACTAATTAGTAGCCATGGGGCCATGGGCAGATTGTGTATCACTGTGTCTCAAGGTCCTCATCTATTAAGGGCACATAAGAAGAGCACCTTAATCATAGGTTTCCTTTGAGGATAAATGATGTCCTATTTAAAACTTTTCTGGACAAAACTTGGCATATAGTTCCTGCATACAGCTGCTCTCCTTCATATTGCATAGATGTTACAATTGTTGGGATGAGAGAATGCAGGCTACAAACCTGTCTGTAAATGGCTAAACTAGGGGAGAAGACAAAATTGTTTCTGGAGATTAGGTCAAAGCGCACAAAGGCTTGCATTATTGGAAAGTGCATCTGCGTGGAAGCCAAATGACTAATAATTATTACATGTTTTGAATATTTGTTAGGATAGAGTTTTTTCTACTTAATCACCTATGTTTTGAATATGGGTAAGAAAGGAAATATTTTTCTCCAAGACTTATGTATACCATTATTAGAATCCTTTTAACTTTATGCAGAATTATGTTTTGCTAAATACTAAGTTAATTATGTTTTATCTCAGCTTTTTTCTTTGATACTTGTAGGCGTCATTTCTCAAGCAACAAGAGCTTTATCAAAACATTAAAGTTGCATATGAACAGTTCATACAGGTCTGTTGTATTTGGTAACAGTGCATTCTTATAAAACATCATAAGTTTTATTTGAAGTAGGAATTAAATTGTTTCATAATATATGGAGACAATATTTGGGTTCCACAAAAGATCTTAGCTATTTTCCATTTGGACTTATAGACCTTGCTGTATCATAAATGCTAACTTTATTTTATTTTTAGGCTTTCTTAAGAGTGTCGGGATATTAAAACAAGAAATGTACCTAGAAATAGACACATTGTGATTGAAATTGATGCATTAATCTTAATTTTATACTCAACCATCAGTTTTCAGATGAGCAATGACTATATTATGGATCATAAAAAGCCTATGACGAGGTTCCAATGTCTTTGACTTCTGTTGTTTCACCATTTTATGCAAACTGTGAAGTAGCAATTGTAACTATTGAATATCTGTTATTTTCAAATGCATTCTATGAGTGTCTTATGGCCCATCTGCTGTTAGAATTATTACAGCGACTAAAAATGGCCCCGGATGCATGACAGTTTGGAAAAGCCACAGGAGGGCAAAAAGCTTATGAATTCAGAATCATGTAGTGTCCCACTCTCACCCTAGCAGATGGTCCTCCCTCGTGACTTTGGCCTGTGCTCCACACAGATATGTAGGAGGTGATAGAACCCTGGTAAAACCTCTTTTTCTGTAAATGGGATGTTCTTATTAATCTTGTTTAAATACATGTTACTATGCCACTCTTCAAAACTAATGGGAATGGGTTAAGTAGTAAAAGAGTTTTAAAAATAAACATTCTTTAAAAACTTTAGAACTATACCTATGGAATTGCTATCTTACATTTGTTTCCAAGTAGACAACATGTTTATCCTAATGCTCTCTGGGAACCAGTTACTGATTGGCATGAAGATTTGACAAAGTGCTAAGGAAGATTTCTTCTGAAGTTTATTGCTAAATATCAGCACTGCGGGTAGGAACTGGAATATTGTCAGTGACTCCTGCAGAGTCCCTCCAGTTACTACCAGGACCTGCCATTGTTACCTCTGTAATTGGACTTTAATTTCTGTCTTTGAATTCTTACTGCTGCTGCCCTAGTGCAGGACCCATCATTCCTAGCTGTACTAGTGAGTGCTTCCTTGATTTCTCTCTTCTCCAGTCCATCCTATTCAGCTCTGCAGTATCACAGTCCAAACCTATTTCTTCTTCCTGAGAGCTGCTATTAGCTCCCATTTTACATTATCGGGGATTCAGCATCTGCCCCATCACTAGCCTACCTTTGTATCTCATGTTTCCATTCTTTCTTCCCTCCCTCCCTCCAGATGAGTCACTTTCTCTGAAGGAATTCACCATTACTTCCTGTGTTCATATTCCTTCTCTTCTTTACCTAGTGAAATCTTATTCTTTTTTTCAACTAAATAGTAATCAATCTTATTTATCACTATATATTCATGGCAAGATGTGTTTCCTTAATTGTTCTCCAAGACAATTTTAAGTTGTGCTGTTACTTTTATTGATATGTCTCTTTTGCTCACGAATATGGGAGAGAGAGACCCGGTTCATGAAAATTCATGCACTGGAGTGGGGGTCCTTCAGCCCGGCCTGCCCCCTCTCACAGGCCAGGAGCCCTCAGGGGCAGGAGGCGAACCAGAAATCAGGGGAAGGTGATGCCCCATCACACCTCTTCTGTGCCACTGCCAGCAATGTAAGCTTTGGCTGGCCCTGGTTACCTGAGCCTTGTGTGTCCCTGGGTGGCTGGGCAGCCACCATCCAAGGCTTGCTTGTGCCTCAGGCTGGCCCTGGGAGGCTGGGGGGTTGAGGGGCCTGGGGTACTCCAGAGGCAGGGTACTTTTCACACATCTGCTGCCCTGGCAGGGCTAAGGGGACTGGGTGCCCCATCTTGTGGCTGTGGGTGCTGCCATGTTTGAAGTCGTGGCAGTCAGTTAGCATATTCCCTCCTTATTGGCTGTGGGCGCCTCCATCTTTGCGACAGGGTGAGGTTCAATTAGCATATTCCTTCTTTATTAGATAGGATACCCTTCAGCATTACATATAATACTGGTTTGGTGGTGATGAACTCCTTTAGTTTTTTCTTATCTGTGAAGTTCTTTATCTGATCTTCAATTCTAAATGATAGCTTTGCTGGGTAGAGTAATCTTGGTTATAGGTTCTTGCTTTTCATCACTTTGAATATTTCTTCTCTTTTTAAGTTTAATAAATCTTTATTGTTCAGATTATTACAATTGTTCCTCTTTTTTTCCCCCATAGCTCCCCTCCACCCAGTTCCCACTCCACCCTCTTCTCTTACCTTCCCCCCACTGTCCTCATCCATAGGTGTATGATTTTTGTCCAGTCTCTTCCCACACCCCCCACACCCCTTTCCCCATGAGAGTTGTCAGTCCACTCCATTTCTATGCCCTTGACTCTATTATATTCACCAGTTTATTTTGTTCCTCAGATTTTTAATTGACTTGATTTTTAGATTCACTTGTTGATAGATAGGTATTTGTTGTTCATAATTTTTATCTTTACTTTTTTCTTCTTCTTCCTCTTCTTAGAGAATACCTTTTAGCATTTCATATAATACTGGTTTGGTGTTGATGAACTCCTTTAGCTTTTTCTTATATATGAAGCTCTTTAGCTGACCTTCAATTCTGAATGTAAGCTTGGCTGGGTAGAGTAATCTTGGTTGTAGGTTCTTGCTATTCATCACTTTGACTATTTCTTGCCACTCCCCTCTGGCCTGCATAGTTTCTGTTGAGAAATCAGCTGACAATCATATGGGTGCTCCCTTATAGGTAATTAACTGTTTTTCTCTTGCTGCTTTTAATATTCTCTCTTTGTCTTTTGCTCTTGGCATTTTAATTATGATGTGTCTTGGTGTGGTCCTCTTTGGATTCCTTTTGTTTGAGGTTCTGTATGCTTCCTGGATTTGTAAGTCTATTTCTTTCACCAGGTGGAGGAAGTTTTAACTTCATGCACATTGGAAGAAAATTAATTAGAAATATTTTAGAGGCCTGCGATGGATTGCAGGAGGTTTGCTCCAGGGCATGTCCGGCCCATCTCACCCAGTCCCAATTGGCCAGACCCCAGCAGCAAGCTGACTTACCAGTTGAAGTATTTGTCCCCTGTTGGTCAGTGCACAACATAGTGACTGGCAGACCAGTTGGTTGGACACTTAACATATTAGGCTTTTATATATGTAGATTCCTGTACCACTACAGAGAGAACTTCCTCTATCCCTATTCAGAGAATTTCTTCTAATCCTAGGCAGAAAGTTTATTCTAGCCCTAGACAGAAAGTTTCTGTGGAAGGACCAATCAGAAGCTGGAAGGGCATACATGGACTCCTAAATAGAGAATATGTAGGGTATATACCTATCCCCAGAAGAAGGGCTTCCTCAGAATAACCAATCAGAAGCCAGGAGGGCATATATATAATTAAATAGAGTGTTTAAGTGTCAACCAATTTGGGTTCCCTCCCTGCTAGTGAGAGTCTGTCTATATTGCAATAAACTTTGCTCTGCTTTTGCTTACTTCCTTGTTCGTGAACTCATTCTTCATTTTTGCAAGGTAAAGAAATTAGACAGGACCTCAGCCTTTTGGTTTCATTATGAGTAGGACTATTAGGACACAATGTATTTCCATACCTATAGTATTACTTGTGTTTTTACTACCAGTTACTTACATTTTTATATTAATGTTTTTTATGTTTAATTTCTTGCAGGCAACATATAGTAAGAACTTGTTTGTTTGTTTTTAACTAAATTCAGTAATGATCTCTATGTTTTTTATTGACTGCTTTGAGAGAGAGAGAGAGAGAGAGAGAGAGAGAGAGAGAGAGAGAGAGAAAGGGAGGGAGGGAGAGAAACATTTATATAGGGGAGAAACATGATCAATTGCCTCCTGAATACACCCCAACCAGGTACCAGTTCCCACAATCTGGGCATGTGCCCTGACCAAGAATCAAACCACCAACCTTTAGGTGCAGAGTCTGATACTCAGCCTTCTGAGTTACACTTCCCAGGGATAAGTATCTAGGCTTTTTTAAACTTAAATTTTATCAGGACCATTTTCAGTATATATACTCATTTGTTTATTTTTCTATTTGCTCTATTTGTAATTTATTCCATTTTCCCTAATTACCTACTTTATTTTCAATTTAAAAAATTTTATTGCATTTTCTATTTTTGTCAACTTATTTGCTAACTCTTTGTTTACTTATGTAATATTTGTCAGTTTGAAATTTGTAGTATAAATTTTAACAACCATAACCTGCCTTCATGAGACATTATATTTTTAATGTAAAATATAAAAATCTTAAAACTACATATTTACTTGTGTTCCTTTTAAGCCTTTGTGTTAATGTCATGCATTTTATTTTTATTGCTTATACCTATGGTCGGCAAACTGTGGCTCGCAAGCCACATGTGGCTCTTTGACTCCTTGAGTGTGGCAATTTCACAAAATACCACGGCTTGGGTGAGTCTATTTTGAAGAAGTGGCATTAGAAGAAGTTTAAGTTTAAAATTTTTGGCTCTCAAAAGAAATTTCAGTCATTGTACTGTTGATATTTGACTCTATTGACTAATGAGTTTGCCAACCACTGACTCATATCAACATTGCATTATTATTTTTTATTTAATTATCAACTATGATTTAGAATAAAAGAAATCATTCTTATCAATTTACCTAGGTAGTTTCCATTTTTGGTCTCTGTTATTTTATACATCCACTATATATTGTACCACCTATAAAAGCCATATAAGTTAATCAATGTCACCTCAATCAATTTAATTAACCAACATTGAGAAATAAAATAAAATTAATATAGTAAACTTATTTTTAGGTATAGTAAAAATAACAGACTTTCTAAAATTTCAAATATTTCATCATTTAAATTGTTTATGATTTTTTAATAATACATGAAAAATATAAATTATTGGAGTTGCTGTAGTCAAACTAAAATATTTTGTATGTAGTAACATATAATTACATATATAGCTACAGCATATTTTATTTGAATGAAATTTATGCATAATAAACATCTTGAAATATAACATTCTACAACTTTTAATACATTTTTATCTAAAACTGCAGCCCTAATTTTCATAAATGCACATTTCCAACTGAGTTAGAATCTCATTATCTCATCAATTGTTATTACAAGAACATTTGAAATTCTAAATTCTGAAGGAGAATGTGTAAGTGAAAATTTCTACTGCTGTCTCCCACAGTAGAGCCTATGAAGTGAAGAAATAAGGTGAAATAACTATTGTGCTTATATCTTATCTACTAATTCTATTTTAGTATTTATAGTGTAAACTTGAAAAGATTTTTGACCCATTGTACCAGTATATTGTTGCCATATGTGGTAAACAAATTCATTTGGTCAATTTACTACTATTTTAGTCATATTTTCATTACTAGTAGTCAATGTTGATACTTAATAACTTTGGCCCATGTAATATAACATATAGTGTTTTCCGGCGTATAAGACGACTTTTGAAACGAAAAAAAAGCCTGCTCAGATTGGCCAGAGTCAGAGAGGCGGTCTATTAAAAAAAGAACTGGTGTTGCCTCAGAAGTGGGGGGTAGTCTTATACAGCGAATATAGGCCTAAACCTATGTTTTAACTGTAAAATTAGAGGGTCGTCTTATACGCTGGAAAAACACGGTGTGTGTGTGTGTGTGTGTGTGTGTGTGTGTGTGTGTATATATATATATATATATATATATACACACACACACACTATTCTTGAAATAATCTTATAATCCTATATAATAAAGCCCAGCAACCAAAACAGTGGAACGACCATGGCCATGGCCACTCTCCCCAGCCGGCTTCCCCCCCATGAGCTGTTAGGGGCTATCAGGTAGGCAGGTGAGAAGTTCAGGGTAATCAGTCAGCAAGAGCTGGTTAGGGGAATCAGGCAGGTAGAGAGGTTAGGGCTGATCAAACAATCAGAGGCGGTTAGGGGGATCAGACAGGCAAAGGTGGTTAGGGGCAATTAGGCAGGCAGAGTTCATAGGGGCAATCAGGCAGGCAGAGTGGTTAGGGATGATCAGGCAAGCAGGCAGGCAGAGGCAGATAAGGGTAGTCAGGCAGGAAGGCAGAGGTGGATAGGGGTGATTAGGGGGGCAGGAAGTGATTAGGGGGATCAGGCAGGCAGATGCAATTAGGGGGTTTCATGCAGGCAGAGGGTTAGGAAATCATGCAGGAAGGAGAGCAGTTAGGGGTGATCAGGGAGGGAGGCACAGTTGTTAGGAGTGATCAGACAGGCAGAGGCAATTAGGGGCGATCAGGCAAGCAGGCAGAGGAGGTTCAGGGTGGTCAGGCAGGTAGAGTGGTTAGGGGCCATCAGGCAGGCAGGCAGGCAGGCAGGCAGCATTATTAGAAGTGATCAGGCAGGCAGGCAAGAGGTTAGGGGTGATCAGGCAGGCAGAGTGAAAAGGGATGAATAGGCAGGCAGAGTGCTTAGGGGGCAGGCACAGGTGGTTAAGAGTGATTAGGCAGGCAGACAGAATGGTGAGGGGTGACCAGGCAGACAGATGAGAGTTTGGAGACAATCAGGCAGGCAGAATTCATAGGGGTGATCAGGCAGGCATAGGTGGTTAGGGGGATCAGACAGGCAGAGGCAGTTAGGAGCTATAAGGTAGGCAGAGGCAGTTAGGGATATTAGGCAGGCAGAGGCTGTTAGGGGTAATTAGGAAGGCAGGCAGAGTGGTTAGGGTTGACTAGGCAGGGAGGCAAAAGATTAGGGGCAATCAGGCAAGCAGAAGTGGTGAGGGGTGACCATGCAGGTAGGTGAGAGTTAGAGGCCATCAGGCAAGCAGAGGCAGTTAGGGGCTGTCAGGAAGGCAGAGGTGGTTAGTAGGGGTGATCAAATAGGCAGAGTGCTTAGGGGTGACCAGCCAGGCAAGTGAGAGGTTAGGGGCAATCAGACAGGCAGAGGTGGTTAGGGCCGATCAGGCAGGCAGAGTGGTTAGGGGTGGTCAGGCAGGCAGAAGCAGTTTGGAGGTGATCAGGCACACAGAGGTGGTTAAGGATGATTAGGGCTATAGTGAGGCTTAAGGGCCATCAGGTAGGGTGATTGCTAGGGGGTGATCAGACAGGCAGAGTGCTTGGGGGCGATCAGGCAGGAAAAGATGGTTAGAGGGATCAAGCAGGCATGCAGTGATTAGGCTGATCAGAGGTGGTTTGGGGCAATCAGGCAAGCAGAGGGGGTTAGGGCAGTGGTCGGCAAACTTATTAGTCAACAGAGCCAAATATCAATAGTACCACGATTGAAAGTTCTTTTGAGAGCCAAATTTTTTAAACTTAAACTTCTTCTAATGCCACTTCTTCAAAATAGATTCGCTCAGTATTTTGTGGAAGAGCCACACTCAAGGGGCCAAAGTGAGAATGTGGCTCGAGAACCACATTTTGTTGACCACGGGGTAAGGGGGATCAGGCAAGCAGAGTGCTCAGGGGCGATCACACAGGCACAGGTGGTTAGGAGTGATCAGGCAGGTAGGCAAGTGGTTAGGGGAAATCAGGCAAGCAGTGGCTCTTAGGAGGGATCAGGCAGGCAGAAGTGGTTAGGGGTGATTAGGCAGGCAGGCAGCAGGGTTCGGGGTGACCAAATAGGTAAGCGAGAGTTTAGGGGCGATCAGGCAAGCAGAGGCGGTTAGGGGGATCAGGAAGGCAGAGGTGGTTATAGGTGATTAGGCAGGGAGGCAGACTGTTGAGGGTTGACCAAGCTGGCAGGCTAGAGGTTAGGGTTGATCAGGCAGGCAGAGGTAGTTAGATCAGGCAAGCAGAGGCAGTTAGGGGGATCAGGAAGGCATAGTGCTTAGGGGTGTTCAGGTAGTCAAAGGCAGTTAGAGGCAATCCGATAGGCAGAGGCATTTAGGGGTTTCAGGCAGTCAGAGGTGGT
Organism: Pipistrellus kuhlii; assembly: GCF_014108245.1. Classification (NCBI taxonomy): domain Eukaryota; kingdom Metazoa; phylum Chordata; class Mammalia; order Chiroptera; family Vespertilionidae; genus Pipistrellus; species Pipistrellus kuhlii. The sequence goes on along the minus strand of NW_023425550.1, from coordinate 2,273,719 downwards.
TAGGGGTGGTCAGGCGGGCAGAGTGCTTACGGGAATCAGGCAGGCAGGGGAATTTAGGGAGATCCTGTAGGCAGAGTGCATATGGGTGAATAGGCAGGCAGAGGCAGTTACAGGTGATTGGGGATGTAGTGGGGCTTAGGGGCCATCCGGAAAGCTGATTGCTTAGGGGTGATCATACAGGCAGAGTGCTTAGGGGTAATCAGGCAAGCAAGCAAGTCGTTAGTGGCAATCAGGCAGGCAGAGGCATTTAGGGGCCATCAGGCAGGCAGAGGTGGTTAATGGTGATTAGGCAGGCAGTGGCTATTAGGGGTGATCAGGCAGTCAGAGGTGGTTAGGTGTTCAGGCTGGCCGAGGCAGTGAGGTGGTTTAGGCAGGCAGAGGTGTTTAGGAATGATCAGGCAGGCAGATGTGGTTAGAGCTGATTAGGCAGGTAAGTGGTTATTGGCGATCAGGCTGGCAGATGTGTTTAGGGGCCATCAGTCAGGCAGAGTGGTTATGGGTGATCATGCAGGTAGAGGAGGTTGGGGGTGGTCAGGCAGGCAGAGGTGGTTAGGGGCCATCAAGTAGGCAAGCAAGTCGTTAGTGGCAATCAGAGAGGCAGAGGCATTTAGGGGAGATTAGGCAGACAGGCAGTGATTAAGGGTGAACAGACAGGCAGAGGGGGTTAGGGAGATCAGGCAAGCAGAATACTTACTGGCTATCACACAGGCACAGGTGGTTAGGAGTGATCAGGCAGGTAGGCAAGTGGTTATGGGAAATCAGGCAGGCAGAGGCTGTTAGGGACAATCAGACAGGCAGAGGTGGTTAAGGGTGATTAGGCAGTCAGTAGTGCTTAGGGGCAATCAGGCAGGCAGATTGCTTAGCAGTGATCAGGCAATCAGGGGTTGTTAGAGGTGATTAGGCAGGCAGAGGCAATTAGGGGCGATCATGTAGTTAGGGGGGTCAGGCAGGCAGAGGGGGTTAATGGGATCAGGTAGAAAGAGAGATTCCAAAAATTGGGACTTTTAAAAAATGCCATGGGATGCGCGACAAATGGTTAAAAATTGGACTGTCCAGCTTAGGGGTGCTCAGGCAGCCAGAGGGAACAGGCCTAAGCCATTTGTCACACATCCTAAAGCATTAGTCGGACATCTCCCAAGGTCTCCTGGGCTACCAGAGGCATGTCTGACTGCAAGATTAGGCCCAATCCCCTGTGGAGCAGGCCTAAGTTGGGAGGTGGACATCCCCCAAGGACTCCTGGACTGGTAGAGGGTACAGGCCAGGCTGAAGGATTCCCCACCCCCGAGTGTACAAATTTTCATGCACCAGGCCTCTAGTAAGTATATAAGTTAGTTGATCTCTTCTTGTGCGCCTAACTCCACATTGAAGTATGTCAGTCTGTTCCATGCCTCCAAGCTTCAGGTCTTATTTTGTTGGTCAATTAATTTTGTTCATTTGGTTCCACAAATAAGTGAGATCATGCGACATTTATCTTTCTCAGGTTGGCTCATCATAATAGTCTCCATCATTGTGGTTTTAATTTATATTTATGATGGTTAGTGATGTTGAGCAACCTTTCATATATCTCTTGGCCATCTTTGTGTCCTTCTTGGAGAAATGTCTGTTCAGGTCCTTTGCCCATTACATAAGTGTAAAACTGTATACCTGATTACTATAAAATGTTATTATCCATTGTACCCTGATAATTTCAGAAAAGAGAAATATTGCCGAAACCGGTTTGGCTCAGTGGATAGAGCATCGGCCTGTGGACTGAAAGGTCGCAGGTTCGATTCCGGTCAAGGGCATATACCTTGGTTGCAGGCACATCCTCGATAGGGGGTGTGCAGGAGGCAGCGGATCAATGTTTCTCTCTCATCGATGTTTCTAGCTCTCTATCCCTCTCCCTCCCTCTCTGTAAAAAAAATCAATAAAATATATATATTTTTTTTAAAAAGAAAAGAGAAATATCATCATGATATTGTCATAAAAACATGTCAATGGTACAGAATTGAGAGCCTGAAAATAAGCACATGTGTATATGGGAAAGTAATTTTCAACAAAAAAAGCCCAAAACTTAAAATTAAAAAAATAAAATTTTTTCAATAAGTAGCCTTGAGAAAATTGGAAACTCTCATGCAAAAGGATAAAACTAGACTACCATTTGTCCCTATGTACAAAAATTAACTTAAGATAGATTAAAGATGAATGGTATTTAAATGTACATTGAAATGTTATATGTTGATTCCCTTATTTTTTCAGTCATATTTCTCTTCACTGTCTCCTTAAAGGTTCAATTCAATGACTTGCTTAATTTTTTTGTTTACATAATTTATTTCTAGTTTGTTTTATCAGAAAATATTCAATGGCTCTGTGATAGAATACAAACTATAGTGATTGAACATTAGTCTAAAAGGGGATTTGCAAAAGTGAAAAAATTAAGAATTATTTTTTCTTTGTTTAACTGAAAGTTTGTAATTCTCTAAAGGGATAGAAATAAAGCTAATGTTATATCAGTGTTTCCCAAAGTGTAGTACACATACACCCAGGGGTACGGGAAGAGTTTGGTGGGGATATGCACTGCTCCGTGCTTAGCTGCGCCTAATTCTACGTTCTCATGAGTACGAGGGGTACTCAGCGTTACGAAAATTATAGAAGGGGTACACATATGTCAAAAGTTTGGGAAACACTGTATTAAATATAATTGAATGAAATATTCATCTATATATAGTGCATTAATTGACATTTAGTAATTTTCATGGGACTGGATCAAAAGTGCAGATGTAATAATTATGACAGTAAGAATTCAACAGGTAGAAGAATTTCAGTTGATATCAACCACTGTGAAGAATATTGCAGTTTAGGGAAGATATCGATAATAACATTCATGCTATATGAAGAGCAATAGGTAGGGTGTGTAGTTGGATCTGGGTTGATGCTGCATGTGCAGTATTTTGTATCACTGCTTGGAAATTCTATGCTTTGTAAACCTTGGTCTTTTAAAAGGAGCTAAGAACTATCCTCTCACCCAGAAAGAGATATTATATCTACGTATGTGGCTGTTTGTTATACTAACCTCATTGAATATAGTCCAGAATATAGGCTATCAGTTAGAAAATGCTAAATATTCTATCATTCCACTCATATAAAATGTCCAGAAAGTCCAAATCTAGTATAGAGAAAAATACATTAGTGATTGCCTAGAGCTAGAAATGGAGGGAAATGAGATTGATTTCTAATCAGTATAGTTTCTTTTTTAGGGTGATGAAATGTTTTATCTTTAGAATAGAGTCCTGGTGCACAAAATTCATGCACTTGGTGTGTGTGTGGGGTGTCCCTAAGCCATGAGCCCGGCTTCTGCCTGAGCGGCACACCCCCTGTGTGAGTGCACTGACCACTAAGGAGGAAGCTCCTGCATTGAGTGTCTGACCACCATTGACTGGTCAGTACATGTCATAGCGACTGGTTGTCGCCCCCTCTTCCCATTTCATCAATTTGCATATTAGCCTTTTATTATATAGGATAGTGGTATTGTTTGTAAAACTCTAATCATCCTGGAAAAATAATCACCAAACGTGTACTTTAAAAGGATAAGTTTTGTGGGTATGAATTATATATCAATAAACAACAATATATTGGTTGGTGTTTCAGACCTATGTTTGTAAGAGACTGTGTTTCAGGTTAAATACAGATAAATTTGAATGGGTTACACTCACTAAAGTAGCAGGGCTTTGAACAGCTGAAAAAGCATATGAGCTAAATTAAAGTTGTCATTAATTACAAAGCAGTGTTTTTCAGGTTAAATAGGAAAAACTGAGGAGATAATATTATGATAGGGAAATTTACCACTTATAACAAATGCATATAAATATTCTTCCAAATATTATGCCATGACAAACAGATAATATGGACAAACATTTTTTTCGGCTTCAGCGTCCTCAGCCTAATTTTAGGACAGAATAAGGAGTGTTATAGAAATAAGTGAATTTACTTACGTCTTGTATGTTTTTAGAATAAACAAAGTTCAGAGTAGACTTTATAAAATTGGGAGTGTTGTCTTGTGGGAAGACAAGCTGAGAGAAGGAGTTTTCTCAAAAGTAACTTTCCATCCGTTTTTATTTTTCCTCTATTCAGCATATAATTATTAAGACATTACAAGATATCAGGTACTGTTTGGGGCAGTTCTGAGAACAAAGCAGACATAAATCTATATTTGTATGGGGTTTGTATTTTAGGTTTAGTGTAGTATATTGCTAATTGTTAGTGAACGTTTTCTTTTTAAAATTTTTTTTATTGATTAAGGTATCACATATTTGTCCTCAAACCCCCATTCCAATCCCCCACCCCTCTCCACGCATGCCTCCAACCCCCTATTGTCCTAGTCCACTGCTTAGGCTCATATGTATGCACATAAGTCCTTTGGTTGATCTCTCCCTTTTATCCCCACCCTCCCTTTGAGGTCCAACAGTCTGACCTATGACTCCTTATCTCTGTCTGTTCTTGTTCATCAGTCTGTGTTGTTCACCTTTAAGGATAACAATTATAAGCTGGAGTACATGTAGGTGCTTAGTGTAAGCTTATATATATTAGAGCAAACAGTTTCAAAAAGGACATTCCGACATAACGAAGTCTACTCTGATCTTTAAATTTTCTAAAATAACAATTTATTTATAACAAGATTTCCTGAATAATAGGTAGAATTAGATATTGTATTTCAATCTTCTCTAAACCAGATGTGGAATTATGTCATAGTCCGCGGTCTATATTTAGCTGCCTATATTTGCATTTTCAATGAGTATTAAATTGTATAAGATCTTGTTTACTGCTATTTGGATTGGATGTTAACCTTTACTGTATTTATTATTTAAGAGAAGGAGGTTGGATTGCTAGCACCTGAAGAATGGAGACAGTGGCGGAAGAACCTAATGAAGAAATCAGAGGTCACGCTCCAGCTGTGGAAGATGAAATACTTCCTGACCACAGATGCTATATACAATTTCCATTTAGCATTTTATTCTCAGCTCTTCTCTATTGTGCTGAGATTGTCTCTGCTGTGTATGTTTTTTATGTTTATCGAAAGAATAATGATGTATACTGGATGTCATTCACCATTGGCTTTACTATTATGGGAGCAGTTTTGGATCAACTTAGCCTTATGTTTTTCCACAAAGACTGGACCAGATATAAATATTTAATGCTTATTGGGCACATTTTGCTTCTAGGTCCTGTGGTGAGGTAAGTGATATTAAACATACTTCATTCATTTACTGTTTCTAAAAGCTACAAAGTAAAATGTAGACAAATATACATGTGGATGCACTAATTGGTTCTTTAACAAAATTACTTATATTTTAGTTTTGTTTAGTTTTCTTAACTTGAATCTACTGGTATAAGGTGGTCATCAATTTTAAGACAATGGGAGTTTTGAATAATGCAAAATGAAATGTAAATTGTTTCTTCTGTTCTTTTTATTAATGTATTACATTCTGTTTTTATTATTTCCATCCTTAAGCCAATTATGAATGTTAGTTAGGTAATTATGAGAAATACAGATATAATATTATGTTGCTAGGTGAGAATGGAATGATAAAGACAGATATACTTTAAGAAACAATGACATATTTTCTTTGTCAATTTATTAGTTGTACAATAGATTATCAAGACATTCTATAAATTGAATCTGAAACTTGGATTATTTATATGCAATTAAGCAATTCATTTCCATTGTCACTTCTGTTTATCATGCTGATTTGCATGAGAACTATGTGTTTTATAGGAATTAATTTCTCTAGCTCTGCACTTAGGGTTTTAGGTAGAAAAAAACACAGGGTTTCAGGTAGAAAAAAACACAGAAAGTTAATTTAAGTTGAATATCCTTCATACCATAAATTTAATCCTAGGAACAGCGAATTAAATTATTTGGATTTGTTCCTGTGAGCTAATTTAGGTTTTATTCATTGTATTTATTGAAGAAAAAGGACTTATTCATATATTACAGAAAAGGAAAAATATGTAAACTACAAAATTTATAAATACAAAAAAAAAACAACAAAAAACACCACACACGAAAAAAACAAAACAAAAAAACACAACCCAGATAATCTTGGGAGGAAAAAACCTCTTTTTAAAAATATACTTTTCAAACAATATTATATCAGTTTTAGATGTATAATATAATTTTTAGTTATTATATATCTATATGTATATTAATCTTATGAGGTGATTACTCTGATAACTAGTGTGCCCATATGACATGATAAATTTATTATAGTACTAGCGGCCTGGTGCACGAAATTCGTGCACAGGGTGGGGGCTGTCTCTCAGCCCAGACTGCACCCTCTCCAATCTGGGACCCCATGAGGGATGTCCAACTTTTCGGCCTGATTCCAGGGCTAAACAGGCAGTCAGACATCCCTCTCACAATCTAGAACTGCTGGCTTCTAACCGTTCACCTGCCTGCCAGCCTGATCACCCCTTAACCACTCCCCTGCCAGCCTGATTGACACCAAACTTCCCTCCCCTGCAGGCCTGGTCCCTCCCAACCGCCCTCCCTTGCTGGCCATCTTGGGGTGGCCATCTTTGACCACATGGGAGTGGCCTTCTTGTGTGTTGGAGAGATGGTCAAATTGCATATTACTTTTTTATTAGATAGTATTACTAACTTCATTCCCTATACAATACTTTACATTCATATAACATATAAAAATGTTTTGCACTAATTTATGAAGTGAAATTGGTTAATAAGTTTATATAGATTTTATTTATTTTTATTTTTGCAGTTTTTTGCACTTTTCTTTTTTAAAATCTTTATTGTTGAGAGTATTATGTATGTCCCTTTTTCTTCCCCATTGACCACCTCTAGCCTCCCCTACTACTGACCCCAGGCTTTCACCATTAGTTATGTATAAATGCATACAAGTTCTTTTGTTGATCACCTCCTACTCATTAACCCTCCTTCACCTACCCTCCCAGATTCTACATTCTGTTCCATTCTTCCATGTCTCTGGATTCACTCCCTTCGTTAGTTTATTTTGTTAATTAGATTCCACATAAGTTTGAGATAATCTGATACTTATCTTTCTCTGACTTATTTCACTTAGCATCATACTCTCTAAGTCCCTCCATGCTGTCTCAAAGTGTAAGACGTCAAGTTTTACTGCTGCATAGTATTCCATGGTATGAATATACCACAGCTTTTTTATCCACTGGTCTACTGATGGGCACTTGGGCTGTTTCCAGATTTTAGTTATTGTAAATTGTGCTGTCATTAACATAGGGGTGTATGCATGCTTTCTGATCGTTGTTTCAGGTTTTTTAGGATATATTCCTAGAAGAGGGATAACTGGGTCAAAATAGGAGTTACATTTTAAAACTCCAAACTATTTTCCACAGTGGCTGCACCACTCTGCATTCCCACCAGCAGTGTTTGAGGATTCCCTTTTCTCCATAACCTCACCAGCACTTCTCCTTTTTTCATTTGTTGGTGATAACCATTCTGACAAGTGTGAAGTGGTACCTTATTGTTGCTTCGATTTGCCTTTCTCTGATGAGCAGTGACTTTGAACATTTTTTATATGTCTTTTGGCCTTCTGTATTTTCAGTTGGGAGAAATGTCTATTTATGTCCTTTATCCATTTTCTAATTGGACTATTTGTCATCTTTTTGTTAAATTGTACGTGTTCTTTATATATTTCGGATATTAAACCTTTATCAGATGAATCGTTGTCAAATATGTTCTCCCATACACTGGGCTCTCTTTTGGTTTTGTTGATGGTTTCTTTTGCCGTGCAGCAGCTTTTAATTTTGATGTAGTCCTATTTGTTTATTTTTTCTTTAGTTTCCATTGCCCTAGCCTAGGACCAGTGATTGGCAAACCACGACTCGTGAGCCACATGTGGCTCTTTGTCCTCTTGAGTGTGGCTCTTCCACAAAATACCAGTGCGATTGAAACTTCATGGCCCATGCGCAGAAGTCAGTTTTCGGCCTGGGCGAGTCTATTTTGAAGAAGTGGTTCTGACACCAAGACATACTCAAGGTGCCAAAGAGCTGCATGTGGCTCTCAAGCCGTGGTTTGCCAACTACTGCCCTAGGAGATGTATCAGAACATATTGCTATATGAGATGTCTGAGATTATACTGCCTATGTACTCCTCTAAGATTCTTATGGTTTCCCATCTTACATTTAAGTCTTTTATCCATTTTGAGTTTATTTTTGTGTATGGTGTAAGTTGGTGGTCTAGTTTCTTTTTTCTGCATGCATCTGTTCAACTTTCTCAACACCATTTATTGAAGAAACTGTCTTGATTCCATTGTATGTTCTTGTCTCCTTTGTCAAATATTAATTGAATGTAATGGCTTGGGGCGATTTCTGGTGTCTCTGTACTGTTCCATTGATCTGTATGCATGTACTTGTGCCACCACCAGGCAGTTTTGAGAATAGTGGCTTTGTAATATAACTTTATATCTGGTATTGTGATTGCTCCAACTTTATTTTTTTTCCCTCAAGATTGCTGCATTTATTCATAGTCTTTTAAAATTTCATATTAGTTTTTGGAATATTTGTTCTAGATCTGTGAAATAAGCTGGTGGTATTTTAATAGGGATTGCATTGAATCTGTAAATTGACTTGGGTAGTATGGACATTTTAATGATGTTAATTCTACCATACACGAATATAGTATATTATTTCACTTGTTTATATCTTTTTCTATCTCTCTTTTTAATGTTCATACTTTTCTGAGTAAAAGTCTTTTACTGCCTTGGTAAGTTCATTCCTAAATATCTCAATTTTTTTTGTTGCTATAGCAAATGGAATTATTTGTGTAATTTCTCTTTCTGAGAGTTCATTATTGGTGTACAAAAATGCCTTAGATTGCTGGGTGTAACTTTGTATCCTGCTACATTGATGAATTTGTTTATTAAGTCTAGAAATTCTTTGGTGGAGTCCTTTGGGTTTTTTATGTACAATATCATGTCATCTGTGAATGACAGTTTTACTTCCTCCTTTTCAACTTGGATACCTTTTATTTCTTCATTTTGTCTAATTGCTGTGGCTAGGACTTCCAGTACTATGTTGAATAAGAGTGGTGAAAGCAGACATCCCTGTCTTGTTCCTGTTCTTAGAGGAAATGATTTTAAATGTTGCCTATTGAGTATGATGCTACCTGTAGGTTTGTCATATATAGCCTTTATCACATTGATATATGTTCCCTCTATTCTCACTTTGCTGAGAGATTTTATTAAAAAATGAGTGTTGGAAATTGTTGAATGCTTTTTCTGAATATATTTTTATTATCATTTGATATTTGTCTTTCAATTTTTAATGTGATGTACCAGTTTATTGATTTACAAATATTTTTAAATGTTTTTTATTGATTGAGGTATCCTTATCCTCCCATTACTCCTCCATGCCCCCTGCTCATGCCCTCACAAATATTGTACCAGCCTTGCATCCCTGGAATAAATCCCATTTGGTCTTGGAATATAATCTTTTTAATATATTGCAGGATCCAATTTGCTAATATTTTATTGAGGATTTTAGCATCTATGTACATCAGGGATATTGGCCTGTAATTATCTATCTTTTTAGTGTCTTTATATGGTTTTGGGATTAGGGTAATCTAGACCTCATAGAAAGAGCTTGGACATGCTCCTTCCTCTTTAATTTTTGCAATAGTTTACAGAGTTTAAGAGTTAGTTGTTCTTTGGATTTTTGGTGAAACTCTCCTGTGAACCTGGATTAGAGCTTTTGATTGCTGGGAGTTTTTTGTTGTAGTTTTTTGTTTGTTTGTTTGTTTACTGCTTAAATTTTATTAGTTGTTTTTGACCCATTCAGATTTTCTGATTCTTCCTGATATATTATTGGAAGATTGTAGTTTTCTAGGAATTTGTCCATTTCATCCACATTGTCTAGCTTGTTGACATAAATGATACAGAGATTTTTATTTTCTTACAATCTTTTTATTTTTGTGGTGTTTGTGGTTAATTCACCTCTTTCATTTCTAATTTTGATTTTTTTGGTCCTATGTCTTTGTTTCTTGATGAGTCTGGATAACAGTTCATAATCTTGCTTATCTTTTCAGATAACTAGCTCTTGGTTTCATTGATTTTTTAAAAAATCTCTTTCATTTATTTCTGCTCTAACCTTTATTATTTCCTTCCTTCTACTTTCTCTGGGCTTCTCTTATGCTTCTGTTTCTAATTCTTTAAGTTGTAATGTTAAATATTTTTTTATTAAATTTTCTTGCTTTTAGAGGTATGCCTGTTGTGCTATGAACTTCCCTTTCTGGATTGCTTTTTGGGATTGCATTGTGTTTATTTTCATTTGTTTCCAGAAAATTTTTTCATTTCTTTCTTGATATCATTGGTAACCCATTCATCCTATATAATAAATAGGTGATATGCAAATTTATCATCACTCCAAAACACATGATGGCTGCTCCCATGTGGTCAAAGATGGCCAGCAGGGGATGGCAGTTAGGGGGACCAGGACTGCAGGGGAGGGCACTTGGGGGGACCAGGTCTGCAGGAGAGGGAAGTTAGGGGCAATCAAGCCAACAGGGGAGGGCAGTTAGGGGTGACCAGGCCATCAGAGGAGGGCAGTTAGGGGCAATCTGGCCGGTAGGGGTAGGCAGTTAGTTAGGGGTGACCAGGCTGGCAAGGGAGGGAAGTTAGGGTTGAGTGGGCCAGCAGGAGAGGGCATTTGGGGGCAATCTGGCCGGTAGAAGTAGGCAGTTATTTAGGGGTGACCAGGCTGGCAAGGGAGGGAAGTTAGGGTTGAGTGGGCCAGCAGGAGAGGGCAGTTGGGGTGGCCAGGGCTGTGGAGGACAGTTAGGGGAGATCAGGCCTACAGGGGAGGGCAGTTGGGGGCGATCAGACCTGCAATGGAGTACAGTTAGGGGCAACCAAGCTGGCAGGGGAGGGAAGTTAGGTAGAGGAATGGTTTGGGGATGATCAGGCTGGCAGGCAACAGCATTTAGGGGCCAGGCAGACAGGTTTGTGGTTGGGAGCCAGCAGACCTGGATTGTAAGAGGGCAGTCAGACATCCCTTAAAGAGTCCCAGATTGGAAAGGGTGCAGGCTGGGCTGAAGGACAACCCCCCCCCCCCCCATGAATTTTGTGCACCGGGCCTCTAGTTGTTTAATATGACATATAGTCTCCATGTGTTTGAATGTTTCGGAGTGTTTTTACTGTAGTTGATTTCTAAGTAATTCCACTGTGACCTGAGATACTTCATATGATTTAAATCTTTTTGACTTGTAGAGACTTTTTTTTGTGTCCTAACATGTGGTCTATTTTTATGAGTGACCCATGTGCACTTGGGAAGAATGTATATTTAGCAGCTTTGGGATGCAACATCTATGAATATCAATGAAATCCATCTAATCCAGTATGTCTTTTAGAGTCACTTTTTACTTGTTAGATTTTTTTGTCTGGAAGATTTATCCAGTGAAGTCAATGGGGTGTTAAAGTTCCCGACTCTGACTATATTGCTGTCTATCTCTCCCTTAAAGTCCTGTAGAAGTAGGTTTTTTAAAAAATTTATTTTTTAATTTTTAATTTTATTTTTTTATGTTTCAGTGCTACCCATGTTTTATATATTGGGTGCATGTAAATTTTTTGAGTTTGTCTTATGTAGTATATGTTTTGTGGGACCCAATGTGTAGCCTTTGGGTCTTCTGGGCTGAGTATACTAGAGATGACCTCTACTTGATATATTTGGTTTCTCTTGCTGTATCTTTGTCTTGAATATTATGTTCATACGGTAGATGGAATCTCCTCTCTGGGTGTCTGGTTATATGACTTGCTCTGTATGACATGATGGCAACCATTGTGGAGGTGCTGACTGAACAGCACAAATTACAACATGACAAGACATTACATAAATGGGACAGGACATGAATGTACATGAGTGTTCTTTGGGGATATCAGAGCCTTTGTTTACTTTCTATAGCTCAAAATACAGGCAGGGTGTGGCAGGCTGTATTACCTCCCTTGAGGCTACTGGAGGGGTTGGCTCTTCAGGAGAGAAATGGCCACTTAGGTTTGGAAGGTTGCTGGAGCCCTGAGCATATCTCCCTGTCCTGCCTCCCTCCCTAGCCTCTCCTCAGGCACCGCAAGTCTGTGCCTTTCCTGCGCAGCAGTCTTGGGTGAAAGTCTAATGTTCTGATTTAGTGAATAAAAGCAAAGACAAAACAACCACAAAACTGTGCGTTTCTCCCCACCCCCAGCACCACACTGCTGGAGCTGCTTTTCAGGTTGCCTTTGGGGGTGCAGCCCCCCTCAGCTGGGGTGTCAGGTCTAGATTCTCCAGCTGTCAGAAGCCCTGTGACTTTTCCTTTTCTCAGTTGATGCCTGTCAACAATAGACAAGGCTTTGGTGCCATGCAGCTTTCACCTTTCTCACCCTCTTGACCCTGTGGCCTGGTGTCCCTCTCCAGCATAGATCCCCATTCCTATGTTTCTCCAGGCCATCCTCTGCTCTTCCTGTTTTGTAAATTATCTCCTCAGCTGTGTTTAATTTGTTGAATATGGGTGGATGTTCTCTGATTTAGTTGCTTTTCTAGTCTGGCCCGAGATGAGGTGCATGATACATCTACTATTCGGCCGCCAATTTCTTCCTCCATATATATTGTTAGAATATTTTCCTCATTCTGTGAAATATGCCTTTTATGTTTTCATCGAAATTGCATTAAATTTATAGATTGTTTTAGGTAGCCTGCAGATATGGTATACCATAAAGTCATCTCATCTAGTGTGTTATTTAAGGTCACTGTTTTCTTTTTCATTTTCCTTCTGGAGGAGCTATCCATTGATGTTAATGGGGTGTTGCAAATTTTTGTATAATTTATTACTATTTATTTCACCCGCTATTGGCATCAAGTTTTTTTTTTTAAATATATTTATGTGATCTTATATTAGGTGAATAAATATAAGGGTTATATCTTCTTGTTGAAATTTTTTTTTTATCTTACTTTGTCTCTTATTATAGCCTTTGTTTAAAAGTCTTTTTTATCCCTTCATCTACTAAAGGGCACTTGGGCCATTTTCAGATCATAGCTATTGTAAATTATGCTGCTATGAATATAGGGGTGCATACATTCTTTCTGATTGGTGTTTCAGGTTTCTTAGGATATTTTCCTAGAAGAGGGAACACTTGGTCAAATGGAAGTTCCATATTTAATTTTTTGAGGAACTTCCATACTGTTTTCCATAATGTCTGCACCAGTCTGCATTCCCACTAGCTGTGTATGAGAGTTCCCTTTTCTCCACATCCTCACCAACACTTGTCATTTATTGATTGTTGTTGATAGCCATTCTGATAGACGTGAGGTGATAGCTCAATATCATTTTAATTTGTTTCTCTCTGATGATTAGTGAATTTGAGCATTTTTATGTTTCTTGGCAATCTATATGTCCACTTTGGAAAAGTTTCTAGTTAATTCATTTGACCAGTTTTTAATCGGATTGTTTGTCTTCTTTTTATTAAGTTGTGTAAGTTCCTTATACACTTTGGATATTAATCATTTATCAGATATATCACTGCCAAATATGTTATTTCATATAGTGGCTCCCTTTTCATTTTGTTGATGGTTTCTTTGCTGTGCAGAAGCTTTTATTTTGAGGTAGTCCCATTTGTTTATTTTCTCCGTCCTACAACAGAGGTCGGCAAACTCATTAGTCAACAGAACCAAATATCAATAGTACAACGATGAAATTTCTTTTGAGAGACAATTTTTTTTTAACTTAAACATCTTCTAATGCCACTTCTTCAAAATAGACTCTCCCAGGCCATGGTATTTTGTGGAAGAGCCACACTCAAGGGAACAAAGAGCTGCATGTGGCTTGCGAGCTGCAGTTTGCCGACAATGGCCCTAGGAGATGTATTTACAAACATTTTGCTACAAGAGATGTCTGAGATTTTTCTGCCTATGGTTTCATCTAAGATTTGTATGTTTCATGACTGACATTTAAGTTTTTTATACAGTTTGAGTTAATTCTTGTGTATGGTATAAGTTGGTAGTCTACTTTCATTTTTTTACATGTATGTGTCCAATTTCCCCCAATATTACTTATTGAAGAGATTATCTTGACTCCATTGTATGCTCTTGCCTCCTTTATCAAATACTAGAAGCCTGGTACATGAAATTCATGCACAGAGCCTTCTGGCTGCTGGTCAGGACATTCCTTCCCAGGCTGCTGGCCGGGGCATTCCTTTGTTCTGCACCACCCCCTGATGGTCAGTGCATGTCATAGTGAGCAATCAAACTCCTGGTCTCCCGGTCAAACTCAGAGGGGACATTTTACATATTAGACTTTTATATAGAGAGATTAATTAAGCATAATGTGTTGGGTTGATTAATGGAGTCTATTCTGTTCCATTGATCTATATGTCTGTTCTTGTGTCAATACCAGGTTATTTTGATTACCAGTGGCTTTGTAGTATAACTTGATATCTGGTATTATGATCCCTCCAACTTTGTTCTTCTTTCTCAGAATTGCTGCAGCTATTCAGGGTCAATTTTTAGATCCATATAAATTTTTGGAGAGTTTGTTATGGATCTGTGAAATATAATCTTGGTAATTTAATAGGGATTGCTTTGAATCTACAAATTGGGTAGTATGGGCAATTCATGTAAATTTTATCAATCAATGAACACAATATATTTTCCCCCTTGTTTATATCTTCCTCTATTTCTTTTTTCAATGTCCAGTAGTTTTCTGAGTACTAGTCTTTTACATAATTGGTTAAATTTATTCCTATCTATTTCATAATTTTTATTGCTATGATAAATGGGACTGTTTAGTTTCTCTTTCTGAAAATTCATTATTTGTGTATAAAATGCCATCAATTTCTAGGTGTTAATTTTGTATCCTGCTACATTGCAGAGTTCCTTTATTAAATCTAGTGGTTCTTTGGTGGAGTCTTTAGGCTTTTTTATGTACAATGTCAAGTCATCTGAGAAAAGTGATAGTTTTACTTCCTCCTTCCAATTTGAATGCCATTTATGTGTGCTTCTTGTCTGATGGCTGTGGCTAGAACTATTAGTACTATATTGAATGAGAGTGGTGAAAGCAGATATCATAGTCTTATTCCTGATCTTAATTTTTCCTACTGAGTATGATGCTGGCTATATTTCCACTTTGCTGAGAGTTTTTATCAAAAATGGGTGTTGGATTTTGTCAAATGCTTTTTATGCATTGATGTGATCATGTCTTCTCTGCTTTCAATTTGTTAATGTGCTGTATCACATGTATTAACTTGTGAATGCTGTACCAGCCTTACATCCCTACAATAAATCCCACTTGGATATGGTGTATGATCTTTTTAAAGTATTGCTGGATCCAATTTGCTAAGATGTTGTTGAATATTTTAGCATAGTGATTATTCAGAGGTACATATTTATTGCCATTTTATATTTTATAAATATATTTATTTTCCTCTTTTCTTCCTCCTCCTTCTTTTACTTCAAGAAGACCTTTTAACATTTCTTGTAATACTTGTTCAGTGGTAATGAACTCTTTTAGCTTTTTAAATTCTGGAACCTAGTGGCAAAGTCTCCCTGATCATCTGAACTAAATGCTTCTGAAATATATTTTGTGTCAATTATGTAAGCCCCTCCTTTGTAACTGAGTCTTGATTTTTATTGGTTTATTTGCGTGCAGGGTCAACCCTCACGAGTGATAGCTGAGATTCTGGAGGTATATATGGAAATGGTGGTATCAACTCATGCAAAGCTCCCCAACAAAAAGCCCCACCTTCTAGAAATTTCTCACTATAAGACTTGTATTCAGCAAGTATTTAATGAGTTATTTGTGTTGATGGGTTTATATTTTATGTCTAATTCCAATTTGGTCCTGAGGAAATGGGGCTATTACATTTACCTACTTTGGCAACATCTTGAATCTACAACTACTTTGTTTTAATTGAGTTTTTAAAGTTCACATGCCAGAATGGATGCTAAATGAGTTAACTCCCATCAATAGAAAAATAATAAAAATAGTACACTCATTGTATTGAGTCCTTGAAAGCAATTAAAACTATGACAGATTCATTTTTTGGAACAAACATATAAGAAGTATCAAACATTTTTTAAATTATCAAAAAAAGTATGAGCACCCCTTTATTTTATAAAAATAACGTAAATATGTTTTAAGATAAGAATATAAAGATTTAGGTTCATAAAGTAAACACATTGGGATAAGATTGGAATATTATTCCCAAACTACAAATAGTAACTTATAGGTGGAGGCAAATTCAATTGTATGTTAATAAAGCGATATTTAGCTTGTTTGATTTTTATAAGAATGTATTTATGGCCGAAGCCAGTTTGGCTCAGTGGTAGAGCGTCGGTCTGTGGACTGAAAGGTCCCAGGTTCGATTCCGGTCAAGGGCATGTACATTGGTTGTGGGCACATCCCTGTGGGGGGTGTGCAGGAGGCAGCTGGTTGATGCTTCTCTCTCATCGACGTTTCTAGCTCTCTATCTCTCTTCCTTCCTCCTCTCTGTGAAATATCAATAAAATATATTAAAAAAAAGAAAAGAATGTATTTATGTATTAATTTCAGATTAAATCATAGATACAGAATTAAAATAAATGTTAATATTGGAAACTGTATTACATGGTGAATTTAGTTTTTATTATATTTAATAATAGAATTTTAAAAATAAGACATTCATCTAATAATGGCATTTCAAATATTTTTAACACATCTATCACTGACAAATATTAATCTTGAGTGTTACTTCATTCTAACAGGTGTCTGCAGAACAGTATACGTTACCACCAAGTACTGAGAAGGCTTGATCAAGTTAAAAAAATATCTCAAATTAGCATCAAAAGAAGAAAGATGATTATAGAGAGGGAGATTGTTCACACACTCCATGGTGCTTTCTTGCAGTGCAAAGCTTTCTACTATATGTCAGTCATCCAGACCTATCTTAGTTCTATTCCACAATTAACATTACAACTATGTATCACTCTCACTGTAAGAGAATGTCCTGTGGAAAGAGGTAAGTTTGGTTGTTGTAAGCTAACAGACCAGTCTAAAAGGGAAGGTAGGACATAGTGAAGTTTTAAAAAGACATTAAATATTTATTTCTAAATCATGACTGTATTAGATTTTGTAAAGTTGATTTTCTGTGAATATTTTCAAAAACAAAATTATAAATAGGTGCATCTAAAATTGAGAGAAAATTGATATGAATAAACTGGCATCCATTTTATTAGGTCATATAATATGTAAGGTTATATGAGAAAGGGGACTGTTACATTTAGTGGGAAATAATTCTGTATCTGAAACTTATTACAGAATTAAAAATATATATATAACATGTCTTCTTATAACAAAAGTAAAAACTGCAAAGAATTAAACATTTAGAAAGGATACACATAAAATTTTACAAAATTCTCTAGGAATATGACTTTGTGTTTTGATTATAGTAGCTGTTACATGAATCTGCATGCTGATGGAATGGAATACACCCATATAAGTTGATGGGCCTGTGTAAATTTCACATTAATGATATTGTATGCACTATAATTATATAAGATGCAACAACTGGAGGAACTGTGTAAAGTGCACAAGTATCCAGTCTGTACTATGATTATTGAAAAATAGGAAGGTTTTTTTTTTTGTCTTTTTCAATTAAATGCATTGAGTTGGCATTGGTTAATAAGAATATTTAGGTTTCAGCTGTACATTCTTATGATATGTGACCTGTATGATGCCTTGTGTATATACCCTACTTTACCCTTTCATAACTCCCACCGTCTTCACTTAGGTCACAGACACACTGTGGTCTCTATCAGTTTTGTTGTTAGTTTTTTTGCTTCAATTTTATATTCCACATATAAATAGAACCATAGATCTATTTACTTTTTTTGTATGGCTTATTTAGTTTAGCATGATAATCTCAAGGTCCATTAAAGAAACCTAGGCACCAAATTTATGAACTAAAATCTTAGAGAAGATTATATTGATTTTCCCTCAAAGGCAAGGGAAGTAAAGGCAATAATAAATGAATAAGACTCTATAAAATTAAACTTTTGCATAATAAAGGAAACTTTGAACTAAACAAAACGCAGTAAACTGAATGAAATAAGATATTTTCGAACAACAGCTCTGAGAAGGGTTCAAAAGATAAACAAGATTGACAAACCCCAGGCTCACCAAGCAGCAAAGAGGACCCAAATAAACAAAATCAGAAATGAAAGATGCAAAGTAACAACCAACCCCACAAACAAACAAACAAAAAAGGATTGTAAAAAAAAAAATACTATGAACACCTCTATTCCAATAAACTGGACAACCTTGACCAAATGAACATATCGCTAGAAAAATACAATCTTCTAAAACTCAAACAGCAAGAATCAGAAAATCTGAATAGACTGATAACTACTGATGAAATTGAAGCAGTAATTTAAAAACACCCAGCAAACCAAGGCCTTTGTCTGGACAACTTCACAGGGGAGTTTTACCAAACACTGAAAGAAGAACTAGTACCTATCCTCCTCAAACTATTCAAAAAAATCAGAAAGAAGGAACATTTCCAAGCTCTTCCTATGAGGCCAGCATTACCCTAATTCCAAAAGCAAATAAAGAAACTGCAAAGAAAGAGAACTACAGGTCAATATTCCTGATGAACATATGAGCTAAAATCCTCATCAAAATCCTAACAAATTGGATCCCACAATACATTAGAAAGATCATACACCATGGCCACGTGGGATTTATTACAGGGATCCAAGGCTGGTACGATATCCATAAACCAGTCAATGTGATACATTACACAAACAAACTGAAAGATAAAAACCATGTAATCATATAAATAGATGCATAAAATATTCAACAAAATCCAACACCCTTTTTTGATTAAAAAAAAAAACTTTCAGGAAAGTGGGAATAGAGGGATCATACCTCAACATAATAAAAGCCTTATATGACAAACCCACAGCCAACATGATACTCATTGGGCAAAAACTAAAATCATCTATCTATATAAAAGGCTAATATGCTAAGGGTCTTTCCCTCCATCTGGATAATGACATCACATAGCAACACCTGGCTTCCTCTCCCTAGCGACTAGCCTCCTTGCAGTTTCTTCAGCCCAGGAACATAACTTGCTTTATACCCAGGTGGAAACTTTACACTGTAACCAACTGCCTGTGAAGCTTTTTCCCGTGCCTCATCTCATTTTATCCTCACAGAAGTCCTGGAGTAGGTAGATAGGAGACTCAGTGGAATCCTAGTTTCTTTTCATTAGCTGAAACATGGAGATTTAGAAAACTTAGAAACTTGACCTAACAGAAAAGAAGTAAGAAATGGTGGATCTTAAAAATGACTTCAGGTTTTTTTCACTGCGAAGAATATAGTCAAACACTGCTGCAGTTGTGTTGCTGACAATTACCTGAAAGATAAGTTGGGATGCTTCACTGGGCTGGAAAAAGTTTAGCTAAATCAGAAAGCAGGTCTAATTAAGCAAGTTTGTTCTATATCTATAAAAGGCTAAGTTGACTTGTGCATGCACAATACATAAAAAGCTCTCTGGCACCAATCACACGTGTGTGTTTCCATCTGTCATCGATCGTGAATTTGGTTGACACTTCTATTATAGAGAAAGGGTGAATAGTGATATTAAAATATTTCTTCTAATTAAGTTCCTTTCAATGTGCACAAATTTGTGCACCAGGCCACTAGTTTCCTATTAGAATAGGAGCAAGAGAGGAATGCCCACTTTAACCACTTCTATTCAACATAGTACTAGAAGTTCTACCTGTAGCAATCAGACAAGAAGAAATAAAAGGCATCCAAATTGAAAATGAGGAAGTAAAACTGTCACTATTCACAGACAACATGACACTGTACATAGAAAACCCTAAAGATGCCATCAAAAAGCTACTAGATTTAATAGTGAATTTGTCTACATAGCAGGACATAAAATTGCCATAAAATTATGGTATTTTTATACATCAATAATGAATGCTTAGAAAGGAAAACCAACCAAACAACACTATTTACCATTGCAACCAAATATATTAGATATTTAGGAATAACTGTAACCAAGGAGGTAATATGTACTCAGAAAACTACAATATGTTGGGGAAAAAAAGAGAGAGGAAGATATAAACAAGTGGAAGAATATACCATGTTCATGGATTTGTAAATCCAACATCATTAAAATGGCCATATCCAAATGCAATCTCTATTGAAATACCAACAGCTTATTTCACAGATCTTGAACAAATATTCCAAAAATGTATATGGAATTTAGAAAGACCCTGAATAACTACAGCAATCCTGAGAAAGAACAAAGTTGGAGGGATCACAATGACAAATATCAAGCTATTGTATATTACAAAGACACTGTACTTAAAACAGCATGTTACTGGTACAAGAATAGGCATATAGATCAATGGAACAGAACAGAGAACCCATAAATCAATCTAAGACATTATGCTCAATATTTTACAAAGGAGGCAAGAGCATACAATGGAGTTGATATAGTTTCTTTAATAAATAGTTTTGGGAAAATTGCACAAAAAAAAAAAAAAAAACCCAAAACAGAACAAAAAAACCCCACCATGAAATTAGACCAGCAACTTACACAATACACAAAAATAATCTCAAAATGGATAAAATACTTAAATGTAAGATGTGAAACTGTAAAAATCCTAGAAGAATCCATTGGTAGCAAAATCTCAGACATCACTTATAGCAATATCTTTATGGATACAGCACCTAGGACAATGGAAACTAAAGAGAAAATGGGACTACCTCAAAATAAAAAAAACAAAAACTTCTGTATAGCAAAAGAACCCATTAAGAAAATAACAAGAGAGCCCACTGCCTGGGAGAACATATTTGCCAGTGATACATCTGATAAGGGATTAACTTCCAAAATTTACAGGGAACTCATACAACTTAATAAAAGGAAGACAAACAACCCATTTGAAAATGGGCAAAGGGCCCTGGCAGGCTTGGTTCAGTGGATAGAACATCAGCCTGTGGACTGAAAGGTCCCAGGTTTGATTCTGGCCAAGAGCATGTACCTCGGTTGCAGGCACACCCCCAGTGAGGGGTATGTAGGAGGCATCCAATCGGTGATTCCCTCTCATCATTGATGTTTCTATCTCCCTCACCCTTCCTCTCTGAAATCAATGAAATTATATTTAAAAATTATATATATATATATATATATATATATACATGATCAAACACAGAAAACAACATATATTCAATATACTTATTTTTATATAGTTAATTAGTTTAGAAAAGTATACTCTTATTTAGTAGAGTTATTCCAAATTATCTAAATTTTTATAAATGATTGTTAAACAACCATTTAAATTTTTTGTTGTTGAGATCATTGACTAATTGGTTGAATCAACTTTAATATTTACATATATTTTGAAAATAAAACATTCAGCTTGATATTCTACATATATAAAATTATACTTACTATTTTAAATATTCTTGAATATTTCCTGTTGATCTTTAGTTGGCTTGTTATTTTGAAAGTTATATATGTCTATTTTGTTAAGTATTGTTTTGAAATGTATATCTAAGTTTTAGAATTATTTGTTTTTCAATAATTAGTTGATTTGTTCTACAGCAGAGTTTCAAAATTTCTTTAACCACATTTTAAAACATGGGGTAACATTGCTTAAGACAATTATATAGATTTAGATTGTACAATTCTATGATACATCATCTGTATGTTGCATTGTGTGTCCAAGACTCAAAAGTAAATTTCAATTGCTGACATTGAATTTACAAGTCTTTTATTTTCAATCTTGATTCCTCATAAATGAAGTTAAGGTCCTCAATATCTTCAGCTTCATTTTGACAATTCCTCAAAGTAGAAGGGCAATGTTATTGTTTTATTTTCTTACTGGTGTATACTTTGAATTCTGGTTTTGTAATTTAAGTTACATTAAGAATTACTACTTGATTTTATTTCTGTTCTAATTAAATTACCTTTGTAGAATATTTTCAGAGAAACCAGTGTGAATATTTTGTACATAACATATATATTTAAAAAGATTTTTCACCTTTACTTTCAAAATTTTATTTTAATATTATTTAAACAGTATTCAATTTCTCTATAAAATTACTTTGTATGTGCTCATTTGTCTAATTTTTTAGATTTGTGTTCAAATTAATTTTGCTTCTAAAATTATTATTTCTCATATTATTCTTTAAAACTTATATATCTAAATACCTGAATTATTGACTTCTCAATTCATACATCTGATCTGTTGAGCCAGCAAAATCTATCAGTTCAATATTCAGATTTTCTTTTTATCTTTTAACCTTGCATCATATTTTTTGGGAGTCTAAAGCACATATCATATGTTAGCCTTCTGCTTTGTTTCCTTGCTTTCTACCAAGCTTTCTGTAAAGCATAATTATATTTTTGTTGAATCAGATGATACAACTCTCCTTTTTAAAGATTCCTAATAGCTTTTCAATTTGAATAAAATTTAAACAGCCTTCTATCACATACCTTAGAGGTATGTCTATCTTTCTAATCTCATCTGTATCATTATTTATAGGGAGTATGTGTATATGTTTGTAAACATATATATTTGCTCATTATTTTTCAAGGAGAGGACATATACATTGTATTAATATATTTGCTCTATTTCTGATTATTGAAAACTACTAAGTATTTATTCCTTGGAAAAGTAAATTTCCAACCTATAAAAAAGTGGTAAAGAGGTACTTACCTTAAAATACTTGGTTTAAAATAGAATATTGTCACCATTTATTAAGGAAATTTTCTAACATTTCAATGTCTATTTTTAACAGCATGTCTGATGGCATTTTCCCTAGTGTCAATTACTTATGGCTCTGTTCACTGCAACATACTGGCCATGCAGATCAAGTACGATAATCATTTTAAGCTACATACAGTACAGTTCATCTGCATCATGTTCTGGCGTTGTTTGGAGATTACCTCACGTATAGTGACTCTGGTACTTTTTATTGCATCTCTGAAATCGAGGAGCTTGCCCTTTTTATTAGTCACATTTTCAATATCACTATTGGCACCATGGGTGGAGTTTTGGATAAGCAGATCTCATCTTCCTAGAAAGACTATAATCGATTTGAAGCCAATGAGTATAGAACTGGTGCTTACTGTGATCACTCTACTACATGCTGCGATTGAATTCTGCTGCTGGTCAGGCGTGAAGCTGCAATTGTCAAATGAGGAAGTAGTTGATAAGACACACAAGGGGAGTAATAAAGCCTTTCACTACAGCGTTCGGTTAGTAGAAAATGTAATAATGATATTGGTATTTAAGTTTACTGATAGGGAATCTTTATTGAATTGCTGTGACACATTAATTGCCACACAGGTCATTATAACTTACTTATTATCAATTGGTTTTATGCTTCTCTTCTACCAGTATTTGCAGCCAGGGTGGTCAAGCAATTTAGTACCTGACCAAACAGAAGAGATAAACCGGAACCAAAGTAATGTTATATCAACTAGAGAGTCAAATCAATGAAAAGAATAAAAATTATTAACTGAAAATAAACTATTACTTCTGAAGTAAGACTGGGCATCTTTTTCATTTAAGAACGAGTTCATTTTCACTAGAAAATGGATTTCCATAGAAAAATGAACATTTTCATTTTGCTGTAATCAAATACTTCTAATGGTAAAATATACTAAACTTTCTTTCATTTAAAGTGAAAAATTGTAATCAGTTGCTAATAAAATTTATTTTTCTCCTGTAAATCAACAGTACTTTGAATTGTTATCACTGCCAACCAAATGACATGGAATGTTTGTTTTCTCAAATATAATTATAGACTTAGCAAAAATAGAAAAACCTGTACATTTTTCCAAACACTGATCAGGACAAATAAGCATAATCCATTTTTACCTACCACATCTTTAGAACCTTTATCTTTAATTAGACAAATAGGGTTTGCTGTTATGCACATAAGTTATCTGTAAACATTAACCATTCAAAAAAATAAAAAATAAAAACACAAAAGTATTATTACATCTTTTATTATGCATTAAAAAAACTTGAATACCAGTCTTATGAGGATGACATTTATATTTATGTAAGGTAGCAAAAGTTATTCCCCACTAAACTTTGATTTTTTTTAAGAAAGCAATGCCATATTAATACATTTTTTGAAGAACCAGAATGCATTTATTGAGCCACTATAATGTTTAAGACACAGAAATACTGAAAATTTATCAGTGATGAATTAGAAATTTCCAGACAAGGCCATAGAGTACATTATAACTAGAAAAATAAACCATAATGCCAAATAGCAAAAGAAATACAAAGATTCTGTAATGGAATTTGTTCTGGGAAGACAGAAAATTGGATAGAAGACATGAGACTTGAAAGAGAACATGACCCTTTATGAGGAGGCTCAGTTGGTTGGAGCACCCTCTGGTATAGAAAAGGTTGCATGTTTGATTCCTGGTCAGAGCACAGAGCTAGGTTGCAGCTTTAATCTCTGTTCAGGGCACATATGAGAGCAACCAATTAAAAGTTTCTCACATTGATGTCTTTCTCTTTCTCTTTACCTTCTTCACTCCACAAAATCATTAAAAGATAGCCATGGATAAGAATTTGAAATGAAAGAATATGATCCTAATATATAAAAACCCAGGGTCGTAACATCCAAAATGATGAAGGCTCGACTGCCTGGAAGTCAGTGCTGAGTAGTTGTAGCAACCCAGCACTGAATGCCTATTGAAGTGGGTGCTGTGACCCAGCACTGACTGTAGAGGGGGCTGCAGATCAGGCCTGGAGAGAGTCCTAGAGAGAGAACCAGGGTATGTTCAATAGCCTCTGTGGCAGCTGTTGATCAGCCCTTGCATCTCTCTGTCTATCAGTGCCTGGCCCACAGCCGCACTTCTCTTTCTCTGGGGCCTCCACTGGGGCTGCTGATCAGTCGTGCCTCTCTGATCAGGACCATTGATAGGCCTGGAGAGGCTGACTGGCATAGAAACAGACCAATTAGAACCAAATCTGGGTGAAGTGTGAGGAGCCAATGGCTGCCTAGGAGGTAGAGCTTTTGATGCTGACTGATATAGAAAATGACCAATCAGCACCAAATCAAGGTGAAGAGCGAGGAGCCAGTGGCTGCCTAGGATGTGGAGCTATTGATGCTGACTGGCATGGAAACTGACCAATCAGATCCTAATCTGGGTAAACTGCAAAGGCAGAACCTAGGGTGGGGACGGAGGAAGAGTTTTAAGGGCAAAAGCTGTAAGGTGTAAGAAAATGATTCAATTTTTTATTGACTGGTTTGGCAGTATAGTGCATATGGCTGGCTATCAGTCCAGATATAGGGATTATGTATTTTTGTCTGCCAAGAGCATCTCTTTCTGATGAAAAAGGCTCCCCACCCCTTTTAAGCAATCTTATTCTATATAATGAATCCATACTACTAAAAGGGAAATATGCTAATTAGGCCATCTTCCAGACGTCCGACTTCCTTCTGGACAAAGCCATGGTGGTTGGGGCCAAGGCAGCAGCTGTTAGAAGTAATCAGGAAGGCAGGGGAGGGAACTTGGGGCAATATCAGGCTAGCAGGGGAGGGTAGTTGGGGGTGAGATCAGGACGACAGGAGAAGCAGTTGGGGGTGAGATCAGGCTGGCAGGGGAGGGCTGTTGGGGGCAAGATCAGGTCAATAAGGGAGGGCAGTTGTGGGGAGAGATCAGGTTGGCAGGGTAGGGCAGTTAGGGACGATCAGGCAGTCAGAGGCAGTTAGGGGATATCAGGCTGACAAGGGAGAGGAGAGTTGGGGGCGAGATCGGCTGGCAGGGGAGGGCAATTGTGGGCAACCAGGCCAGCAGGGGAGGGCAGTTAGGGGTGAGGTCAGGCCGGTAGGGAGGGCAGTTGGGGGTGAGATCAAGCCAGCAGGGATAGCAGTTAGGGGTGATCAGGCAGGCAGAGGTATTTAGGGGCAATCAAGGGGAGAGCAGTTAGGGGCAAAATCATGCAAGCAAGGGGGAGGCAGTTGGGGGCAATTTGGAAGACAGGGGAGGTCAGTTGGTGGTGAGATCAGGCCAGCAGGGAGGGCATTTGCAGGCAAGATCAGGCTGGCAGGGGAGGGCCATTGGGGGTGAGATCAGCCCAGCAAGGGGTTGCAGTTAGGGGTAATCAGGCAGGCAGAGGCAGTTGGGGGTGAGATCAGGCTGGCAGGGGAGGGCAGTTAGGGGCGATCAGGCAGGCAGGCAGAGAGGTTAGGGGTGATCAGGTAAGTAGGCAGGTGAGCTGTTAGGAGCCAGTGGTCACAGATTGTGAGAGAGTGCAGGCTGGGCTGAGGGAGCCCCTGTACATGAATTTCAAGCACCAAAACACTAGTATTTTATAAAATTAAAGTACATATTTATGGATTTGTTAATAAATGCATATAACCAATGTCATGTTCTATTTAATATATTATATGTATGCAGCTAGAAAATAGATTTGAAGGGATAAAGTAGTGAGAGCTAATAACAAACAGATAGTTAAGTCTATAAAGGGAAACAGTATATTCTGATAAAATTTTCAGCTCTTGTAGATACATAAAAAAGCCTCAAAATTATGGTACTATAGTAATATATTGTAAACACAAGGCCTTTGGCATTAAAAAGAAAAGGTTATGGTTTACATGCCAGCAGGAACTTTCAGGAGACATTCACCCCTGATGCTAGTCCCCCTGCCCCAGAGCACCTGCAGCTGATTCTTTTGGGACCAGATTCATTAGGGAAGAGAGTACAACTCAGAAAAGGGACAATCAAGATGTGAGACTCTAAACAGACCCAGCCTTTGGGCTAAGAAGTCTCTAACCACTGGGCAACTGGTGCTTCAACCTCTCAGTCCTCAATCAGGTTGCCAGAGGCAGAAAGAGACAGTGACTCACATTGACCTGCATTAGAGATTCTCCCAGGAGTCCCAGGATAGACACACCACGGGACTAGATTCAATAACATCAGAGCAAAATCCAGTGAACCCCAACCTTATTGTCAGTAGGTTGAAGGGGAGATCCTTCCCACAAATAGGACATCAATAATCAAGCCTCAATTACAACAGGCAAGCCATATAAGGAGCACAGGGAGGGGGGGCATTCCTAGGGCATCCAACTCAGATGAACAAAGAGACTGCCTCACTGGACCCCTCCAGACACTTACTGCATTAGGCATCCCACAAAGACTGGGAGGTATAGCCATTTTATCTAATACATAGAAGTAAATACAAAGAGACAGCTAACATGGGGAAACAAAGAAGCAGCCCCCAAATGAGAGAAAAGAAGGAATCTCGAGAAAAAGAACTAAATGAAAGGGAGGCAAGCAACCTGTAAAACATAGAGTTCAAAGTTATGATTATAAGATTCTTAAAGAACTTAGAGCATAAAAACAGCAATAGAGGTCATGAAAAAGAACAAGACAGAAATGAAGAATGATATATATGACATCAAGGACACACTGGAAGGTATTAAAAATAGATGGTACAAAGCAGTGGATTGAACCAGTGATTTGGAAGACAAGATAGAAATAAATACTCAGAGCAGCAAATGGAAAAAATAATTAAAAAGTAGGAAGATAGCATAAGGGAGCTCTAGGACAACATGAAATATAACAGTATTCACATTATAGGAATACCAGAAGGAGAAGAGGTAAAGCAAGGAACACAGAACCTGTTCAAAGAAATCATGACAGAAAACTTCCCCAACCTGGTGAAGGAAAATGTCACATAAATTTAGGAGGCACACAGAGTCCCAATCAAAGTGAACCCAAAGAGACCCATACCTAGACACATCATAATTAACATGACAAACATTAAAGGCAAATAAATAATCTTAAAGGCAGCAAGAGAGAGACAAAAAAATTATCTACAAAGAAATTCCCACCAGAATGTCAACTGACTTCTCAACAGGAACACTTAAAGCAGGAAAGGAGTGGCATGAAGTACTCAAAGTACTTAAAAGCAAGGACCTAATTACAAAAACACTATATTCGGCAAGGCAATCATTTAAAATTGAGGGAGAGAAAAACCAAGATGGCAGTATAGGTAAGCACCTAAACTGTTGCCTCATACAACAATTTCAAAACTACAACTAAAAGACAGAACAGGCATCATCCAGAACCACACGAAAGCTGGCTGAGTTAAAGAGAAAAGAAACATATAGGACTACATGAAAATAAAAATCTTTTACAGAACAAAAGAAACCATCAACAAAACAACAAGAAAGCCCACTGCATGGGAGAACATATTTGCAAATGTTATCACTGATAAGGGTTTAATCTCCAACATTTACAGGGAACTCATACAACTTAATAAAAGTAAGATAAATGATCAAATTAAAAAGTGAGCAATGGACCTAAATAGATACTTTTTGAAAGGAAGGCCAAGAAACATATGAAAACATGCTCAAAGTCACTAATCATCCAAGAGATACAAATCAAAACGACAATGTAGTATCATCTCACAACTGTCATAATGGCTATCATCAACAAATTAACAAACTACAAGTGCTGGTGAGGATTCAGAGAAAAAGGAACCCTTGTGCACTGCTGGTGGGAATTCAGACTGGTACAGCCACTGTGGAGAACAGTATGGAGTTTCCTAAAAAAAACAACTGAAAATAGAACTCCCATTTGTCCCAGTGATCCCACTTCTAGGAATATATCACCAGAAATTAGAAACACTAATCAGAAAGGATATATGTACCCCTATGTTCACAGAAGCACAAGTTACCATAGCTAAGATTTGGAAGCAGCCTAAGTGCCCATCAGCACCAGTGGATTAAAAAAACTTTGATACATCTACACAATGAAATACTAAGCTGTAGTAAAAAAGAAGGAATTCTTACCATTGGCAACAGCATGGATGGAACTGGAGAGCATTATGCTAAGTGAAATAAGCCAGTCAGAGAAAGATAAATGTCACATGATCTCACTCATTTATGGAATATAATGAAGAACATAAACTGATAAACAAAAACTGATCCAGAGACAGAAGCATCAATCAGATTGTTATACCTCAGAGGGAATATAGGGGAGGGTTGGGTAGGGGGTAGAGATCAACCAAAGGACTTGTATGCATGCATATAAGCCTAACCAATGGACACAGACACCAGGTGGGTGAGGCCATGAGTGGAGGTGTGGTGAGGCAATGGGGGTATAAGTGCAAGTATGTAATAACTTAATACTATATATATATGTGTGTGTGTGTGTGTGTGTGTGTGTGTGTGTGTGTGTGTATATATATATATATATATATATATATATATATATATATGGTGAATTTTGTTAAAAAACAAAACAAAAAAAAAAAAACCACACACACAACACAATGGTATTGCCATCTATCTATATAAAAGGCTAGTATGAAAAGTTTCCCTTCAGTTGTTCCACCTGAAAACCTGGAGTTTGATATCTTGCTATGACATGTACTGACTACCAGGGGGCAGCGCAGAAGCCAGGGAAGGTAGGCCCCCTACTGGCAGATGGAATGCCCTGATCATCCCTGTTTGCCAGCCAGGCCTAGAAACCCTATCCGTTCATGAATTTCATGCACATGGCCTTTAGTAACATATAACATAGTGTAAGTTCCAGGTACACAACATGATTATCTGATAATATACATTGTGAAATGATTACCAGTGTATGGTTAATTAACACATTTATCACTCACATAATTACAATTTATGTGTGTGTGGTAAGAACACTTAATATCTACTATCTTATCAACTTTTAAATTTTTTAAATTTATATTTTATTGATTTTCCACAGAGAGGAAGGGAGAGGGATAGAGAGAGAAACATGGACCAGCTGCCTCCTGCACACCCCCTACCGGGGATGTGCCTGCAACCAATGTACATGCCCTTGACTGGAATCGAACCTGGGACCTTTCAGTCCACAGACCGACGCTCTGTCCACTGAGCCAAACCAATTTTGGCTATCTTATCAACTTTTAAGTAAATAACAGTGTTGTTAACTACAATCACCACACTGAATATCTCTCCAGGAATTATGCATTTTATAACTGAATTAATATTTTTAATAAATATTTTTTTCACTTCCCCAAAACATCCACCATTGTTAGAGGAATCAAAATGCCAGATATCCATACGTTTGATTTTTATTTAGAGTCCACATGTAAGATAACACAGTGATTTCTAAAACTGTCTGACTTGTTACATTTAGCATAATGGCCTCAGTTGGCATCTATGTTGATGCAAATAGAAGAATTTTCTTATTTGAAAAGCTAAATATATGTCAGTCGCCTGAAAGGATGGTGACTCTTATCCCAAAGTCTATCTCAGTATCTGAGTGTAGGAAGAGAATTTGAGAGAGAAGGTAAGCATAACGAAGAGTTCAAGGGGAGAGGCTGTGGATGTGCAGGCAGTGTCTTTGCCAGTCCTGATATGAATCTTTCATGTTAGTATACTAAAACTAGACTGCATCAGCCAAATTTTTTGGTTGAGCAATCTACATCAGCCATAGTCTTTTTGTCAATGTCTTTATTGTGCTCATTGGAACTGGAAGTACAGGTGCCTGAAATTTGACAAAGATTGCATTCATAGTCTTATATACACATCTTGCTTTACCAAAATGTTTAAGTCTATTCAATTATCTGAGACAACTTATATAGAGAATCTAAAGATTTTTTTTATATCAACAAGTGAGATGGCATTTTCATGGGCTAATGTGATTAAAGTCTTAGATATGCTATGTAAACATGCCAATGAGCCACCACTTCCCACCATGGCAAGAAGACATAACCAAAGAAATACTTGACACCATTGGAGAAGCGACTTGGAAAATCTGAAGCTACTCGTGTGAATAGCTTGAGTGAGCTAGTCCAGGATGGGTCTTATTTATGGATGTTGTGATAAAAGAGTAAGAATAATCCTAGAAGACATTATTCAGTAGCAGATTTGCCCCAGTGCAGGCCCTGTAATCCACATATGAACATGTAACCTTCTGGGGCACACTGTCTAACATGGCTAGGGCTTTTGTGGCTATGACAGATTTTAATAGCCAGGTGTGTTATTTGAATTTGTTCCTCTTCCTCTTTAGGCAAGGCACTTTTCACTCCTGTGTGGTGGGTCCAGGGCTCCTCTGCAAGCCTTTGTAAGCTGTACACCACATTGACCTGTCCACTTTTTATCCAACTGGTATTCAAGTCCCCAATTGTCCAGGTCTTCAAAAGTACTTTGTCCCCAAGTTGGGACTGGTGGAGAGGATCCTTAGATAAAAAACTGGACTTTTGTATAATTCCAGTGGGTATGATTTTTTCTTCTGAAACATCTTGAACTTCAATGCATGCTATAGTAGAACTTGATAGTAGAGATGTTGTTTTCCTGGTGAACAAGTTAGCTGAGCATTCAGCTTACATAAAAAATCTTATCCCAGCAAGGATATTGAGCATCGTTGTGTGACAATTTAAAATCTTATCATTGAAGCTCGAGGGATTGTATTGTAGAAAGGCTTTTGTTGCATCTGTCCAGTAACTTCAGCTACCTAGACAGTTTCCTGACTTATTGTAGGCATTTCTGTTTTCAAAACCAAATAAGTGGCTTTGGTGGCAACTAATCAACCAATCAATCAATTGGTTTTCCACTATTAATTTTACTTTAGGCTCCTGTGGGTAATTATTACTAATAAAGCCGATAATTATTAATTGGTCTGAAAATATCAAGAGGAGCACTAGGGAGGAAAATTATGCTGGGTCCTCTGACCTAAGGCCATTTAAGGGTGGGAATTCAGGAGAAAAATCTCAATAGAAAATTCATTAGATTTGCAAGTGTCTCCTTTCAGAGCCATTGTCTCTATTGATTAATTGGTGCCATTACAGGATTCATCAGTTAATGCAGCTGGTCCTGGAATCACCTGCCCAGTTTTTCTGCTTTTCTGATCCTGAAGCTGAAGTACGGTACTACTGAGGCTTAAACATTATCTTTAAGGAGTAAAGTTTGGAGGTGGGGGAGTGTCTGAATAGCATCGCCAAGCAACATGCTAGGGAAAAAATGTCACATTGGGAATGAGGTTCTCTTTTTTTTTTCTTTCAGTTTTATCCATTGCTACACACCAAATGATTGCCTTCCTGGTGACCTACTGTACTTGGCCTATTTTCATACTCCAATTTTGTCTGTCTAACTTCCTACCACATCCTCTTCTCAATGATCTTGGCTCTGAATTCTTTCAGAGAAAAGAGGTCCAAGGTCTTTTTTTGTATCTGCTTCCTGCTGAAAAGAGGAAGACTATTTTATCAGAGCCAGGAGATCCTTTCTGTCAGAGACAATGAAGCCTGTGAACAAAAGAATGTGGTGATTGTGTTTAGAGTTAGCATCTCTCAGTACTAGTAGAGGATGTGCATACCTGTTCATTTTGGAGTCCATCAAATCCCCAGAGAACTGTTTCCTTTCATCAATCAGCTAAACATTTCTTTTGAGAGGGAGAGCAGAGTGGGTCCCAAAATAAAATTAAAAAGTAAAAAAGTCTCGCCCTGCTGAAACCGGTTTGGCTCAGTGGATAGAGCGTTGGTCTGTGGACTAAAGGGTTCCAGGTTCGATTCCGGTCAAGGGCATGTACCTTGGTTGCAGGCACATCCCCAGTAGGGGGTGTGCAGGAGGCAGCTGATCGATGTTTCTCTCTCATCGATGTTTCTAACTCTTTAACCCTCTCTCTTCCTCTCTGTAAAAAATCAATTATATATATATCTTACCCTAGCTGGTTTGACTCAGTGAATAGAGCATCAGCCTGTGGATTGAAGGGTCCCAGGTTCAATTCTGGTCAAAGGCTCATGCCCAGGTTGTGTGCTTGATCCCCAATGTGGGGAGTGCAGGAGGTAGCTGATCAAGGATTCTCTCTCATCATTGATGTTTCTATCTCTCTTTCTCTCCTCTCCTCTCCCTTCCTCTCTGATTGGCAAATAGATTTTACTCAAATGCCACTCTTCTCATGAAAATAAATACTTGCTACTCTTTATTAATACATTCAGAATATAGGCAGAAGCCTATTCAACTAGAACTGTAGAAGCTCAATCAATTGCTAAATTTTTATAAAAACAAATCACTCCCAAATTTGGACTTCCTAGGTCTTAACAAAGTGATAATGGCTTTTCTTTCTTTTTCTTTTTTTCCTATAATTACTCAACAAATGTCCTCTGCATTTGGCATACAATATCATCTCCACTCTAGCGTAAGACCCCAATCTTTAGGAAAAGTTGAAAGAGCAAATCAGACTCTAAAGAAATCTAGCCTATCTGTGTCAGGAGACTTCAGATACCTGGGAAAACTCTTACCTATTTTCCTTCTCAGGTTAAGGGCACCTTCCAAACCAGTCTTTGTCTCAGTCCCTTTCTGACTTTTGACTTCCTATTAGATACTGAGACTCATGAACTTGTCAAACACTTAACTAATTTATGACACATACAAAAGCCCTAACTGAATATGGTAACCAAATTCTGCCTATGCCCCAAAGAGGCCCATTCCTGCTCAAATTAGTCCATGTGACATAGTCCTTCCCATAACCTGGAAGGAAGGTTCTCCCAATAAACAATTACAACCTAAGTGAAAAGGCCCATACTAGGTTTTACTAACTGCTCCCACAGTTGTGAAATTCCAAGGCATTCATAACTGGCGTTTGACTTGTCCATAATGAAACCTTTTTTCTAAGCATTTACTTAATATTATAGTTCTGAAAAGGGATCCCATGACCATGTATATGACTGCCAACACCTTAAGGACTTGAAGTTTCTTTTTTATACAAATATATTCACTTTTCTTAAAGATTTTAAAGAACAAATATATCTAGAAAAGATTTTAATTTTTAAATATTTTAAGCTGCTAGAAATAAATTAAAAAATAACCTTTTTCAGTCTTGGAGGGAAGCCCAACATGGCAACCAGCAGTATGGGAGTGAGGAAGAAAGTGTAAGGGAGTGAGAAGGGAGTGTGATTGTTATAGGGACAGTTAGATCTCATAGGAATCTTGGGAACTGGTGAATAAGACTCTCCTGGACAAAGAACCTCTGCTACCACCACAGGCACTCCCCAGAAGACATGGCTCTAGCTCAGAAACCATGCCATTTTGAAGGGGAGAGCAGAAGCAGCTAGGAGCCCAGCCTCACCACCACCACGACTGGCATTGGACACCACTTTAGACCCACACAATCAGCCTTTCACCAGCGGGAACTGGAAGGGGACCCACTCACTGAGTCAAACACCACACCTGCTGCAGGATCCGCACACCAGAGGGACCTTGTAGGTGACCCTTGCCACACAAGCTGTGACCCTGAACACATCCACAACAGCTTGCTCAATGAGGTTGGGGAAGAGTCACATGGTCAGGAAATCTGTGAGGATACTCCATCCATGACTGGGGCAATAATATTCAAGACTCAAATACAATAGGATAACACAAATAACTCAAGGAGAGAGCTTTCCTCGAATACTCAACTCAAGAGATCTGAGAGATTGCACCATGGGTCCCCAAAACACCAAAGATATAGGACCTACCCCCCCAAACCTGAATGGCACAGAGGTTTGATTTCATAGACAAGACAGCAAAAATGGGAAGACAAAAAAACAATCCCCAAATGCAAGAAAAGGAGGAATCACCAGAAAAAGAAACAAATGAAATGGAGGCAAATATGTGTCAGATAAAGAGATCAACTGAAGGACTTGTATGCATGCATATAAGCATAACCAATGGACGCAAAACTCTGTGGGGTGAGGGCATGTATGGTAGTGAGGCGCAATGGTAAGATATGTACACATATAATACCTTAATAAAAAAAATGAAAAAAAGAATTCAAAATAATGATTATAAAGATGTTCTAAATCTGACAGAATTAAAAGCAACTCCATAATTATAAGGAACTGAATGAGAAATTCACCAACATGAGTAAGAATCAAGAAGAAATGAAGAATGATATAGCTGCAATAAATAACAAATGGAAGGTTTAAACAGTAGACTAGAGGATGCTGAGGACCTCATCAGTAAGTTAGAAGACAAGGTAGAAAAAAATACCCAATCATAGCAGCAACTGGAAAAAAAATTAAAAAGCAGGAGGAGAGCCTAAGGGAGCTGTAGGTCAACATGAAAGGAAGCAATATCCATATAATAGGGGTACCAGAAAGATAAGAGGCTGAACAAAGAAGAGAAAGCCTGTTTGAAGAAATGACAGAAGACTTCCCAGACTTGGGGAAGAAAAATGTCAGACAACTCCAAGAAGCAAAGAGAGAACCAAGCAAGATGAATCCAAAAAAGATCCATACCAAAATGTATCATAATTAAAATGGCAAATGTAAGAGACAAAGAAAGAATATTAAAGGCTGCCAGAGAGAAACAGAAAGTTACCTACAAGGGGTCTCCCATTAGACTATCAGCTTAAAGTTCAACAGAAACACATCAGCCCAAAAGGGAATAGAATAAAGTATATAAAGTGATGAAAAGCAAGGGAAGAATATAAGAATATTCTGTTCAGCAGTCTAAAATTGAAGGTAAAATCAAGAGCTTCACAGACAAAACAAAAAAACAATTACACAAACAAACAAACAAACAAACAAATTAAGGGAGTTTATTACCACCAAACCAACAATGCAAGAAATGCTGAAGGAAATGTAAAAAGAAGTAGGAAGAGAGAGAGGAACAGAGGCATAAAGAATAAAAATACAATAAAAAAGTACCTATTCTATCTAATACAATAAAAGTGTAATATGCAAGTTGACCATCACTACAACACAGAAGATGGCCACCCCCATGTGGTCAAAGATGGCTGCCACAAGTTGGCCGGCAGGGGAGGGCAGTTTAGGGCAATCAGGCCAGCAGAAAAGGGCAGTTGGGGGGGACCCAGACCTGCAAGGGAGGGCATTTGCGGGGGGACCAGGCCTGCAGGGGAGGGCAGTTAGGGGTGACCAGGCTGGGAAGGGAGCAGTTAGGCATCAATCAGGTTGGCAGGGGAGTGGTTAAGGGGTGATCAGGCTAGCAGGCAGAAGCGGTTAGGGGCAATCAGGAAGGCAGGTAGGTGAGTAGTTGGGAGCCAGCAGTCCTGAATTGTGAGAGGGATGTCTGAATGCCCATTTAGGCCTGATCCCAGTGGCCTAAATGGGCAGTAGGATATCACTTGAGGGGTCCTAGATAGGGGAGGGTGCAGGTTGAGGTGAGGGACACCCCCCATGCGTGAATTTCATGCTCCAGGCCTCCAGTATTTGAATAGAAGGGAAACACTGTGTGAAGCCAGTTTGAGCACTCTCTCTCCTTTTCTCTTTACACTCCCTCCACCTTCCCTGGGCTTTCATAGTTGTAAGGTCTCTCCTGCTGTCCTCTTTCATTCTAACAACTTCTCATTGCCATTGCCAGCTCTTTCTCCTCAAGTGAGCCCTCACATGCTGGTGTTCTCCTCAGGACTCGCTTTCACTCAGTTCTTTCCTCAATTTATGCCCTGTCCCTAACCGCTCCCATATAGGCCTATGGTTTCAATTAATATTTATGTCAGTTTCTCAAAGTGTGGAGGACATGGGGCCCTCTGCATCAGAATCACGGGAAGGGAGTGTGAAAATCCAGGTTCCTTTGCTCTACCCCAGGCCTACCCAAATGACTCTTGGGTGGACCCTGGAATCTGTATTTTCAATAAATCCTCTGGTTGGTCCCAGCCCCACTGTCTGTCAAGGATGGCCTGGCAGACCTTAAGGATGGCAGCTCAACATCGCCATCTGGTGGCTTTGTCACACCCTTGCCTTTGTTTTGCAAATGCAGTTTCAGAACCATGCTGGTTCAGAAGCTTTTCAACATCTGCAAAACAAGAAAGATAGCCGGGACCGGTTTGGCTCAGTGGATAGAGCGTCGGCCTGTGGACTGAAAGGTCCCGGGTTCGATTCCGGTCAAGGGCATGTACCTTGGTTGCGGGCACACATCCCCACTGGGGAGTGTGCAAGAGGCAGCTGGTCGGTGTTTCTCTCTCATCGACGTTTCTAACTCTCTGTCCCTCTCAATTCCTCTCTGTGTAAAATCAATAAAATATATTAAAAAAAAAAAACAAGAAAGATATAGGAACAAAGGACATTAATGGAGTATTTGCTCCATGAATAACCAATATTGAGTATAACACCTTTTCACTTTTCCAACACCCACATTAAACTTGTCCGTATTGAACTCTTAAGGGGAAATCAAATGGATTCCTTTTAGTTCTCATCCAACTACATGAAAACACAGGTATCAAATGACACCAACCTGTGTAGAGGATTACACCATGTTCTCATTTCTTACAGTAGTGCCAAGAAAACTTTAATTAATTTCCAGGTTATCCTTTCTGAAGTTACCTAATAAAGAGCACTCCACTTTCCAAAAAAATTTTGATATGAAGCACTTTTAATGTACATTTCACTTTCAAGTTTTTATTCTATTTATATATATTATTTATATATAACTATTCTCTGTAAATTTTTAATAAAATATAAAATTCATGAAAGGAATGAAATTCATGCTTCATTCCACTAAGTAGACATGCTATATAATGTTGCTGTTGGGGGACCTTATTTACTTTCACCCTCCCTCTTACTCTCTTTCCCCTACATTGTTTTTTATAAAATATTTCATTTTTTTGTACCTGCCTGGACTTTGGGCCAGCTCTATAAAATTTTTTTGGTTAATGGATTTTATTTCTTTCATCTAAGATTTGGAAGCAAAGTGCCATTATTATTATTTCCAGTCTGATCACATTTTCATACTGCCTACATTCTCCAGTAATGTTACCACTAAGCCAATGGCTTATATTTGACTCCTAATTCTCTTCCTTATAATGCTTATCATTTAACTGGCTCTTGGAAGCACAGCAGTGAATTGGGTAATAGAAAACTGATGATGATCAGTCAATGGGGGTACGAATAGTCTGTTCAACAAATGGCCCTAGGGCACTGTATCCAAATGCAAATAAATAAAGTTGGATACATAAGGTATGCCATAAACCAAAAGTCACTCACTCATAATGGACCCGCCATGTAAATATAAGAGCAAATATTATACAACTCACAGATGAAAACATATGAGTAAACCTGCATGACCTTGGATTTGGCAATGATTTCTTAAATATTAGATCCAAAGCAAAAGCAACAAAGGAAAACAATAGATAAACGGTCTTCATCAAAATGAACACGTGTTTGCATTCAAAGACTATCAAGAGAGAAAAAAGATATTCTCCATAACAGGAGAGAACAGTGGCAAATCATAACTCTAGTGAGAGTCTAGTATCCAGAAGAGAGAAAAGCCTTTACAACTCCAAACAAATGACAAAAGACCAACCATATAGATTAGTGGATGACCTGAATGAGCAATTCCCAAAGAGGATACACAAAAGGCCAACAATCACATGATAACGTATCAGCATTCCTTAGCAAAAGTAAATCAAAACTAGAGTAGTAACTGTAACACCCATTAGGATGTCTAAAACTTAGGAAGAGGAAAATTACAAGTACTATGGGGAAAGCAGAGAAATCAGAGAAATCAGAAACGTTATACATTGGTAGTGGGACTTTTAAATGGCACAGTTCTGTTGAAAATGGTTTGGTGGTCCTCACAAGCTTAAATATATAATAAGTACCAGTATATGATGCAGTAATTCCACTCCTAGAGATGCCCCCAAAATAAAAACAAGCATTAAAACATACATGAACATGTATGTTCATAGTAGCACAAGTCAAAACAGCCAAAGATGGAAGCAACCCAAATGCCCACGGACTGACAAATGCATAGACATAACATGGACTGTCCATGCAATGGAATATTATGCAGCCATAAGGAGTGTTATACTGAGGATGGTTTGAAGTCATTATTCCAAGTAAAAGAAGCCAGACACCAATCGTCACATAATGTATGACTCAGTATACATAAAGTGTTGGGAATAAGCCAATCCATGAAGACAGACAGTTGTCTAGTGGTTGCCAGGGGCTGGGGCAGGAGGAATGAGGAGTGATGACTTCCTCCTGGCTATACGATTTCCTTCAGGACTTGGCACAGCGTTTGTTGGAAGATCGACGGGATGGTTTCACAGCACTATGAATTAACTTCATGCCACTAAATGGAATACTTTACAATGGTTAATTTTCCAGTGTGTGTTTCAATTCAGAACAATTTCAACTCTACGAATAACACTTTTTATTTTATTTTATTTTTTTATTTTTATTTTTTTCTCCTCTATTAACTTTAATCACATTTTCAACATGCAGCCAAGAATGCAGCTTTGACAGTACGCCATAAATTTACACAAGCCAGCATTGTCACTTTCTGCACTGGTAAGACTGAGATACATGAGAGAGTTGGATATGTTCTTTCTGTGCCTTTCTTTATTGAAGGGCAATAAAAAATATTTGGAAGATTTATCCATACCTCAAATTCATTTGCCATAAACCTCTTGAAATATTGCATTTAATTTTGCTTTGTTTATGGCAAATAAAAAAATATAACTTAGTTCCTCAATTACACTGTTAAATGCAGATTTTTAAAGCTCACAGTGATGACTGAGTTGGTACATGTTTCATCACAATACACCTGCTTATGAGAACAGATGCTAAACACTAAAAAGGATTTACATTTAACATGGATTATTTGCCATGAGGGCAAATACTTTTGGCATATTCAGAACCAGAATAATTGTATGATTCCAGAGGAACTCCTTGAAGATTTTGCTGATTACTCATTACCCAGATGAAACATATTTAGAGATTATTTGTCTTACAAAGCTCACCCACAGCAAGAGAGACACAAAAATGAGGTAAATACAATGGGCAAGATTATGGTTCTTGGAAAGGCTAAAAGTCAAACTATATTTTTGGTAAGCTTTTCCTTCAAAGCATGTTTTAAAAGCTGGATGTATGAAGTGCTGGAAGGCCACAAAACTTAATAAGTGTGTCTTGTCAGCAGTGAAACACGTGGTATTATGCTGCACTGCAGACTCTGTAACCTTTCAGCAGTTCAATGACCAACATGGCCACCTTTGCTACAGTAGAGAGTGTTTTACTCACCGCTTAAAGGTGATCTCTGTTCCAAGGACCACTGTTTTTGTCTACATTACTCACGAATAACACTTTTTAGCTCACTGTAATATAATAGTCAAGTGTTAGGATAAAAACTAACCTTTAATTTTTAACGCATTCATTAATAATAACATTAAGCCCATTGTTGCTTACATAGAAATAGGCTTCAAGTGGGGGGGGAAATCACTCTATATTTTTTAAATAAAAACAAATACTGCAAGTGGTTTTGATTTAAAAATATGGGCAAAGGAACTGAATAGACACATCCCCAAAGAAGATATACGGATGCCCAATAAACATATGAAGAAATGCTCAATGTCACTCATCATCAGAGATATGTAAATTATAACAACAAGTTATCACCTCATACCGGTCAGAATGGCTGTCATCAATATATCAACAAACAAGTGTTGGTGAGGATACAGATTGGTGCAGCCACTGGCTCTTGGGGTTTCTTCAAAAAATTAAAAATAGAATTGCCTTAGGACCCAGCCATTTTACTTTTGGCAACATGTCTGAAGAAACCTGCAACACTAATTGAAAAGAATATATGCAACTCTGTTTATTGCAGCGTTATTTACAATAGCCAAGATTTGGAAGTAGCCCAAGTGCCCATCAGTAGAGAAATGGGAGGGAAAAAAAAAAAAAAGCTGTGGTTGCCCTAGCCCCGTGGTCGGCAAACTGCGGCTCGCAACCCACATGCGGCTCTTTGGCACCTTGAGTGTGGCTCTTTCACAAACTACCACGGCCTGGGTGAGTCTATTTTGAAGAAGTGGCATTAGAAGAAGTTTAAGTTTTAAAAATTTGGCTCTCAAAAAAGAAATTTTAATAGTTGTACTGTTGATATTTGACTCTGTTGATTAATGAGTTTGCAGACCACTGCCCTAGCAGATTTGGCTCAGAGGATAGAGCGTCGGTGTGTAGACTGAAAGGTCCCAGACTTGATACTGGTCCTGGGTTTGATTCTGTTCAAGGACACATATATTGGCCATAGGCTAGATATCTTCCCTAGGCCGGGCGCTTGCAGGAGGCACCAGATCAACGTGTCTCTCTCACATCAATGCTTCTCTCTATGTGTCTCTCCCCATCCCCTCCACTCTCTCTAAAAATCAATGGAAAAAATATCCTCGGGTAAGGGTTAATAAAAAAAACTGGTTGTGCATTTACACAGTGGAATAGTACTCAGCTCTAACAAAGAAGGAAGTCTTACCTTTCAAGATGACATTTTTGGACCTAGAGGTATCATGCTAAGTGAAATAAGCCAGTCAGAAAAGACAACTACCATATGATTTCACTTATAGGTGGAATCTAATTACCAAAATGAAGTAACGAACAACATAGAAACAGACATAAAGATGCTGCGAACAGACTGACAGCTGTCAGAGGGTTGGGGGTTTAGGGGGCTGGGTGAAAAGGGGAAAGGGATTAAGAAACACACACACACACACACACACACACACACACACACACAAAACAAAACAAAAACCAAAA
The DNA here is from genome assembly GCF_014108245.1 of Pipistrellus kuhlii. NCBI lineage: Eukaryota > Metazoa > Chordata > Mammalia > Chiroptera > Vespertilionidae > Pipistrellus > Pipistrellus kuhlii. Next base: position 2,232,241 of record NW_023425550.1, on the reverse strand, counting down.
ACCAACCAACCTCATATGCACAGACAACAGTATAGTGATTACAAGACGGGAAGGAATTAAGAAAAAAAAAAGAAAAAGAAAAACCTTACCAATCTCATATACACAGACAATAGGATAGTGATTACAAGAGGGAAAGGGGTTAAGAAAAAAAAAATCCAACCAATCTCATATGCACAGATAACAGTATAGTGATTACAAGAGGGGAAGGAATTAAGCAATAAAAACCCCACCAACCTTATATACAGCCGACAGAATAGTGATTACAAGAGGGAAAGCGGTTAAGAAAAAAACAAAACAAAAAAACCAACAGACATCATATGCACAGACAATAGTATAGTGATTTCAAGTGGGGAAGGAATTAAGAAAACACACACACACACACAAAAAAAAAAAACCTCACCAACCTCATATATACAGACAATAGGATAGTGATTACAAGAGGGAAAGGAGTTAAGAAGAAAAAAAAAACACACACAAAAAAAAACACCAACCTCATATGCACAGACAACAGTATAGTGACTACAAGAGGGAAAGGAATTAAGGGAAAAAAACCACCAACCTCATATGCACAGACAACAGGATAGTGATTATAAAAGGGAAAGGGGTGGGGTGGGGCAGGCAGAAGAGAGTAAATGGCAGATAAGTGATGAGGGAAGGAGAATGAGTTTGGGTGTGAACACACAATAGAACACATAAAGGATGTATTCTAAAACTGTAGACTTGAAATCTGTACCATTTCATTAACCAAAACCACCCAATAAATTCAATAAACTTGTTTTAATTGTCAAAAATGTGGCTTGGTTTTACATGTGTGCAAATCTACTGCCTGACTGGGAAGGTCTGGATGTTCTTACCTGCTTCCTCCTCCCACCTCTTACAACCTGTTGTGTCACGGAAGGCAGCGAGCAGTTCGGATTCTCTGATGCAGAGCAGGGAGTGGGAGATCTCACTGTCCCCAGCGGGTCCGTATGGACCACTCCCCAGAGCTCCCAGAATGACCATCGGACACTGCTGAGGTCTAATGTGCTCTGATGACATCTAAGCAGCCCTCTGAGAGCAGAAAGGCTATTAACCCATTTGCCAAAAACACAGACCACTGCAAAGGACTATGGGAGAGGAAGTGTGTGCCCTCTGCCCCGATGTTAGGAGCCTGTCTTGCAGCACCCAGTCTTTGGCAGTGTGGTTACAGCACCGACTGCAAAGGGCACAGGGTCCCCCCCAAGTCCCTGTCGTCCTGGATCAAAGGCTCATGGGGGGGGGGGGCATCTCTCTTCTCGGGAACCCTGGTGTCCTGGCACCACTACCTGTGTGAGGGTGCACCCAGGGTGCCCCAGTCCTACCACAACCTAAGCTCCCGATTGGCCTTCCTCTGACTTCTAGGTGCTTCATCCTCTCACGTTTTCTCCTCTCTGCGTCATTTTAAATTGGTAAAGGTTCCTTGGATCGCACCCGCACAAACGTACAGCGCCTCCTGTGTCCTGGCAGGTGGAAAGGAAATCCTAACAGGACCTCGGACCTAATTGCATTCACATGGGCAAGTGCATGCGTGCGTGTGTACGCGCGCGTGCGTGTGTGTGTGTGTGTGTGTGTGTGCATGAGTCCGTGCGTGTGTGTTTGTGTGTCAAGGGAGGCCAGAAGCTTTTATCCTTTTATTTATTTTCTCCAGTCGGCTTTGGTGAAAACACCCGTGTCCCCTAAAGCTTGTTCCATGAGAACATCAGGTATTGTCTCTAATTTAATTTATTAATGTATTTATTGCTTTATTCATTGCTTCGTTTGATTGGTTGGGGTGTAACTGACTGAGAGCAAGATCAAAGCTAGGCATATGAGGACGCATTAGTACTTCCTGGTTTCCACAGAAAGCCAACATCAGGAAAACCTTTATGAGCACGTTCTGGTTTCCATGGCAACTGGGGTAAGCCATTCTTTTCTCGCGGCAGAACCGTTAAACGAAGATATTCACAGACAGGAGAGATGGAGTAACTGTAGAAACATGGAGATATGTCCGTGTCTGCAACCAATGTGAGTTGTGTGTGTGTGTGTGTGTGTGTGTGTATCCCCGCATGCGCGTGAACGCCCATAAGCCTCTGTGTTGCCAGTGTGTGGTCTTTACTGGGACATGAAGCGCTGTAATCCCGCCTGTTTTGTATGGAGAATGGCAGACCTCTTGTTGTGGGCTAAGGTGATTGAATAACCTGTCAGCCTCCTTCCCCTTCAGCATCCTGGGTGACACCTGCTGCCTGGGGGTATTGTCACCTGAGTTCTTGAGAACAGAGATCCCCAAGTTCTCATTTTACCCCCTCTGCATGTAATGATTGTCACATGAGCCCTTAAAGATGTAAGCTTTCTCATTTACGCCTCCTTATAGTAAAAAGCTATTATGTGAATGAGAGGAGGGAGAAGAGCTGAAGTCTGCAAATGAGACAAGTGGGTAGGATTGGGGATCTGAATAACTTTGTGTAATGGGGATGATATGTACTCACCCTGAGTCACTCACACACAGACTGGGAAACATGCTCTCTAGAAGTCAGATTTCCTGTTATCACACCATTCGCTGCAGATGGGTAAATAGAGTTCAAGTCTGTAAATGGCTCATTTATCATATAAGCCTAAATACAGGTTCCTTCTTGAAGGCTCTGGGATTTTTGGCTGCGTGTTTGAAAGGGAGTAACGCCGATATAACAGTTTGTATACTTTTATTTGTGTTTCTAAAGAAAAGCACAGCATTGCTAGGATGTACTGCTATATTGCTTGTCGGGATGTGCCTTAAGAAGTGTGTGTGTGTGTGTGTGTGTGTGTGTGTGTGTGTGTGTGTGTGTGTGTTAAGGTTGTAGGTTAAGGATGTCTCTGTCTTCCAGCTCAGACTTATACCCTGCTGTGCCAATTCCATTTCCCTCTAGCTTCTCACTGTCTGTGAGGTTTGACCAGTGGGGTCTGCAGAGGGCCACAGGGGGGCTGGATATGACACAACTGGATGTACCTACCTGCTCCTCTCAGGGACACCCCAATAATGGTCCTTCCTATGACAGGCCGAGGGCATTTGATTTTGGTCGGGACCAGCACCAGCAGACTGGTGAACGCTCTCCCAGGACATCGGGGTACCAGGTCAGGGGCGAGGGTGGTCCCTCTCAGACCCTGGTGCTGTGGCTGGAGCTTGTCACTTTTCCCCATCATCACTGAGATGGGTCTGGGGTTTCCTGCATCCCTCCCCTGACCTCCTTGAGAAACTGCTTAGAGCTGGGCAGCACCCTTTCTTAGAGTCCCAGCCAAAGCTCTGGGGTCTCACCAAGCCAGGTCCTGAGTTCTCAGGACCACCCTTCGTCCCCTGGCTTTTCCAGAGCTGCAAGCGCCCACTCCTCTCCCCATGGCACTCTTCTTAGTGTCTCCTTGCCCCTCTTCACTTCTTCTCGTTCCAAATCATTCTCTCAAGCTCTCCCCAATGCAAATAGTAAGAAGACCCTGCCTGATATCAAAATACCATGTTAGTTTTTCTCTCTTTAATTTTAAGGTCTTAAATTTCACTTTGGTTTATACAAGTTTTGCTATGGAGACCCTATGTGTGCTTGTATGTGTGCCTGCATAACTGTGTGCAAGTCTCTCTCTCTCTCTCTCTCTCTCTCTCTCTCTCTCTCTCTCTCTCTCTCTCTCTGTGTGTGTGTGTGTGTGTGTGTGTGTGTGTGTGTGTATGTGTGCGCGCGCGCGCTCATGCACACGCATATGAGTGCCCACACTCACACCCAATAATGTGTTAAGCTTGTGGTCCAGAACATGAAATTTACCACGTGAAGTACTTCTTTACTTTGGGAATTATTCCTTGGCACATTCTGCAACCCTCCCCTCTCTGACTGGACTGCTATAGTTGAATATCTCCCATGTGGAGAGGTACATACATTTTAATGATGAATATTTCTTTGGAGCATATAAAATACACCTCAAAACATTTCAAATATATTCTATTGCATTTTATACAATGGCATGTATGTTGCCATTTTGCTACACTTGCTTTTTTTGGTTCACTTACCTCCAAAATTTTATCTCCTATCCACTTAGACGCTCCGTAAGGTACAATTTTGGTGCATATGTACTTGTAAACTGTCCTTCCTGGAATATTCTGGAACCTGATTTGAAAATAATATCTACCATTAGCACCCACTTCCATCCTCGTTCCCCTTCTCTTTTTGATACAACCACATCGTGACATTTCTATTGACCATGCAATATATCGATATATATATCTTGTATTTGCCTGCCTATCATTCTCTAAGATAAAGGGGACAGCATCTCTCCCCACGTGAGTTGCAATTTATGTAAAGCATATAATTGGTACTGAATTGTTCTCTAGTCAGAGTTTGGTCTTAACTTTTTCAATGTCAGTACATGAAGGTCTGCATCAGTCTTTGTGCTAAATACATAGCATACCCTTGTTGTCCAGACTACACTTGGTGATCTTTCTCCGTGGGGAGCAAGCTCCTGGCCTGTGTTCAATGTTGTTGTGATGAGAACAATGCAATGACTTATCCTGTGACCAAGGGCAGCTCTTTCTCCTTATGCACAACACGGGGAAGTCTTTAGGTTCTGAAATGTACACCCCATTCACCCTCAGGATGTTTGTAATTATGGAGGTCTCACCTGTGATAAAGAAAGGCTGCCCATACTTCTTTACCCTGACGCTTTGTGTGAGTTCACTGGTCATAGAGGATATGGAAGGTCTTCCCATGGCAGGTAATAGGGGCTGGAGGGATAACAGCATCTTTGGAAGTAAGTTGCTCCACTGGATGGGAGGAGCCATAGAGTTTGTCAAAGCAATGGGAGAGAATTCACTCCAGTCTTACAACAGGCGCTGATGGAAACTTTGACTTTGTGTAGGTCTTTGCTCAAGTGCTCATGCTTCTCTTTCTCTGACTAGATGGCTCTCGAGGTGAATTCCTGCCTGTTTGTTAAGGAAAGATTGGGAGGCAGAGCTTGGTAATTGGGAGGAGTTTGTGCATTTAAAGTCAGAGCTGATCATTTGCAGGTGAGAAAGCAGTCTAATTTTTTTTATTCCTTTGAGAAAACGGAGGACAGTTCATGAATTTTCAGTTTGTAATATTTGCTACTTAAATATGTATAAGTCCAGCCCAGATCTCCAGGTAGGAGTGCCTCCTAGGCATTTATGAAACTGGTGAACCACATATGCAAAAACAGTTAAATATATCAATTTTCACCAACCAGTCTACAAATGGAATTCAATCCCCAATAAAAACTTTATTATTATTTTATTATTATTATTATTATTATTATTATTATTACTGTTACAATGATTTCTTACAGCCAATTGTGAATCTATTTATCTCAAAACAAAATTTTAATTAAACGTATATATGAACAATGGTTAAAGAAGTCAAACAGTGCGGCTCAATGAGTCCTAGGAAATTTAAATATGACTTCAGACTCTTAACCCCTTTTTTCTGCTTGGTCATACTCCAGTTTCTTATGACAGTATCTGTATGATGACTGCAAGCCCCATGAAATCTTAAAAGCTTAAAGGAAATATGTGTGAAAGTTTATGCCCATTCATCCTGCAATGGAGAGGTGAAAAAAGGGAAGAATATACTTTCTTCATAACATATTTTATAAAGTGTGCCTTTATAATAAGTAAGGGAACTGCCAGTGCGTCCTTTTAGGAAATACATGTTTTGGGGATGATTAGAATCACAAACTTCAAAGCAGCTCCACTAAACAGCTAATTACCATGGGGAGGGGGCATTGGGGTGAAGATGAGGCAGTTTCTGCCTGAGGAGTGGTGCTGGGCTCAGCTCAAGGAAAGTGCCCTCATTTAGACACAGCACCTTCAAAGCACTGTTTTCTTCCCCTTTTTTTCCCTCACAAGTGATTGCAACCCTCTGTGGGGAAGGAGTGAGAGATTAGACCTTCCAGGTAATTCTCCCGAAAATCATGGCTACTGATTGGGGAGATGAAAGCTCTATGTCATCGCTTCTTTGATTGCTCAATCAAAGAGCAGATAAAATGGAACAGAGCTATACCGGATCTGAAAAATGGAAGCCAGTCCATTTCATAACTCTAGTTCCTGATGGTCTGAAATTCACTATGAGTCAGAGATTGTGGAGCTGCTATTTATCCTGCCCCTTTCTGTTTTCTTCCCTCTTCAGGCAAGTTTGATTTGATTGTGAACTAAAACTTTGGAAGCATTTTCATATCCAAGCCCTCTGAGACTTTGGGGTTATTTGAAATGTTAGATCGGTGTTGTTCAATGTTCTGGGTTTAACACACTGTGCCTGGTGTGCAAAGAAGGTGTTTACATAGTATTCTATCTGTCATCTATCTACTTATCATCTATCTGTCTATTCATCCAGCCATCCGTCATGTATCTATCCACCTACCTGTACACATCTTTAAAAGGAGAGGAGACAGTGTAAAATATTTAAATCCTCTTAGTATAAAATATTAAAAGAAATCATCTGTAAGAATATGTACCAACCCTTCAGGGAAGATGTTTGGACCATGGATCAATTATAAGACAGAAGGACTACTTACTCTTTTCATTCATTTGTCTCTTATAAGGATGTATTGCTTTAGTAATTGGAAAAATAACTATAGTTGATATTTTGGTTGTCTCTTGAAAGTGGTCCATTAAAGTGATAGTTGAACAGATGTGCAAAATGTGAATGAAAGAAAATGTTGAAAGGGTTATATGTTATAGAAAATGTGTATAAACAGAATATAAGTTCCACAGTCTGTGCAGTATATATTTGCAGTAAGCATTCCTAGGTATTTGATTACTGATGCTTCGTATTTTTCATGGGGGAAAATTTATGACAGTGTCAACAGTGAAAAATAAACATCATTTTAGGATTTTCACGTGTGTTTTAAAATAATGAACTAAGAGGAGCTGAAAATAGCATCCAGAAGTACAAGCAGAAACATTTGCATATGCATGTGTGGAGGCAGAGAGCATGGATTACATGCGTCAGTATCAGGCATCTGTGTTTCTATAGACTGAGTGTGTGTGTGTGTGTGTGTGTGTGTGTGTGTGTACGTGCGTTTTGGGATGTCGGTTGCTCTGTGGTGGGGGTGAGGTGACGCAGGCACCCTCTGTTCTGTGACAGGCTGGCAGGTCTTACTGCAGGGACACTGCAGTAACTGAGTCACCTGTTTTCCTTCCCTGTTCTGTTCAATCTCCATGTGACACATGTGCTCTGAGAGCAGGTGCACCAAATCCTCTGAGAAAGGAGCCTGACGCCTGCAGGATTGCTCACCCTGATCCAAGACAAAGGCTGCACAGGTTATCTCCATGTTCTGTACATATAGTACTGGTGCAGTTAGTGTTCTCTCTGTGCCTGTGTGTGACCAAAGCTGAACACGCAGCACGTATGGCAGAAACAGCATTTCCTCTTATGAAGCACATTAGTTGAGGCTGATAATGGATGAGCTGAAATGTATATATAATGCACACTTGTACCATGTATACAGAAAAGTAGAACCTATAAACCAGGTATTTCTCTCTCACACCATGTTTCTGTCTCTCTCCCTCCCTTCCTCTCTCTCTCTAAAAATCAATAAAAACATATCCTTGGGTGAAGAATCAAATATACATATATTTATAATATGTTCTCTTCTGCATTTATCACTCGCACATTTTATATTCTCCAAAAGCCCATTTAATGTTTCTTTAGATGCACAAAACAATACATACACTAACATTACAGCAGCCATGTTTGTATCTCACACTCACACACACTCATGCTACTACTTTGAAATAATCCCAGTGTCCAAGACAGTTGAACAATATTATGAAAGGAGTAATTCGCTCTGTTGTGAAAAAGGAGAGATTACCATAAACTAAGTAGTTTAAGGTGTAAATATTTTAAAGTGGAAAGGAAGGAAGAACAGAAAAGTGACATCTATATTATGCGTGAGATGTAACTAACATATATCTTTAAGAATAGCATGCATTCCAGAGTTGGAGAAGGGAATGTGATGAGTCAATCCCCATTCCTTTGGCTTAACTCCCTATCTCTCTTGCATTTTCTAGGTTGACATAGAGGCGTGCTGGTCCTGAGTGTCGGCATTTGGTGCCATTGGATCCCTGGAAGGGCAGTGCCCTTCAGAAGCCCAGCAGTTGAGTTTGCAGATCAACAGCTCCTGCTTACAGAACCACACCCACCACGGAGATTGGTAAGCCTTTCTCATTTTACTACAGGATTCATTGTGATCATTGATTTCATGTTGACATTAGAGGTGTGGTTTATGTTGCTCCTCCCTCTACAGTCACTACTTCACACTGATTTTGTGCTGGGGTGGTGGGGTGGGGGAGCTATTTGCAGCACCATAGAGAAATGAAGAGGTGCAGGTCCCAGCCAATGGCTTGGGACAGCAGCAGTCCTTATGAAGGGGAACACCTCTAACCACCATATGAACTTCATGAACCTCTGGATTCTAAGCTCAGGCTCTTGAACGTGATCTTGTGCTGACATCCACTGTCTGTGGGTCAGAGATCCTATCTGGCTCCCTTGGGTGCACATGGGGCACTAGCACACCAGAAAAGAAACACTGAAGCATTCCCCTAGCATGAGCCCCAAGGAGCACAAAAGGCCCAGGATGTCCTATAACACAAATTCAGTCCAGGACATGACACCCACCTCCCCACACACGTGCCCTTTAATATGCAGTAGCAACAAAGAGGGCATAGAGTTGGGTTCAGAAGGCTATAAACTCTCCTGGTATCTTCTGTATATTTTCCCTGAGAGAGTGGGTTTGTATGCTGTCTCACTCTCTCACTCCCCCCCCCCCCAAAGTCCAGTCTGTTACATCTTTTTTATATTTATCTCTTACTAGAGACCTGGTGCACTACATTTGTGCACCAGGAGAGGGGAGGTCCCTCAACCTGGCCTGTGCCCTCTTACAGTCCCGTACCCCTCAGGAGATGTACATCTGATGATTTAAGCCCAATTCCCCTGGGGCTCTCCCAGTCTGGGATTCCTCCCTCCTTACTGCCTACCTGCAGTGGAGGCAGGAGAGGTTCCCGCCACCATCACTGCACTCACCAGTCTTGAGTCCAGATTCTGGCTGAACGGCACTCCCCCTGTGGGAGTACACTGACCACCAGGGGCAGCTCCTGTGTTGAGCGTCTGCCCCCTGGTCTTCAGTGCGGTCACAGTGACCTGTCATTCCTCCATTCAGTCGACTTGCACATTAGGGTTTTATTATAGAGGATTAATTCTCAATGACCAACTTCTTCTACCTCCAGAAAAGAGCTTTCTGATACTCCTCTTCTTTTCCTTTTCCATATTCCAGTATTCTCCAGTGTGGTCTGTCAAAACACAGTTCCAGCATTCCTGGCAGAGTCAGGTGGAGCACAGGCCACACAAGTGGTAAACCCTCTGTCGTCCTAGGCAGAAAGCTGTGGTGAAGAACACTGTCTTAGGGGACACCTGCTGTAGCTGTGCATATACAGCCGGGCCCCTCTACCTCTGTTCATTACCTCTCAGCACCCACGTCCCATCATAATGGACTCTGAGTACATCTTATGCAATTGGAAAGGCCGTTTTTGGCCAGCAAGGGTTTTGTCCAGATCTGAAACGCCACCGAAAAATAAGGGGGAAAAGGTATGTTCTCTCGAAGTTCAAATACTCTCAGTGGGTAAAAAGATGAAAGTGAAAAACAAAGACATAAAGATCCTTGATGAGTCTCAAATCGAATCTATTATCTCCTCGCTAGGGGCCCAGTCCACAGCCAGAGTCCCACCAGGGGAGGGAGAGGCCCACAAAAGCGCTCTCACTCTGGCCCTGGATATTCTGAGAGAGAAAGCAAACCTGGGTGCAGCCAGAGCATCCAATGATCCAGAGACCCCTACAGTGTCTCAAAAGGGACCCCAGAAGCGATCTCATAAAAAGTTTCCAAAGCCCAAAGGGAGCTCACCGAGAAGTCTCAGGAAAAGTAAAAGCCCCAAGTCATTGTTGGTAGGTGTCCAGGGTGAGGATGCCCCCGAAGGTGACAAATCCCAGGTGCACACTCTCCTGGCTCCCTCTCCAAAGAGAAGGCGAAGAAGGCCCCCACAATGCTGCAGCATGTGCTCCAACCTCCCATCACGATCAGAAGATGAGTGTGAGGCAGAGGGCCTGGCAAAGACAGGCACCTCAAGAGTTCCTTCCCGGCCTCTCTCAGCCAAGCAGGAGGCTGCAGGTGCCAAAGAGGGAGGCAGCCTTCCACCTCAGCCATCCGGTTCCGGAGTCACTGTGTCCAAGGCCCGGAAAAAAAAGGCACCACGTGGCACCTGCCCGAAGACCATGGCTGTCTCCTCTGAGGGCCCTCCCTTCTCTGGGAACATCCAGGATCCTGCAGAAGGTGTCCAGGTGCCAGGCTCACAAGGGTCAGCAGCATCCTCCAGTGATCTTAACCTCAGTCCGCGTTCTTCACCCCGTTTGGCCTGCAAAGTAAGGTGGCATTGGGGGCCCGTGCTTTTGAGAGAATGGAAAAAACGGCAGCCTTCAGCTGCCTCTAAGGCTCCTCACCCAACCACCGCTGTTAAGAAAAAGAAGGGTGCCAAGGGAGCGGGACAACCCACAAGCATTGCCTTCCCGCAGGAGCCATGTCCCATTGAAACAGGAATGATGGTCTGGTTTAAATTCCAAAATCTCCCGTTTTGGCCAGCAGTGGTCAAGAGTGTGAACCACACGGAGCGGACAGCCAGGGTGCTTCCGCTTGAGGCAGACTTGCACTGTGACCAGCGTGGCCTTCGAGTGCCTCTTCGGAGACTGAAGCACCTGGAATGCAAAGCGAAGGAGAAGCTGCTGAAGAGAGCCAGGAAGGTGTACCCGCAGAGCGTGGACTGGTGCTTCTCCCTGATTTCCCACTACAGGGAAAGGCTTGCTCAGGGGTCTTTCTCGGGCTCTTTCCTGGACTACTATGCTGCGGACATCAGCTACCCCATGAGGAGAGCCGTCCAAGAGGGGGAGCTGTTCATTGTCTTCCCCAAGGTGAATTACGCAGACCTGGAAGATTCTGAGGAGGAGAGCTCCCGGGCCAAGAAGAAGATCCTCCCCGACCGCATGAAGGCCGCTCGGGACCGAGACAACCAGAGGCTCGTGGACTTCATCGTGAAAAGGAAGGGGGCCGACCACCACCTTCTGGACATCGTCAAAGGCAGGAAGCAGTCCAGGTGGCTGGTGTCCTTTCTCAATTCAAGTAGGTATGTGATCTGCGTGGAAACCTACCTGGAGGATGAAGACCAGTTGGATATCGTGATGGATCATCTAATGGAGATCTATAAGCACATAGACAAGAAGTTGATTCTGACCAGAGACGACAAAGTGAGTTTTGTCCTGGAAGTCCTTCTGCCAGAAGCCATCATCTGTTCCATCGCTGCACTTGATGGGATAGATTACAAGGAGGCAGAAGAAAAGTACCGTCGAGGGCCGCCCGTGCGTTACCGGGAAAAAGATCTCTTTGATGAAAATATCTTGAAGAAAATAAGCAAGAGAAATGCAATTAGGTGCAGGGCTAGATAGCTCTCCTCTGGCTTCTGCACCTCTGCAGAGAGACTCTCATTTGTATCATTAGTTAGGAACCCTAGATGCACAAACGTGTACATAAAGTCATTCTGGAAACGCTGAAAGGTGCTGAATTTATTAAAATATTGCTAATATTGTACCTCTCTCTGCTTGCTCAGATTTGTAACTGTCTGGACTTTTTAATAAAATATCTTTTCACCATATATAGTTCATCTCTCTCCCTCTTATATGCCTAAGGGACCATCCCATGGTTCAACTGTTAGGCCAGTGGAGCTGTGGTGACTTCGCAGCTGTGGTTCCAGGGTGATGACTGAGTGAGCCAGATTACAGGGTGCATCATCTGAGAAACACCCTCTTGCAATCCAGGACCCCTTGGGGGATGTCTGAGAGTCAGCTTCAGCCTGATCCCCACAGGCCAGGCCGACATCCCCACTGGCACATGAATCTGTGCACCAGGCCTCTAGTTTTAATATTAATATAAGGCACAGCCTCTTGCATTCCATAAAAGAGCCCTGGTAGCAGGAATTAAGCCACACTTTTAAAAATCTGAGATGTATTTACAGAAACATCTCAGGGCTTGCTCATTCTTTTTGTGATACATTTATATAAATGATTGAATTCTTTCCTAGGATACTTCCTGAGAAATAACAATAATGTACTATATATACAAGGAGAAGAAACAGAAAACACATTATTCTGAAATCAAAATCTTGATTTCTAGTTGGAATCTTGAGTTCATTATCTAAATATCTTGTGAGGCCTAGGTAAGTACTTAACTAGAGAAAACTGGAGACGGTTAGACTATGCATGTGTTGGGGGTTTGGGGAAGAGCATAAGAGGAATTTCAAACAGGCAGCCTGAGAGAGGACAGAGCCAGGCATGGGGTTGATTGCTAATGGTATCTTTAATTTTTTATTCTCTTTATCTGTCATCAACAACTGAGCACCAGTTTCACCCTATCCCCTGCTCTGAAGTCCCATGACCACAGGTCAGGCACTGCTCATTTTTCACTACTGGAAAATGGCCTATTTAGTTGGCTTCCATGCTTCCACTCTCTCCTCTGGACATCAAGCCTCTGAGGCTTTTGATTCCCAGTCTGGGGAACTTTTCTAAAACACAATACAAGCATGCCTCCTTTCATTGTGCTTCACTCTGTTATACTTTACAGATACTCAGTTTTCACCAACATCGAGGCAATACCTTCCACCAGCAAAAAGATTAGGGCCCAGTGAAGGCTTAGATAATGTTTAGCTTTTTTTTTTTAAGCAATAAAGCATGTTTTGACTAAGATACATATAGTGTTTTAGACATACTATTATTGCACATTTAATATATTTTTAATTATTTCAGAATTGGGAGAGAGAGAGAGAGAGAGAGAGAGAGAGAGAGAGAGAGAGAGAGAGAGAGAGAGAGAGAGAGAGAAAGAAATATCGATGATGAGAGAGATTAATTTGATTGGCTGCCTCCTGCACGCCCCCTGCTGGGGATCGAGTTCACAACCTAAGCATGTGCCCTTGACTGGAATCAAACCTGGAACTCTTCAGTCTACAGGCCAATGCTCTATCCACTGTGCCAAACTGGCTAGGGCTCACTATTGCACACTTAATAGACTATAATATAGTGTAAACATAACTTCTACATGTATGCATTGGGAAACCAAACTTTTGTGACTCACGTTATTACGATCCTTGCTTTATTGCGGTGGTCTGGAACTGAACCTGCAATACCTCCGAGATATGCCTGTAAAGCTGCTACAGCAATGTCAGATGGCCATAAAATTATCTAATGCTTACTCTCTGTTTCTGTATTCATCTCATCATGGATGGTAACGAGCAGTCTGTCGACTGATACCAACCTGTGGAACTCCCTTAGAGTAGGTATTTCTAGATGACAGACAGCACTTAGCAAAGGCTGGTTGCTCGGTAGTATAATAAAGATGAAAAAGTAAATTAGAGAGACCAGGTAACTAGTAAAGTAGCATGAGTATTGTATTTATCTAGTAATGCAGTGTAAGTGTAGTATTTTGACTGCTTACCAGACAATAGGGAACGGAGAGTGTCAAACCAGTAGAAAGAAAAGAACAAACTCAAAGGTAGGGTAGTCTATGATGTATGGGTGTTCTATGAAAATTTGCTCTGTCTGTTGTTCTGTTGATAATTGTATAATTTAAAATTAAAATTGAACAAGCTTAGGGGAAGCTGAGTGAAGAATATGTGGGATGGAGGGAGATGGGTGGAAATGGAAGAGGGCACAGAGGAAATAAATGGTGATGGAAAAAAATATAATTCAATAAAATAAAAAAAGAATATATGGGAACTCCCTGTCCTAGCTCTGCAATGAACTCCGTGACTATAAAATTATTTCAAAAGAAAAGTTTTGAAGAATGTTCATAAGCTGTTTTAGCTAAAAGAAATAAAAAAATGTATGTAATTAGTGCAATGGTATATTTCTGGAATTCATCATTTTTCATTCACAATGTTGACTAAACCTAAAATTGTATTTTCTTTGGATTTATCCAACCCTTGGTGAAATGGGGAGAGGGTGATGATATTAATCTCACTGGATTTCTGCCTTGAAAAAAGTCTCACATCAGTCATTCAGTGGACAGCACACATTGCAGTTTACCTGGTTTAGTTCTGGTTCACTCTGCTTGTCCTGGGGTCCCAGCTGGTTTAGCCTTCCAGCACTCTCCAAAATATCCTGGTTTGGAGAATAAAGTGTATTTTGCTATAATGTGGTGTGACTAAGGATGGTTTTCAATTCATTGAATGTGATCTTTAATACTATTTCAACTTTTAAGTAAGGAAAATTTCACTACATCCCTCTTCTAATGTGAAAAGAAATTCCTTAAAGGTGCCACAAGGCTTACCCCCCCACCCCCTGAAGACTGTCTCAATAGGGGAAGAGCACCTACTAGTGCAGTGATTGGCAAACCACAGCTCATGAGCCACATGTGGCTCTTTGGCCCCTTCCACAAAATACCAAGTGCGGGTATGCATGCACAGTGCAATTGAAACTTGGTGGCCCATGCACAGAAGTCGGTTTTCCTTCTGGGGGAGTCTATTTTGAAGAAGTGGCGTTATAAGAAGTGGGGGTGTCGGTCGCATGTGGCTCACGAGCTGCCATTTGCTGACCACTGTACTAGTGTAGTGGGTTAGTAAGAAGCTAGGAAAATTCTTGGGCAAGTAGAATGGGGAAACTGAGACGAGAAAATTAAATAAGGCCGAACAGTTTGGGCAGCTTGCAGCTAGCTTGTGAATTGCAAGACCTTATCTTCCCTACCCAAGGACACTTGAGAGAAAATGGTTCATACCCTCCTCCCTAACCAGAGAATACATAGCTTAAATCGCCCTGGCCTGGCACACAATTAATGCTATTTGTGCTGGCTAAATCCAAGGACAGATGAAGTCAGGAACAAATAACAAAAACCCCATTAATGCCAGGCAGACCTAAGATAAAAGCAAAAACAATGAAACAGACCAAAGAATAATCCAAAACTCCTTATATGCTCATTTTGATGCATCAGCATATTAACAATGGACCTGGAGGCTGGCCAGAGTAGCTCAGTGGTTGAATGTCAACCTATGAACCAGGAAGTCACGGTTGATTCCAGGTCAGGGCACATGCCTAGGCTGCAGGTTCAATCCCCAGTATGAGATGTGAAGGAGGTAGATGATCAATGATTCTCTTTCATCATTGATGTTTCTATCTCTCTCTCCTTTGCCCTTCATCTCTGAAGTCATGATTTATACTTGTATCAATTTTTCCTTCCTTGAGTTATTGTCTGTTCCACATGTACAATGTAAGGCCCACTGGAGCGGGTTCTATGGCACTTGCTGCAGAATCCCAAGCATTTGGTGCAAGGCCTAGTCCAGATGAGGCCTTCCAGAAATGGCTCAGAATGAAGGGGGATGGTGATATCAGTAACAGGGTGGAAAGTGCTGGATATCAGTACTCACCAGGGGCAGATCCCCTTGCCTCCATGTGTATGGCTTGCGTGGGGAGGGGGTATGTAGAAAGGAAATGATCATTTCTTTGCCACACTGCCAAGTCCTCTGCCTTCCCTCTGGAGTGGCCCTCTCATATGGCCTCACTTCTAGCGCGCCGCCATCACCTGGCTGAGTACCACACTCGAGAAAATGAGAGGACTAGTTCCTGCATGCAGAGCAAGAGTCCTAGAGGAAGCAATGAGCACAAAGGGGCTGGAGAGGAAGAAGGGAAGTAAGAGAAAGCCAAGTCAAAACCAGTTTGGCTCAGTGGATAGAGCATCAGTCTGCAGACTGAGCGGTTCCAGGTTTGATTCTGGTCAAGGGCATGTACATTGGCTGCGGGCACATCCCCGGTGGGGGGTGTGCAAGAGGCAGCTGGTCAATGTTTCTCACTCATCGATGTTTCTAGCTTTCTACCCCTCTTCCTTTCCTCTGTAAAAAAATCAATAAAAATTTTTTTAAAAGAAAGAAAGCCAAGTTCACAGGGGGAAGGTGGAGAGCTCTTCTTATGAGTGGTAGGGGCTGCCTGGTGGGAGCCCCTGGGCCCATTTCACTTCTTTGTGGCCTTAGGGCTATGCCTGGGAGCAGGTGGGAGCCAAAGACCAGGCCCATCCAGGGGCCTTCTGCCACCACCTCTAGGAGCTCTGGCTACACAGATGATTCAAGACTCTAGAAGAGGAAAGAGAAGCTGAGGAATCATGACCATTGTGTCCCTGAACACGGGCAGTCACTATAATCCTGTGGCACATGTCCGTCCAGTCTCTTTCTTGAAGGTTTCAAAAAGACATGCACTGGGTAATTTTCTTGTCCCAGTGGCAGAAGCAACACATATTAACCACTGGGAGAGTGCTAATCTCCATGGCCCACACACTGTAGGCCTTTTCATCAGCCATGGCCATGTTTCTCAGTGCTGTAATGGTTAAAAATCTGTCCGTGTTCCTCAGCTGTGTTTCTGGGACTGTTCCTGCTAACCGCACACATCCAGTGTTCTTCAGCCATGTTTCCAGGGCCCAGACTGTGAGATCCATCTGCCTGGCCTGGAATCCAAGGGTGCTGGGGGGCTCCCGGGGTCCTCATCTGCATCAGAGGAGTCATAACAGCAATCCACCTCCCCCCAGGGCACCTCTAAAGACTTTTTAAAAAATTATGCACCATATATATATATATATATATATATATATATATATATATATATATAGAGAGAGAGAGAGAGAGAGAGAGAGAGAGAGAGAGAGAGAGGGATACATTTATATACTGTATCTATATATCTATATCTATACACACACACACACACTAGAGACCCAGTGCACAAAATTTGTGCATGGGGGGAGGGGAAAGGGGGGAGGGTGGCCCCTCAACCTGGCCTGCACCCTCTCCAATCCAGGACACCTCAAGGGATGTCAGACTGCCTTTCACAATTTGGGACCACTGGCTCCCAACCACTCACCTGTCTGCCTGCCTGATCGCCCCTAACCACCTCTGCCTTGCCCCACACTTCGGACCCAGGATTCCCTCTTCTGGCGGGTCACAGACACCCAGGACCTGGGCTTCCCTCCCTCTGGCCGGCTGCAGGCACCTAAGACCTGTGCCAGCTTCGCCCGGAGCCAGCCACAGCCATGGGGATTGTGGGTGGGTGACTTTGCCCAAGCTGCAGCCACATGCACTGTGCCTGTGACCAAAGGGCAGGTGGCTTGTCCCTCTCCCAGGCTGCAGGTGCTGGTGCCTGGGACCTTGGGGCAGGTGGCTTATCCCTCTTCCGTGCTGCAGCCTGGCTTGTCTCCATTCCTCTCTCGCAAGATCATTCATGCCTGGCTGGTCCCAATTCCTCTCTTGCAAGATCATTTGTGCCTGGATGGTCCCCATTCCTTCTTCCCCAATGTTGAGTGTCTGAGCTATTATGGTGTGATGACATGAAGGCGTGACAGTGTAAGGTAGGGGTGTCGAACTCAATCAGAGAAGGGGCCAAAATCTAAAATCCAGCCTAAATCGCGGGCCAAATGGTTTACTGAACAGTCATAAACTGTCATTGTGATGGAAACGCAAATTATTTTATATTAAGATTTTTCTTTGTAATTTATTTTATTGCAGTGATGACAGCGCGGTGCGGGCCACATTGCAAGGCCTGGCGGGACGGATTTGGCCCGCGGGCCTTGTGTTTGACACATGTGGTGTAAGGGCATGATAACCCTTTGCATATTAGCTCTTTATTATACAGGACATGCACTGAGTGGACAGATTATTATAATCTCTGAATGCATAATAATCAGTGTGTGTGTATATATATTTTTTATAAAAATATATAATATATATATTTTAGAGGCCCGGTGCATGAATTCATCCATGGGTGGGGTCTGGCCAGCCTGGCCTGTGGGAGGGGACATGGGCAGTTGGCCAGCCTGCCTGCTGGTTGAACTCCTGGTTAAGGGACAATTTGCATATTAGCCTTTTATTATATAGGATATACACTGAGTGGCCAGATTATTATGCATTCAGAGATTATAATAATCTGGCCACTCAGTGTATATATTTGATTTCAGAGAGGAAAGGAGAGGGATATAGAGATAGAAACATCAATGATGAGAGAGAATCATTGATCAGCTGCCTCCTGCACGCCCCCCACTGGGGATGGACCTAAAACCCGAGCATGTGCCCTGACTTGGGAATTGAACCTGGGACCGTTCAGTCCATGGCCGATGCTCTATTCACTCAGTCAAACCAGCTAGGGCTCCTCTGAGGATTCTTGGGGAAAGATGCAGACCCTATTGCTCAGCCCACTGCCTGGCACATAATAACATTCATGTTACTTTTAGCCATTTTTTCGTTATTAAGGTCATGTGTTGTTGTTTTCGTTAACGTAATATTAACTATGCAAACCTGTTCCTTAACCATTTTGCATGATTGCTCAATTTAATGCCTTTGTAATGTTCTGGTTTAGTATCTTTTTCATGAATACTTGTTTGCATTTCACATTATATCAGAAATATCACTGGAGGATTTAAGAATATGAATATATTTGAAACTGTAGACACATCTTTCCTAACAGGCCTTTTGGCAAGAAATGCCAGTTTGCTTTCTTAATGCCAGCAAATAAAAATACCCATTTGTTTTCACTCAAATGATCATTTTTAATTACTCTCTTACAAATGGCAAACTTATCCTCTCCTTATTCACATTTCTTTGACAACTAATTACAGTATTACTTAATACTTAATGGCTGGTTGTAATTTTCCTTTAGTGAATTGCCTGTAACTATTAATTACCCACTTAGCTGCTAGAGACTTAGTATTTTTATTCTCAGATTTTAAGACCAATCCATATATTAGCTTCTGTCCGTTATATTTGTTGTAGATTTTTGCTCTATGCATCACTTACATTTTAGTTGTGTTTATGATGCTTGATGTAAATATTTAAATTTTTTTATATTAAGATTTTTCTTTGTAATTTATTTTATTGCTTTCAAGCTAGAATATTCTTTTTTATTTTTATTGATTTTAGAGTGGAAGGGAGAGGGAGAGAAATAGAAACATCAATAATGAGAGAGAATCACTGAACAGTTGCCTCCTGCATGTGTCCCACTGGGTTTCAAGCCCACAACCCGGGTATGTGTCCTGAACAGTACTCCAACTATGACCTCCTGGTTCACAAGTTGATGCTCAACCACTGAGCCACCCCATCTGGGCCAGAATGTTCTTTCCTATCCACATAGATTGTAAGTATTCCCTGATATGTTAGTCTAATATTTATTTACATTCACCTTTAATCCTTTTGATATGTATTTCAGAGTATGGTATGTGTTCAGGTTTCACAGTGATTTTTCTCCTCTCAATAGCTAAATGTTCTAGTTCCATCTTTTAATCATCCTTAAATTGTGATGACTGCTGTTTCCTTTAGTTATATGGTAAATATGTGTGTGTCCCACATTAATCTCTCTCTTTTTAAAAAAACATACATGTTTATTGATTTCAGAGACAGGAAAGGAGAGGGAGAGAGATAGAAACATCAATGATGAGAAAGAATAATTGATTGGCTGCCTCCTGCATGCTCCACACTAGGAATCAAGCCCATAACTGGGGCATGTGTCCTAACTGGGAGTTGAACCTTGATCTTCTGGTTTGTGGGTTGACACTCAACCACTGAGCTACACCAGCTGGGCCCACATTGATCTCTTTTTGATCCATTCATATCTTCGATACCAAAGTGACTTGGTTACTCTATAGTCTATGTCAGTGATTTTCAACCTTTCTCATGTCATGGCACACATAAACTAATTACTACCATTCTGCTGCACACCAAAAATACATTTTTTTGTGTGCCAAACTGACAAAAAATAGGTGTCTTTTTTATTCATTTGCATCAGACAGCTATTGTTGTGTTGGCTGTTGTCATTTTTATTTATTTTTATTTTATTTTTTAATATATTTTTTAATTAAATTATTATTTTTGTACATATACCATTGCCCCCCCCCCCGTACATACCCTCCCTCCCCAGAGTTTTGTGTCCATTGATTGTATTTATATGCATGTATACAAGTCCTTCGGTTGATCTCTTATCTTCCCCAGATCTCCCCAACCTCCCCGCTGTAATTTGACAGTCTGCTTGTTGCTTTACTGTCTCTATATCTATCTTTTGGTTCTTCAGTTTATAATGTTCTTTATCATCCATAAATAAGTGAGGTCATGTGATGTCTCTCTTTCATTGACTGGCTTGTTTCACTCAGCATGATGTTCTCTAATTCCTCCAGGTTGCTGCAAACGATGAGAATTTTTTCTTTTTTTATGGCAGCATAATATTCCATTGTGTAAATGTACCACCGTTTTTGGATCCAATCATCTGCTTATGGGCACCTAGGCTGTTTCCAAATCCTAGCTATTGTAAATTGTGCTGCTATGAACATAGGGGTGCATATATCCTTTCTGATTGATGTTTCTAGCTTCTTAGGATATATTCCTAGGAGTGGGATTACTGGGTCAAATGGGAGTTCCATTTTCAGTTTTTTGAGGAAGCTCCATACTGTTCTCCACAGTGGTTGCACCAGTCTACATTCCCACCAGCAGGGCACGAGGGTTCCTTTTTCTCCGCAACCTCGCCAACACTTGTCGTTTATTGATTTGTTGATGTTGGCCATTCTGACAGGTATGAGATGGTACCGCATTGTTGTTTTGGTTTGCATTTCTCGGATAATTAGTGTGTTGTCATTTTTTCATTTGACAATCTAAAGCAGTGGTTCTCAACCTTTCTAATGCCGCAACCCTTTAATACAGTTCCTCATGTTGTGGTGACCCCCAACCATAAAATTATTTTCATTGCTACTTCATAACTGTCATTTTGCTACTGTTACTGAATCATAATGTAAATATCTATGTTTTCCGATTGTCTTAGGTGACCCCGCTAGCGGTTCTCAAATACAGTTATGAAGTAGCAACGAAAATAATTTTATGGTTGGGGGTTACCACAACATGAGGAACTGTAGTAAAGGGTTCAGCGTTTGAAAGGTTGAGAACCACTGGTCTAAGGGGAAAGAGGTCAATGCCCCTGAGTAAATAGTCAGGTACTACATGTTTTAAAAATTCTTGTGACACCCTGGTTAAAAATCTCTGGTCTAGAGTTCTATCTTATTATAATGGGAGCTGTGGTCCTTAGACTTGTACAGCAGGTAGAAATATTTCTGCCCATGGTTCACATTTCTACCAGTGCTACTGGTAGAAATGTGAACCATGGGCAGAAATATCTAAAAAAACAAAACAAAAACAACAACAATTTTTAAATATCAAGTTTGTTGGGAAGATAACCTGCATTATGTTACTGCCTGAGTTCCAACTTGCTTCAATGAACAGAGTTCAGCTTTGTAGCATATTTTGTAGAGGAAGCTTAACTTCAGGAAGGAATAGGAACTCCTCTGCCTGCTGTACAAGTCTGAGGGCCACAGCTCCCGGTATTTGCTTTGTGAGTTGTCCCACTGATGACCGACTCCGATTGTTACAAGGCAATCACTAAGAGGCCTGTGTGCGTTCTAAAGTAAACCAAATGAGTAGCAGCTGTGTAAGGGTAAGCAACACTTGGAAGAGGCCCAGGTGTAGGCAAAGTTACAGGGAGTACAGAGCGATCTGACAAAATGAGAGTTTTTAAGAAAATCTGCTCTGTCCCACGTGGCCGAGAGGCATCAGAGAACAAGGGTGGGGGTCCTCCTTTAGGTGTGGCAGGTCACGTGCTGCATTCACACCAGAGGAATCTCTCAAATTCTGGAGACACATTTCACATTATGTGGAAGAAAAAATAGGAATGAGCATGACATTCTGATTCTGGTGGGAGGCAAAGCAGGCATGGCTTCAGGAGGAAGAGATGAAATTGAGGAAGAGAGAGAAGACAATAATTAAGAGGGCAAGTGTCCAAGGAGGGCCCAGCTGGTGTGACTCAGAGGTTGAGCGTTAAGGATGGGCTTCAGAGTATAGTCACATGTGTCAAACACAAGGCCCGCGGGCCAAATCCGTCCCGCCAGGCCTTGCAATGTGACCCGCACCGCGCTGTCATCACTGCACTCCGCTGCGTTTCCATCACAATGACAGTTTATGACTGTTCAGTAAACCATTCGGCCCTCGATTTAGGCTGGATTTTAGATTTTGGCCCCTTCTCTGATTGAGTTCGACACCCCTAGTATAGGTTGAAGGGCATGCTTCAAAGAGGAACCTAGAAGGAGTAGGAGAGCCTAGATATCCAGCTTAATGGTTTATAGGTCCACCAGAAACCCTGTCATTAGAAGAGGACCCTGTGTAGGGGAATAAAAACAAGACATGGCTAATAAACACTTGAAAAAAAGTTCAATACTAAAACTTTTCAAATTTTCAGGAATTTTTAAAAACAACAGTGCATGCTGGCCGAATATGACATGTATTCTCTCATGCACTGCTATAAGAATGCACACCAGGAAGCATTTTGGTAAGCAATTCATAACATAAATCAAACTTCTTGATATCCAAGTGCATGAGCAGAGCCCGTTTATAGGAATAATGTGTAACTATATCCCTATATACTTATATGTGCAGAGGAAAAACAGGGGAAAGAAATATACCAAAATGTTAACAATGCTTTTTTTCTAACAAGTGATTTGATTTGCTCCTTTGTACTTTCTTACATTTTAATATTTTTCCTACAACCAACACATTATACTATAATGATGAAAACAAACGGGCCAACAAGAGACATTATTTACAGACTAGGAGGGAAGAAATCCCAGTTCCCTGCAACCTTGAAGCTTAGGATTACACATGCCCAAAACTAGCTCTAATGTGAAATTTCCCTCTGCCTTGGATAGCAAACCAGAGGAGACCTTTGTTCCCAGAATGTGTGGGTTAATGTTAGCCTTGAACAATGGGGAGGGGAGAGAGATGTGGAAACAGGAATCACGGGTCAGCCCTGGAATGTTCTTTCACACACAAGAAGAGGTGTTTGTCCCACCAAATGAATGCAGTAACTGCCACAGTTTAATTCAACTGAGTTGATAAGGGAGGAGGGGCACCACAGGTTGCTCACAGAAGTTGACTAGCTAGAGCATGGCACACCTGTGTCTCTCACCTGCATGAACTTGCAGGGGAGACACATTGGCTTAGATGCACCTGTGAGCCTCTAGACTAGAGCCAAATCTCACAGATCTGACTCCTGGCTGAACCACATACATGTTGTATGAACTTGCACAAAATACTCTTTCAGGACCTCAGTTTCTTCACCAATAGAATGAAGATGATGGTATCTGCTACCTAAACTTGTTGGAAGATGAACTGAGCTATATTTGCAAAGCACATACAGGTTTGCATGCTTGGCACACTGCAGAGTATACACAAGTGTCTGCTCTTGTTATTCTTTGTTCCCATTGCCTGCAGACTGATCTGGGATGATCTCAAATACAAATAGTGAATGTTAAGGGGCTCCTTTCTGAAGTGGACGCAACCTTCAATCTGTCAGGGAGGCACAGAAGAAGTAGGAACAATAAATTAGATTATTAGGTAAAAATGAGTAAGCTAAAGGCAACCCCACCCCAATGTCATCAATCTTCTTCACAGGCCTAGGAATTGTTCAGAAAATATCTATTGATTATTGTTGTTGTTGTTAATCATCGCCCAAGGATATTTTTCCTTTGATTTGTAGAGAGAATGGAAGGGAGGGGGAGAGACAGAGAGAGAGAGAACCATTGATGTGAAAGAGACACATCCATTGGTTGCCTCCCACACTCGCCCAACCAAGGCGAGCAATCAAGCCTGCAACTGAGATACATGCCCCTCAAGGAAATCAAACCCAGGACCTTTCAGTTCATGGGCAGACACTCTATCCACTGAGCCAAAGAAACTAGGGCTCAATTGATTTTTTTAAAGGCCAACTCAACTTTATTTTGCATTTAGTTAAAAACAACCCAGAAAAGAAAAAAAACAAATAAAATAATGACCCAAAAGTGTTCTGAGTTTTTAAAAAAATATATATTTTAGAGGTGTTGTGCTTCACCACCTGATCCATGATCCCACTGTGAGGAATGTATCCATAGGAGTCAGGCTGATAAGTTTACAAAGACATAGTATAAGGTTGTTTGATTTTCACGTTGCTTAGAAGAAGGAAAACCTGGAAACAACCTAAGTAGCTATCAATAGTGGGTTGGGCTGAATAGATTATGATGTGTTGATACAGTAGAATTCTATGCAGCCATGAAAGAGGGTGAATATTTTTCTATACCTATATACTCATTGGGATGGGAAGCTGTCCACAACACACTACAGTATGAAGGCAAAATGGCAGATAAAGGATCACAGAATGTACCTTAAAGTATCTATATGTCCATGCATAATGTGCAGAGGATGCTCAGAAGAATGCTCACGTAAAGGTGGATAGTGGTTATCTCTGGGAGGTAGTATTTCAAGACATGTGTGTTTTCTTCTTTATGTCTCTCTATTTTTTAATTCCTAGAATGGGCACATTTTACCTTTGCAATAAAGCAAATGTGATTGGGTAAAAACATTTAGAACCTCATAATTACATGAATAAGTAATAACAGAGATATTATGACAAAAATAGATATGCCAATGGAAAAATACTAGAAGGAAATACACAAATTTGAAATTAGTCTTGTTGAGTAATAGAGTTATGAGCAGTTTGTTTTTCTTCTACAAGAAGACATACATTAGTGTTAGTATTGGTGTTGCTATAACATCTTTTTAAATAATTAAATAAGATAACAAGCAGTAATGTACCAAATGATAGCAAGGCTTCAAAAGGTCAAGAATCTGCTTTCAGGACAATTATTCAAGTGAAAGAGTAGAGTGGACTGGATTAACTGCAGACATCCTTAAGGCAGAGAAGAGCCTTGAGTAAACAGTATGGCACAACAGCTACAAAGACCACATGCTCCAGACAGATGACCAAGACAGTCAAGGACCAGAACAGGCTGGCTCTGGTAGTACAGGCAAATGGAAGGAAGTCATACAACTCCTAGACAACAGAAAGTCTTAACTTGTTCGGTGCCTGGAACTGCCACCTACATGGCTGGTACATGAGAACACACCAGTTCTGTTTCATAGTTACCAAGGCCATATTCTTGCAGATGGGGAAGTAGTGACTTCCCAAGGAGCCTGTTATTCCTTTGGGAATAGCAGAAGTTTCTGAGGATGAGGGGAGACAGGAAGGAAAATAATATTTGTCAATTGTCTACCATGCTAGGCACTGTGGTTGGAAGTTTACATGAAAAGAACCTTCACAACTACCCCTGTAAGGTACATATCTCTTAGTATGCCCATTCACAATGAAAATGCATTCAGAGTAGTTCTTGAACTTGCCTAGCACCCAGCTTGTAAGTAGCAGAACGACTTATGTATACTTGTGCATCCTGAAAAAAGAATATAGACAAATGAAAGATGATCACATTGGACAATAAGTTCATGGGTCCTTTCATGATGACCTGTTAGTTTTTAGAATATTTTTATAATAGTATTAAAATAATTTCTTTGGACTGTAAGTTAAAAAATATATTTGATGAATTCCTAGCTGTTCCCCCTCCCCAGATCCACTAATGTGATCTAAAATCCAGGTTAACAAAGTTAAGAATGAGGATTAAAAGTCTCAAAAGGTGATTGTTTGTTATAATTTTAAAGTAACTTTTAAAAAGATAAAATAACAAAAGCAAGATTTCTAAGTAAGGCAGCCATGGAGCCACTGTGGCAATGAGCACTTGAAATGTGAGTCTAAGTTGAGATGTATACAGGTCAAATACACAAAAGATCTGGAAATACCAAAAACCAATCATTAAACTCGAAGCATTGTTGTTGTTGTTTTTTGTTTGTTTGTTTGTTTGTTTGTTTTGTGTGTGTGTGTGTGTGTGTGTGTGTGTGTGTTTACAAACAAGAGAATGAAAATATATGGACAGTTCCCCGAGGAGCAGCCAAAGGCCAGGGATCTTGGATCAGATGGCTCAGCCACGGCAGAGTTGATGCCCCTGCCAACAGAGCAGGAGCGATCCAGATGTCGGTGTTTCCATAGGAACGAGAGACCTCAAAGCGAAGTTTCTAGAAGAGCTCATTTTGTCAGAGGCTGCACTGATGAGTCCTAGGCATGTCTACAGGGGCTGACAGAGCAGACGAACAAGCAGACCAGGGTTTGGCAAGCCCAGCATTCCACAAGCAATCGAGCTATTCTCAGCCTCTGTACCCCCAAAAGCAAAAAGAAAAACTGAACAAACCAGTCCCCAAGAGAAAAGACTAAGGTTGATGCTTCAAGGTTGATGCCAGTTAACATATTTACACTCCACAGGCAAATTTTGACATCAATTCCAAATGCAATTGACAACACAATTTTATATAATGGTGACAATAAAGACAAAAGAGATTTATGCTCTGACTTACTCTCACATCTTTGAAAGAAAGAGCTGGTCCCTTTAAGCTGCTTCTCTGCCTCATGTGTATAAATCATATTTAGTAAATTAGCCTGTGATCAATTAATCTATGACAAAAGAGGTGAGAACATACAATGAGGAAAAAACAGTCTTCAATAAATGCATTGGGAAAACCTGATATTCACATGCAAAATAATGAAATTGGACTACTCTCTTACAATGTATAAATACTTTGAGGCACAAAGCAGGTCTCAAAGGTGTGATGAATGATTAAATGGTGGGTGGAGAGGAGAAAGTTACAGAAGGGTGTTCTATGGATTCTGTCTTCTTCCAAGATGGGCAATTTGTGAGAAGTTTGAGGCTATGGGAGCCAGTTCAGGACAGGGAGGATGGTGCATTCCCTCTATAAGATTTGAGAGATGCCTGGCCAGCATGGCTCAGTGGTTGAGCATTGACCTATGAACCAGTAGGTCATGGTTCCATTCCCTGTCAGGGCACATGCCCAGGTTGTGGGCTTGATCCCCATTGCGGGGTGTGCAGAAGGCAGCCAATCATTGATTCTCTCTCACCATTGATGTTTCCATTACCTTCTCCCTCACCCTTCCTCTCTGAATTCAATAAAAATGTATTTTTTTAAAAAGTTGAGGGAGCCTTTTGATAATATTTTTTACGATACTTTTACATATGTTTCAGAGAGGAACAGGAATCCCAGCTTACCTCTGAACAGACTGAACAAACTTTCAGGAGCCCATCAGCATTGCCCTCTTCTTCTGAGTCATTCTTTGAGGGGGAGAACAGAGTCCTGGGAAGGTAGTGCTGGGGGAAGAGGAAGAAGCCATTAGAGACTTTGGCTCTGCCTGAAGTAATCACACTCCTAAGCTAAAAATATCCACACTGATGGGGTACACCTTACCTGTGAAATGGCACTGTCAGATCTTCTACCTGCCTCACAGGCACTGGAGTCAAAATTAGATAGGAAACAGCAGTGCTTTGCTAAGTGGAAGCCTGAATGAAAGGAATGATTGAACGCTTGAGTAGCAAAAACTTTGGCAAGATAAGGTTTCCACCAGGCAGCAGGTGACATCTGAGCTACTCCTCTATACCCAGCCCCATGAAAAGAGAATACTGTGGCTGGGCTGTCCAGTAAGACAGCCATGGAGCCACTGTAGCAATGAGCACTTGAAATGTGAGTCTAAGTTGGGATGTATACAGGTCAAATACACACCAGATGTTTAAGAGTTAGTTAAAAAAATAATAATAAAATACTAGTATCTCATCGATACCTTCTTATATTGGTCACATGTTGAAATGATAATACTTTTACATACGTTGGATTAAATAAAACACATCGTTGAAGCTAATTACAGCAGTTTCTTTTTAATTCTAAATATGGTTATCAGAGGATTTGAAAAGCATACGTGTAGTTCCAATTTTGTTTCTATTGGACAGCGCTGCCTCTGGAGGAAATGCTGCCTGGTACTCCACCGTGTATGTTCTTGACATCTCCAAAGCAACAGATGTCTTATTTCCCCCAACCATCCAGCCTGGCAGTCCTCTGCCCCAGTGTAAAGGTTTCCTCCTCCCTCTGACTAGGAAAAGGCTGACCTGCTCCTACTTCCATCACTGCCTCAGGGACATCAGGGTACTTGCCATGCATGCCCTTGGAGAGTGCAGTCTCCCCCCCTTCCCCTACTCTTTACCCCCCTGTCTCCCCCGAAGCTTACCTTTAGTGCCCAGCCCAGCCTCACCACCTCACTGGTCTCCTCCAGCAAGCT
This sequence comes from Pipistrellus kuhlii, assembly GCF_014108245.1. Classification (NCBI taxonomy): domain Eukaryota; kingdom Metazoa; phylum Chordata; class Mammalia; order Chiroptera; family Vespertilionidae; genus Pipistrellus; species Pipistrellus kuhlii. The sequence continues at coordinate 2,204,102 of NW_023425550.1, read as the reverse complement.
CTTCTCCAGCAGTCACAGGCGCCAAAGCCAGGCTATCACCATGGCAAAGAGGGCAAATCTCAGGCCTTCCTTAAATGGCTCTGGAAGGATCCCAAGCCTGCCATCTGCCCACGTGGCACCTGCGCCCTGAGCCACGCCTACCTGTCCCCACCTCCACTCCAGCTTTCCAAGCTCCTCCCCAGCCTGGGTTGCAGGGTCCTGCAGATTCCTGGTCTGGCACCTCTCAGAAGTGGGTGTTAGCCACCATTGCCCATTAAGGACACACAGAGGCACTAGAGTCCTCCCAAAGGATCCTGGGAGTTGTAGTCCATGGCCCAGGCACAGGCATGGTTTATAATAGATGGACATTGCCCCTCCACGGGTGGTGGCAAGGAGGCAGAAGGGGCGGAGTCAGCTACAAGAACTTCGAGGACCAAAGACTTTGGTAATGAACTGTGCCCAATCACACAGCTGCAGGCTCCGTTGGCCAAGCTGCCTGCTAACAGACCTGTGTCAAGGTGGGGATGGGGAGATTTTGGGTCCTGGACAGACACGTGGTGTTCCTGCGCACTTCAGGGGACATAAAGAAAATTATGAAGGTTAATTCCCACTATAACTCAAGGTGAAGTGCTTTCCGTGGGTCAGGCACTGCGTTAGGCACCGGAGAGCAGGGAACTCAAGCACAGTCCCTGCTGTCCATAAGTTTAGCAATGACACCGCATTGGATCAAGTTGCAAGGATGTATTCAGGGAGCTACTGAGAATGGTAGCTAATCACTAGTCCGAAGCAAAGGAAAAGAGTGGGGCCAGGCAGGGAACCTTCAACCAGGGCAATGCCTGAGATACCTAGGCCTCAACCTCCACAGAGCCTGATTCAGCTGTGTCTATAGACCAACTGCATGAACCAGACAGAGTCCTGCTATAAGGAACAATACCACTTAGCTAGGCAAAAGTGAATGACTAATACTAGTTACACCAACCATCTCCCTTAACACCCCAAACGGGATCCAATCCAAACCAAAATTCTATTCATTCTACTTTTAAATATTTTTCAAGTTCCTTTACTTCTCTCCCACTTCCAATATTACCAACACTAGAGGCCCGATGCATGAAATTTGTGCAAGAGTAGGCCTTCCTTGCCTGGCTGCCAGCACTGGCTTCCCTCTGGCTCCCGGGACCCGGCTTCGTTTGGGAGCTCATGCAGAAGGATGTTCAGAAGGACATCTGGTCAAATTAGCATATTATGCTTTTATTATTATAAATAGTTCAAGCCAGTAACCTACAGCAATGGAGTTTACATGCCTCTGGGAATGTACAAGGATTAGGTGGGCAAGGCCACGTTTAATTTCTAGGTGTTTCATATCCAGGTGCTTGAGATCTGACAGCTTGTGTGGCTGGGGAGTAGCCTACCCACAGGAGTTGTGAATGTTATGGCAGACCACTAGGACCCCTGCCTGAACAGCAGTCACTCCCTCCCTCCTTCCTGGGACCCAATTGAAAGAGCAAAACCCACAGCCCACTGCCCACAGGGAAAGGCAGGCCCAAGAATTTAGGCTCCAAGTGGAGAAAGCAGTTTCTTCAGACATAGGACTTGCAGTGCACAAAAAGGGAAACGCCCCAGCCAAGGTGAATACTAGGTCACCCTTTTTGAGGCAGGCCCTTGTCACTAGGGCAAGGAATCGCTTTGGCCCACTCTGCACCCTCAGTGGCAGACATCTGCAGTCCCCAGCCCCCAAGTGAGGTGTGGGCAGCGTCCTGCGTGGTGTGTGAGCGCTCATGTGTGCATGTAGCCTCTACTCCATGGAATAACACCAGTTGCACCTCTAGATGAGGTGCCCCATGCCTAGCCTTGAGGCAGGACCAGTCCCGGGTGGAGAGAGGGAAAGGGAGGGGGAGGGGAAAAGCAGGTGAAGGAGCCCCTGAGGCTCCCCACCTCTGGCCTGAACGCACCTGTAGGGGCGCACCTGGAGCCCATCCAGCATTCTCTGGCGGTCATCCCAGTGTGTGGACCTCACCCCACGCTAGCGCCCCAATGGCGTGTTCCAGGAAGGGCAGGAGACAGGGCTGGAACCCTGGGGCTACCACCTGTGCCCACTCCCCCTTGGAGGCGGGGGAAGTAACAGGTGACGTCAATTGAGGTCCCAGGAGCCCTCAGCGGTGGCAACCGCCCAGCCGCGTGACCGGAACGGCAATGGCCTGGCGGTCTCCGGGGCAACATGGAGGATCCATGCTCTGCAGCTACTGCACTCCCGCCCCTAGTCCGCACTGCTGAGCGCGGTGGCGAGCAGGCGCCAGAGTGCTGGCCCACGTGTGGCAGCCCTGAGACAGGAACAGGGAAATGAAGAGGGAAAGACAGCAAGAGAGCCAGGGAAAGAGGGGCGTCGGCCCCCACCCCCGCTGCGCGTCGCCCCTTGTCCCTCTTTCTATGGCTGATATCAGAAAGGACCCACCCCAGGAGAAGGTACCAGACTCGGGGACGGCTCGTGTGGACCCTGGAGACTCCGCCCCCCTCCCCCACCCGCTGGGGCGGCCTGCTAGGGCTGGGAGCGGTGTGGGGAGGAGGCTGAGGCCCCCTTGCGCCTTCGGAGGGTGGGGGTCTACCTGGGCTGCAGAGGCACTGAGGGAGGAGGAGGAGGGGCAGCAGCAAGGGGGCGGGAGGGGGGGTTTCAGCATTAACCTGGCTCTTGCCTTGTTCATATTCACAGGCTGTGGAGACCTGGGCTGTCTGCCGTCGCCCTGGGAGTTGGCCCAAATTTCTGTGCATGGCACACTTATCATTCCCCCTTAAGTTAGACGCTGTAGAGATTGGGGCCATGCCATTGAGTCTGTTGCAGGACTGGTGCAGGGGGGAACATCTGGACACCCAGAGGTCTATGCTCATTCCGGGGGTTCCTGAGGACTGTGATGAGGATGAGTTTGAGGAGACTCTTTAGGAGGCTCTCAGGCAAATGGGCAGGTACAGGGTCATTGGCAGGATGTTCAGGAGGGAGGAAAATGCCCAAGTGTGTCTCCTGGAACTTGCCCAAGATATCGACTATGCTTTGATCCCTAAGGAAATCCCAGGAAAGGGGGAACCTTGGAGGGTGGTGGTAAACCCTCGGAACTCGGACGGCGAATTTCTCAATAGACTGAACCACTTCTTAGAGGAGGAGAGGTGGACAGTATCAGACATGAACAGAGTTCTTAGATCAGACATCAATTGCCTGGCTCCCAGAGTGGTCATATCCCCTGATTTCTGGATTTGGGCCCAGAACCTGGGGGCAGTAGTACAGCCTCTACTAGAACAGATGTTATTCCGGGAGCTCAGGGTGTTCTCTGGGAACACCGTGTCTGTCCCAGGGGCACTGGCCTTTGAGGCCTGGCTGGAGCACACTACGGAGGTGCTCCAAATGTGGCAGGTGCCTGAGAGGGAGAAGAGGCGGAGGCTGATGGAATGCTTGAGGGGGCCTGCCCTCCAGGTGGTCAGTGGGCTCCGCGCCCACAACGCTGCCATCACTGTGAAGGAGTGCCTGGCGGCAGTGCAACAGGTGTTTGGGCACGTGGAGAGCCGCAAAATCACCCACGTGAAGTTTTGTAAGGCTTCTCAGGAGGTGGGAGAGAAAGTGTCTAGTTTTGTGGTCAGGTTGGAACCCCTGCTCCAAAAAGCCATTGCAAAAAACGCAGTATCCCGGAGGAAGGTGAATCAGACGAGCCTGAAACAAGTCTTAAATGGGGCGAATCTTCCTGACAAACTTCGAGACAGGCTTAAGCTGATGAGACAGTGGAGGAAGCCCCCCGGTTTCTTGGCCCTGGTGAAGCTGCTGCGTGAGGAGGAGTGAAGCCACCATGGGCCCTCTGAGGGAGTGTCTGGATGAGTTGGAAGCAGGCTTCAGGTCCCCTGCCAGGGCCTGTGGTTTCCTAGCAGTGTCTTTTCCTGACCCTGGCAACATTGTGCAGGCCGGGCCTTCCCAGAGTTCCCGGCGCAGGAGGGGCAGGGGCCGAAGGGGAGATGTGCCAAGGGATGGCTCTGGAAGTTTAGGAAATTGGAAACACCACACGTTCTGCCATAGTTGTGGAGAAAATGGCCACATCAGGGCAGAATATAGCAACGCTCCCAACCACTGCTCGGTGAGGCAGATGAGACAGGCTGCCTTAGAGTCGGGAAATGGCAACTGGGCTTGGGAGAAGAGCCATCCCAAGTCCAACGACAGATAGGCTCAGGAAGACAGGGCAGCTCTTCTTCCTGCAGGCAGAGGAGACGACAAAAGAGATCTTGGAAGAAAAGGAAGGGGCATTCCACGCAAATAGCGGAGGACTTGAGTGGGGCAGAGGGGCAGGACAGTGAGGACCAGGCTAAGCCCCCTCATCCTCCAGCAGCTGAAAGGGACCCCACCATGAAGCCAACCTCCCCTCAGGGAGAGACAAACATAGGACCCTGAAGAGTTACAGTGACATAAGCAAGTGGCCACCTCACCCAGCACATGGGGTGCTCGAGCCATGAGCAGGGGCCCCACCATGGCAGAGGCTGAAGGAGTTGCAGCTGAGGACTTTGGTATGCGTCCCAATATCTAGGTGAGGACTCAGGCATGAGCCCGGTCATTTGGCCTCCCCCAAATGCCCACCCGCTGAACTCAGAGCTAAGAATGCCCACAGGCCCATGGGCCCCACCAAGCCCAGAAGAACCTTCCCCGGGGCCACCCCTGCCAGAAGCAGCCAGCACCGGTGCTGAGGAAGAGCCGTGTGGTGGGAATGGGGTGGTGACCCCCCGGAAGGGAGGCCGCAGAGTCCAGCCCGTCTTCAGGATCATCTACACTGCTCTGGGGAAGCCCCACGAAGGCACCACCCTGGAGCCCCTGCGCAAGTGAGACCAGGACAGCCCGGCCCCAGCCTGCAGGCATTTCCTCCCTCTGCAGCCTGGAAAGGCTATGGGGGGCAGGAGGGCAGAGACTGAGAGGAGAGCCCTGGGAGACAGCCTGGGCTCAGCCTGCAGGGGAATGGGGACTTGGACTAGGACCACAGCTGGTTGGGGTGGGAGGGGAGAGGAGGGGGATTTGTTCTAAAGCAGGAGGAGAAGGGAGGAGCATGAGGAGAGGAGAAGGAGGGGAGGAGGAAAACCAGGAGTGAATAGGAGAGGAGGGGTAGGGGGATGGGGAGGAAAACAGGAGCTGAGCAGGAGAGGAGGAAGAGGAGGAGAACAGGAGGTGAGCAGAGGAGGAGGGGGGGGGAGTTATTGGGAGGGGAAGTTTTTTGTTCTGTTTGTTTATGCAGGGCCACTGGAGGTATGGAGTGAGCAGGCAGGAGAATGGGAACTGGCCTGGCAAACCACCACTCAGCAGCCACCAATGCCAAGGCCAGCCCCAGCCCCACCCCCAAACCCTTCTACCTTGGGCAGCCTGCCTGGGAGCACTCCGAGCAGCCTTCCCAGGTCTAGAGGGGGGGGGGCAACATCTGCCATCTGAACAGACCTGAGAAAGGTTAGGGGCCATCTCAAGGTTGCCAGCTGTGGGGACCACCATTCTTCATCCCTCGGGGCAGGCTGCTCCCTGTACAGGGAGGCCCCCACCCATTTCTCTGTAAGCCCCATGGTGACTCACATGTCAAGTAATAACCCCTCCCCATACATACAGACATGGTAGTCATGGTTCCTATGCAGAGCACCCAGGTGAGTGCCTCCCCTCCTTGCCCCCCTGGGGCAGCCACCTCTCAGCCCCAGCATATGCTGTGAGCCCCACTGCCAGCCAAGGCTCTGCCAGCTCTCGTCCAGTGTCGTGAGCTCAGCCTCTGCTTTCTCGGTGTAGATTTAGGCCAACTGCTGCTTGTGCTTGTGGAGATGTGTGTGTTCTTCTCTGAGCAGTTCCCCACCACCACCCTACCCCATAAACCCCAAGCTGAGCCCCAAGAGACTCCAGGAAAGATGGCTGAAGGCATGGTCAGCGCTCACGGTTGATCTTGAGACAGAAGACTGGATGAGGACAGAAGGCAGCTGTCCAAGTCTCCACAGAATCTGTGCTCTGTTATATAACCCTGTTGTTCCCTGTGACTCAGTTTCTTAGGCTTGATGGAGTGTCCCCTGATGTGTTTTCCAGTGTTCTGTGTCTGTCCTGTGCAGGCCACAGGTCAGGGCCAGACCCTAGTATATTGTCCAGAGGGGAAAGAGTACTGCAGTGAGTGGACATCACTTGCACCCACAGTCCTCAAAGGTCAATCATGGGGCCCTCAGGAAGATATACTATAGTGGGAGGGCTGTTATGTGGAGGAAGTTGAGGTACCTAATTAGGGACCTTAGGAAGTGGGCAAGATCTATTGGCTCTAGAGGCAGTTAGAAGCTCCTTTCTGTGTTGTTATTCCCTTTCTTCAATGGATTCAGTAAATGTTTCTCTTCAATAAAGTTCATTGAATGTTTCAGCTCAGTCTTGCCTCTGCTTTGGACAAGGAAGGGTCTGCTGGGGGTGGAGGGTTAATAGTGGCCTGGCTAACATTGGTTTATGTTCTGGGCAAGGTCCTTGAAGACTGTTAAGTGTCCTAATTGCAAAAGGCAGTGGTAAACATCCAGGGAACAATGGCTTATCGATCAGGGCAAAGGAACAGAGCTGGGCAGGCTGGGTGGTACCCATCAATAGGATGCTGATGGGAGTGCACAGTGGCTGCTTGGATCCCTAGGGCACTCAGGGAACTCTCCAAGATAAGGCAGGGCAAGGGACAGCTGGCAGTCCCAGGATTCCTCACTGTCTTGGGGATCAGAGTATTCAGACCTGGAGTATCAAAACCAGACCAGCCTGTGTGAAAATGTAAATTTAAGTGTGTGAAAGTCTGTATGAATGACTTTGTGAATGTGTGTCAGTGAATGTGTGTGAATATGTGAGTATGTAAGGTTGTGCGAATGTGTCAGTGATGAGTATAAATGTGTTAATGAATGTTAAACATGAACATTTGTATGTATTAGTTAGTATGTTCGTGTGTGTGAGTGATTGTGTGAGTGTGGGTGAATGCATGTTTACATGTATTAGTGTGTATCAGTGGATATGTGTCAGTTAATGCATGTGAATGTGCATGAATGTGTACATGGATGAATACTTCTAGTGTGTATTTATGTGTTTGTGTGTGCAAGGCAATGTGTGAGTGATTGTGTTGTAAGTGTATGTGCATTAGTATGTATAGATACATATTTGTGTCAATGTGTGTGTGAGAATATGTGAGTGAAAAGTGTGTGAATATGTGTGACTGTGTGTCAGTAAATTTGCATATGTATGAGATATTTGGATCAATTACAGTGTTCCTATTCTGTATTTTTCAGTTCTAGAAATTCTAGTTGGTTTTTCATTGTAGTTGTCATTTTTCTATTGAGATTCTTTCTCATTAATACCTTCATTATAATCATTTTTTTCCTTTTAATTCTGGAACACATTTATTTACAACTAGAGGCCTGGTGCACAAAATTTGTGCATGGATATGGTCCCTAGGCCTGGCCTACAATCAGGGCCGATTGGGGCCTCCCTTCCTCAGGCTGCCAGCTGCAGGCTGGGGCCTTCCTTCATTCCATGCTGCCACCTGGTGGTCAGTGCACATCATAGCAAGTGGTCAAACTCCCAAGGGAACAATTTGCATATTAGCCTTTTATTATATAGGATTGCTGTCTTTAAGGCCTTATGTGCTAATCCCATCATTCTTGCCATTTCTGGACAATAGGCACATTTTCCCCTTGGTTATGAATCATGTTTTTCTCCTTCCCATGTCTTGAAATTTTTGCATAGAGGCTGGATATTTTTACTGTTATGTTATTAAGTGTCTTGGTTTTGTTGTTTCTTTTGTTTCTCTGTTGAGTTTTGTCCCGGTGGACAATTAGTTTACTTACAGACCAACATGAGCCTCTCAATACTTGTTTTTAAGTTTTGTTAATGTAGATTTTATAGAGCTATGTGAGCCTTCCTCCTAATGTGTGTTCTTTCTGGATTCTGTGAGTAATATCCAGGGACTTCAATGTGGTTTCTACATTCTGGCTGGTAATAATATTGTGTAAGCTCTGGTATTTCTCCAGCTCACAGCTTCTGGAAGGTGTCCTGTGTCCAACCATGCAGTATCTCAATCTGAGCATGTGGAGTTAGTCTTGGAAGTGCTTTGTGAAGTATTCTGGAGCTCTTTATAAGTCCAGGTACCTTCTATCTAGTATACCGCTTGAAAAATGGAGTAGCATCCAACTTCATAACTTAGCAAGACTGCCACATGCTGCTTGGATTCTCCGTTTCTTTTTCATAGACTGAAAAGTACCTCCATATCAATTGCTGGCCTGATCTTTGGCCCCACATTGTTTGTTTGTCTTCAGTCAGACCTCACAGTACAGTGGTTGGGGTCAAATTGTCGGAAGATATTTGGAGGGAAGGTTTGTATGGATGGGGCCCAGGGTGATAGTTGGAAGGTTGAGAGGGAACAGGTCCTTAGGGAGGTTGGATGGGACCATGAAGGGCCTGTGGTGCCCTTGCTAAGAACTTTAGACTACTGCCCAGATGTGCAGCAGTCCACTAAAATCTCTAGGGAAGTATCACTATCCCAGAGGTTTCTCATCTGCTGAGGTTAGAGGAACACCAGAACTGGGAGTCAAGCAGATTCTTGTTAAACAGCATCTCTTTGCAGATCTGGAACCAGTATTTAAGGAGAAAGCCAAGCTATTCCCTGGAATAGGATATGAATTCTAGGAGAGTTCAAACTTTCCCAGGTGTATTAGGCTGCTGATTACAGTTACCGTAAACTGGGCAGGAATTTCTCAAAAAGAGAAATTTATTGTCACAGTTCTAGAGGCTAGAAGTTTGAAATTAACATGTTAACAGAATTGGTTTCTTCTGCATATTATGACAGAGAATCCGTTTCATTTCTTTTTCCTACCTTCTGGTAGCTTTAGATGTGACAGCAGAAATCCAATATTTGCATGGCTTTCTCTGTCTGTGTATGTCTTTGGGTCAAAATGTCCCCTTTTATATAGACAACAGTCATATTGGATTAGAGCCCCACTCTACTCTTAAATTATATCAGCAAGGACACTGTTTCAAAGTGAGTTTACATTCTGAGATACAAAGGACTTCATCATACAAATTGGGGGAGGGAGGCACGATTCAGCACTAGGTGCTCCATAACACAGCCTCAAAGATGATGCTTCATACAGCACTAAGCATTGCAGTAGCTACTAGACCAATTAGTTTTTAGCAGTGTATGAAATGAAAAGATGTTGACCCTAATGTTTAATAAAATTATTAGATTTATTTATGAGGTTTACCTAATTGTGACTTTTTATTCCCAAAAAACCAGCACTGGAGTAGAATTCACTCACTGATGCATACCATGCTTTCCATTATAATGCCTTATTTGATAACATAAAATTTTAGTTACAAATTTATGGATTGATAATAAAGTAGGTGATGAGAAACAGCCTTATTACCCAGTTTTAGAAAATGGACAAAATATATTACCTTTATGTCATTTAAATTTTGATGTTATTATTTCTAGTAATATGTATATTCAAAAAATAACCTATCACGTATTTCTTTTTTTAAATATATTTTATTGATTTTTTACAGAGAGGAAGGGAGAGGGATAGAGAGTCAGAAACATCAATGAGAGAGAAACATCAATCAGCTGCCTCCTGCACACCCCCCCCCAATTGGGGATGTGCCCGCAACCAAGGTACACACCTTTGACTGGAATTGAACCTGGGACCCTTCAGTCCGTAGGCTGACGCTCTATCCCCTGAGCCAAACCAGTTAGAGTTATCACGGATTTCTTAGTGGTATAAAAATATTCTTCTAACCCAGCTGGCATGTCTCATTGGTGAGCATCTACCAATGATCAGGGCACATGCCTGGGTTGTGGGTTCAATCCCTACTGTGGGGTATGCAGGAAACAGCCAATCAGTCTCTGTTATCATTCATGTTTCTATCTCTCTCTCCTTCTCCCTTCCTCTTGAAAATAAAAAAATATATTAAAATTACTCTTCCAACTGTATATTGACACAATTATTTAATTTAAAAAATATAGTCAGATGTTCTGACAGAAATAAAGGCTGATTTCCCTCCACAGTGTGACAAATGATTAGGGTTTTCCCAGTAAGATTACAGAACATGTATTTCTCATATATTGAATGAGCTTGATCTGAAACTTTAAGGTTTTGATAACAATATTGAAGACATTTATAGGGTAAGAGCATTTTTATCAAAAAGTAATTATTATAAAAAGTTCATTTAAATTAACATTCAGTGTGCCCAGACTTCTTCCAGTAAATTAGGTAAAACGGAGTACAAAGTTCTATGTGAAAGAGAAAGAGAGACTCCATAGCCAGGTCTTCACAGAGGCTTTTTCGTATATTTTTCAGAAATTGTGAAATGAAGACTGATGAATGAGGGAACCAATCCTTTTGCAGGTCAGGTTATTTCCAGTGTTCATCAAAGGACTTAACTGAGTTGTCATCTGATTGATGGGTCCTCAAAGTCAAGGGTTTTTGTGTTTGCTTTTAGCTTATAAACAGAAATTCATTTGTCACAGTTCTGTTCTGGATACTGGGAAGTCTAAGAAGAAGGTGCCAGCATGGTTGCATTCCGGCGAGAATCCTCTTCCTGGGGCCTCACGTGGTGGACAGGGCTGAAAACAAGTTTTGATGGGAGATCCTTGAGTGATAACTGACAGACCTCATGGAAGGAATTCACAGAATGAGATTGTTACCAGTCAGGGACTGGCCTGGAGCGGGTCTGCCTCAGGCAGGCCTGTAGTGTGTCTGTTCTTGACTTTGTGCAGGAAATATTTCACAACATGAGTCCAGATGGGTTTGAAAGTATATTTATTAAAGCTGGGGATAGTGAGGCAAAGAAAGGAATTAGGGCAGAAGAAACAAGGAGAGCCTAGGTGGTGCTCTGCTTTGGCTGTCTAGAATTGTTATAGGAAAAAAAGTGAGCCTAGACAGGGCTGCTTTAGCTCACTGGGAAGTCAAAAAAAAAGGGGGACCTTGAAGACAGAATCAGGGGTGAGTCCAGGTCAAGCTGCCCCTACTTACTGCTTCCCTGGTTCCAAGTCTCTGGGAACACTTAGAGTTTAGGAAAAAATTAAAAGTTCAAGCCCCAGAAGGGGCATGGGCGTGTTCTAGAGTGAGCCTGAATTGAGTCTTTGTCCTAAGGGTTTTTGATCCTTTTATTTTTTTCTTCTGCAGGCCAGAATCTTAGGGGAGGGCTTCAGTAGAATTAGCATTGGCTTTCCAGGTTCATTTTTGATATGGTGCTGCATCAAAATGAATATAAAGGGGAGTTTTGGATTATTCTTTAGTCTGTTTTATTGTTTTACTTTTATCTCAGGTCTGCTTGGCTTTAATGGGGTTTTTGTTATTTGTTCCCCAACTTCATCTGTCCTTGGGTTTAGCCAGCACAGATGGCATTAATTGAGTCTTTGTTCTCTATTTTCCCAAGCCAGGGTGATTTAAGCTATGTATTCTCTGGTTAGGGAGCAGGGTATGAACCATTTTCTCTCAAGTGTCCTTGGGTAGGGAAGTTAAGGTCTTGCAATTCACAAGCTGGTTTCAAGCTGCCCGAACTGTTTGGTCTTATTTAATTTTCTTGTCTCAGTTTCCCCATTCTACTTGTTCAGGAATTTGTCTAGTTTCTTACTATCCTGCCACAAGATGACATACTATATTAAATCTTCTTTTGCTCCTATCCACTTTCTTAGATAAAAAAAGACAAGTAGGATTACAGTTAGAACAGGATCCTGCCTCATATTTACACACGCCATACTTGTCCATGAAAACATTACTTCATTGGGAATAGAATTCCATTCATTCTAAAGATTAATTTCCAACCAACTTTTACTTTCCATGTTAATTCATTATAAAAATTGTACTATCTCTGTTATTCTGAACAACTGGATACTAGGATTATTAATTGTAATTATGAAAATTTTTCATAATGAATAAAAAGGCATTTCAATTTGCTAATATATATTTATTGTAGAGAAATGCCATAGGTGTCCATAAAAGATGTTGAGGAAAACAATAGATCACACTCAAATAAAAATATGTGAGGGAAGAGGGATGCAAACATGAATTCAAAGAAGTGAATTTTCCAACTTAGAGAAGAGCTGTTTCGTGTATTTTTTTTTTATATTTTATTGATTTTTTACAGAGAGGAAGGGAGAGAGATAGAGAGCTAGAAACGTCAATGAGAGTGTTTCATGTATTTTTAAATAAATGATAATGTATATCAAATTGCCTGGGTATTTAGATTTCATTGGATACCATCAAAATAATTAATGAAATTAAAATTGTACTCTAAATTGTACTCAACATTTACAACATAGCCAGAAAATTTGTGTTTACAACTATTTAAACTTAGAGTCAAATATTTTAGATGTCAACTTCCATGTGCGAGGAGGGTTATGAGCAAACACTGACTACTTCCCATCTAAGCTGTTCTATGCTGGCTAGGATTATGCAGTAGCCCACTAACTGCTCTTCTTAAAGACCACCTTGTCCCCTCTAAAACTTTGTCCACACTGCAACGAAGAGTGATCTTTTAGGATGCAAACCTGATCACATTAAATCTCTTGCTCATAAATCTCACAATGACTTCCATTGTGCTTTGAATTAGAGTTAAAATCCTTAACCTGGTTGACACAGTCTGAAAGTTGTGGTATCTGTCTGCCAATTACAATGATCTCGAAACTACCTTCCACCCTTACTCAATCTGCCATATTTCAGGCCCTCTTAGGTAATATTGTCTCCACTGCTGGGCCTTTGAATACTGCTATACACTTTAGCATGCTCTTGCCTTATTTTCCCTAGGTCTCTCCTACATGTCCTTTAACCCTAAGTACCAGCTCTATTTCCTTAGGAAGACTTCATTGACTTTCCAGATGAACTCATACCCACCTAGAGAGTTCCCATATAGCACTGAATTTCCTTCATAGCACTAATCATATTTGCCGTATTATATGTATAAGCAGGTCTACAAAGACTCAAGAAGTAATTTTTAAAAAATCAAGATTATAGACCCTCTACATGCACTCCAACACCATCCACAGGTCAAAATCTCAGTTCTTTCTAAGAAAGAGAACAGCTTTTTGGCTTGCCTTTATTGCTCCCCACACTACAGTTTGCAGGGCATTGTCCATGCTCATACACTTGGTGACTCTTGACAGTAAAAGGGGACAGTTTTCTGTTTCAATCTCCTGGCTCTGATGAGCAAGATTCATGGTTTTTAAGGGAATTGGCTTTGCTAGACTTCATAGAAGTGAAAAAGTAAAAAGCCAAGAGTTATACCCTTCTTTCTCTTTGGACTTTTTTTTTTATTGTCCTCACTGCTCAAACCCCTGAATTCTAGGGTTGTATTTAACTTGAAATAAGCAGTCAATGAATATTGGTTGATTCTTTACATCTTTGCACCACCTATCCCTGGAAGAAAATGCCCATACAAAGCTTTTTCTGCCACCTGAATGGATGCTAGGACACTAAGTTGGGGGTGCAATGGATCCCCTTGATAGATATGATAGTTTACTCCCCAGAATTTTGTTGAGGGATAATTTCTTAATGGTCTGTGGTCACCCCTTAAAATATGCAGTGAGTTAGGGTCTATTTCTGCTCTGGCCCACAGGCATAGACTCAGCACATACTATAATGAGTGAAGCATAGCAGGTACAGCTTAAATCCTTGTTGGGTGAATTAAAGAAGGTACTCATTTTGTCTGGTGGAGGCCCTGGGAGTTCTCCAAGTTCATAGGATGCAATTTTCTCCCTTGTGTGGAGGGGAGAGGGAAATGTCAAAGCATGTCTTCCTTCCCAAGGGAGAGAGACAGAAAGTCCTCCTTACATCTGATACCCTAGAGTAGCTATTTCCAACTTGTGTGCTATGGCACACTGATATGCCACAATAATTTTTAAAACATGCAATACCTGACTATTTAGTCAGGGACACTGACCTCTTTTCCCTTAGATCTGTCAAATTAAAAAAAAAATGACAACAGCCAACACAACAATAGCTGACTGATGTGAATGAATTAAAGCTGTACCAATTTTTTTTTTCAGATTGGTAAAAAAAAATACATACCTTTTGGTGTGTGTCTAGAATCTTAGTTATTAGTTTTTTGTGACCATGAGATGAGAACAGTTGAAAATCACTGCCCAAGGGGCTAAAAGCGTGCTTGCCTCTTGGAGAAGAGGCCAGTCAGAGAGTGAGGGCCCAGGAAGGGGAGCTATATGCAAGTAGGCAGAGCCTTCAAGAGCTCACAAATGACCCATGGCACTGGGTTGGGTCAGTGTCCTGAATTTAGTCACCGGGGTCAAGCCATTATAGGGCAGGATATACATTTATTCCAGGCACAGAGGTGGTAGATCAGGAGAGGCCGACCTGCCCTCCTCCCTGACAGGGCTAGGAGAGTAGGATGGAGCCTAAGAACAACATTGGGCCAGGCCTGCCTTTCAGTGAGCCAACTCTGCAGCCAGGATATTACTATTCCTAGAGTGTTAGTGATTAAAGGACCCTGAATTTCTGCTATCCCTCCCTTCCCTGTCACTCTGACCATGGCCATACCCTTCATGTCAAAAGAGTCAAAGCCTGGATAGGGGTACTGTACCCATCATGCCAGGGGACACAATATCTATGCTCTGAGCTAAGCTGGCCATTCCCTGGACTTTACTCTCAACATCTAGTACTGAAGAAGGTGTGCTATGGAAGCATCCTGTCACTTTGTGGCCCTGGGCCTCTGTGAATCCTGATTGAAACATCTCCACACCACCTCACCATGAAGTGTTTCTAGGTTTATTTCTCCCTGTGGTCAACATCTGCAGGGTGCTGGCTTTGTACATGTCCCAGTGTTGGCAGGTACACTAAGCTGAAAGATAGCAGATCCCCTGGTTCTGAGTTGAACAGATGGCACAATCACAATTCCTTTACCTAGACCAGGGAGCCTAGCTGCCCAAGGGCCAGGTGGGGGAGTGGGTATAGGCAGAGTGATCAGGGTAGAAGGCAGGAAGGAAGAAGAGGGCAGAGTATGTATCTATCTGGTGTCACACAGGATTCTGAAATGCAAGTATGGCCATAGGAACTCATCCCCACCCACCACCCCATTTCTCTCTTCTTCTCAAAAAGGTGAGGGAAAGACAGTTGCTGCTGCAATTCCCATGTCAGGGAAGGGCCTTTCTTTCCTTTGGGTCCACACACCAGTGAGAAATCTGGGACCCTGCTTGAGCCCTCCTTGTGCTTTCTCCATCTCTGGAGCCTGTATCTTCCCTTTTCTCTTAAACTCTTCTGCCCAAGGAGCCACAGACCATCACTGGCCTGGACTACTGTAAAAGACCCTCTCTGCTCCAGACTCGCCTCCCTGCTATTCAGTTCACCACACAACAGGTCTGATTTATGTCATGGCCTCAGGTCCCAGGCCCCTGGCAGATGCAAGTAGGCTGACAGATTAAAGTGCTTGCTCAAAAGAAGGTACCAAGGGCCTCCTCTGGGCCAGACTCAGTTCTAAGATCCTTCTCTTAGGGAGCTTGTGACCTAGGGAGGGAGCCATTGGTGCCCCAAATCAAAACCCCAAACCATCATCTCTCATGTGATGACACATAAATCAATGCTGCTAATCTGAAATGAATTATGAATGGAGATTATTCAGTGGTCCACGTTTGATGTGGCTGGCCGGACAGAGGAAGCCTCTGGAAGGAGGAGGCATTTCAGCTGAGACTTGATGAAGGAGAGGAAGAGAAGGAGAAGGATGCCACCATGAGAAGTTCTTGCCATTGATTGTCCCTTATACTGGAAGAGGAAAAGCAAAGACCACAGTGGGGATGAGCTGAGTATGCTCTGGGACCAACTGAGAAGGCCAATACAGCAGGACTTTAGTGACAGGAAATAGGGGTGGGGGTGAGGAAAGAGAAGTCCATCTTCAGGGTGGGGGGACTGTTGACCAAGGGAAGAAGACTTTGGTCGTGGTTCCCGTGGAGAGAGAGGAGGAAGCAGGGAGCAGGGCTGTTGTAGGGGAGACCCGCTGCGGCTGTTGCCACTGCCGCCTCTGTGCTCCTGGACCAGGGAAGGAGGCGTGAGTCCTGGGCGCGAGCCTCTGGCAGTGCCTGCTGCGGGAGGGTCAGTGGTGGGGAGGCGATGGCGGATATAGATAAACTCAACGTTGACAGCATCATCCAACGGCTGCTGGAAGTAAGAGGGTCCAAGCCTGGTAAGAATGTCCAGCTACAGGAGAATGAAATCAGAGGACTGTGCTTAAAATCTCGAGAGATCTTTCTCAGTCAGCCTATCCTACTAGAACTTGAAGCACCACTCAAAATATGTGGTGATATCCATGGGCAATACTATGATTTGCTTCGACTCTTTGAGTACGGTGGTTTCCCGCCAGAAAGCAACTACCTGTTCTAGGGGACTATGTGGACAGGGGGAAGCAGTCCCTGGAGACTATCTGCCTCTTACTGGCATACAAAATCAAATATCCCGAGAATTTTTTTCTTCTCAGAGGAAACCACGAATGTGCCAACATCAATAGAATTTACGGATTTTATGATGAATGTAAAAGAAGATATAACATTAAACTGTGGAAAACTTTCACAGACTGCTTTAACTGTTTACCGATAGCAGCCATCGTGGATGAGAAAATATTTTGCTGTCATGGAGGTTTATCACCAGATCTTCAATCTATGGAGCAGATTCGGCAAATTATGTGACCAACTGATGTACCAGATCAAGGTCTTCTTTGTGATCTTTTGTGTTCTGACCCCGATAAAGATGTCTTAGGCTGGGGTAAAATGACAGAGGAGTGGCCTTCACCTTTGGTGCAGAAGTGGTTGCAAAATTTCTCCATAAGCATGATTTGGATCTTATATGTAGAGCCCATCAGGTGGTTGAAGATGAATATGAATTTTTTGCAAAGAGGCAATTGGTCACTCTGATTTCTGCACCCAATTACTGTGGAGAGTTTGACAATGCAGGTGCCATGATGAGTGTGGACGAAACACTAATGTGCTCTTTTCAGATTTTAAAGCCTGCAGAGAAAAAGAAGCCGAGTGCCATGAGACCAGTAACACCTCCAAGGGATATGATCACAAAGCAAGCAAAGAAATAGATATCATTTTGACACTGCCTAGTTGAGACTTATAACATATAGTATATAGCCTTCATTTTTAAAACTGTAATGTGTATTGGTCAGCTTGCTCAAATAGTGTGTTTGTGGGGCCCTCCCTTCCATTTTTTCAGTTAATGAATGGCATTTGCTGGTTATAACAGCAAATGAAAGACTTCACTCCCAAGAAAAAATGTTTTGTTTTTTAGTTCTTCTTTTTGCAAACAAGTTTAATGATGGTGTTAAATCTGTGCACCCCCAGACAGTTTATTCTGTCTAAGGGGTAAGTGTACAATTGACTTTCTTTTTCCAGTTCAGTAAAAACCATGGATAATGTAAATGCTTGTTTTCTTTAGGATATAAAGAGAGCCCTAGGGTGCTCAGTCTGTATATGTTATTGTCATAAAATGCATACTGTTGATACAAATCACTGTGAACATTATTATTATTTTTTTAGGAATTTGTTTCAAAGGGATTGCTTATTTCTCTCATTATCTTGTCATGTACAAACTGGTTTTTATAGCTATCAACATTAGGAGTAACTTTCAACCTTGCCAGCATCACTGGTATAATGTATATTTAATTAAAGCACACTTTCCTCTACCTTATACTTAAAATGACAAAGCCATTATTTTCAATGTTTGTGACTCTTTTCTAAAGCCAAAGTTTCTGTTGAAATATGTATTGACACCCCCCCAAGGATAGGAGGTATGGTTTGTGTATCCATGCCACCTTCTTGAGGATTCAAAATCAGGTTTTTGAGTTTGAATAGCAATTAGTAACATAGTGCTGTTTAAGCTATTAATGCTTAAAATTAATAACATTTGGTACAATTTCCATATAGTCTATTCATTAAGTAATCTTTTTACAGTTGCATCAGGCCTGAACCCGTCCCTTCAGAAAGCTCCAAATTATAGATACAATACTGTTCTATACGACTGAGCAATTATGCTTTCTTTGGCCTACAGCCTTTATTCTGCGGTGAAGTTGAGGCTTATAAGTCAAAACAAAAGAACTATCTTACCTATCCACCAGTTTATACAGAACTTACATTATCTATGACTTTTTTAAACCCAAGATCTGTTCAAAAGAAATCTGTTTCAACAGATGACCGTGTATAATACCATGTGATAAATGTGAATTCAGACTTATTAAATGACGAACTTGTTAAAAAAAAAAAAAAAAAAAAGGGAAAAAGACTTTGGAATTTACTCTAAGGAGATGGGAAAACACAGGGAGGACCTGTCACAGGGAGCAGAGGGGTGGTATTGCAGTTTGCCTTGGCTGCCATATGGGTGGGAGTGGAGTAGAGAGAGGACAGAGTAGATGCAGAGAGAAAAGGAGGCAGGTTAATGAACCATTGAGACATAGAGAGGGGCAGCAATCACTGACTAATGTCAATAAAATCTGATGATGGATTAGACTGGGCTCAGGAACAAAGGAGAGGGAATACAGAATCCTGGCATCTTTGCTTGAGCAACCAGGTGGTAGGCTGAGCCCTTGGGGGATCCTGGGGAAGAGGTAAATGTGCTGAGGGGGATGAAGTGCTCTGGCTTGGACATATTCCTTCTAAAATCCCCATGGAGCATCCAAGTGGGCAGTTTGATGAGCACATGTGTAGCTCAGAGAAGAGGAACATTTGGAATCACTGGCAGGCAAACAAACTCTCCAATGAGAGGACCTTGGCTGAGGCTGGGAGTCCACCATCACACACTGAACTGCAGCGGCGGGGGGGGGGGGGGCGCAAATAATCAAAGCCAAGCCAGACAGAAGGATGCTGAGGCTGTGGGGCACACAGAACAGCTCCCATGCTGCTGTTGGGAATTCTAAGGATAAGTAGGCAAAGAGGGGGTAGGTCAGCCAGGAGGTGGGGTGTCATAGAAACAGAGAAAGGAAAGTGTTTTGAGAAGGAAGGAGCGTCAACTGTGTTGAGAGGGGGAGCAAAATGAGATGACAAAGAAGAGACAGTAGAGGCATCACAGCCCAGCCCTGGCAGAATGGGTGCTCTGAGGCAGAACTGGAAAGTCAACAGGAAGGAACAAAAGGAAAGTAGAAAGAGATGAGACTGAAAACAGTGGAACTGAATCAACAGTTGGTGACACAGGACCCACATATGCTCCCATGGGAATACCCTAAAGAAGGATCCCAAGCAAATCCACCAAAAAAATGGTGGAAACCAAGGAAGAGGACAGCATGAGGTGCAAGTCATGGCAGGTAGACTAATGCTGAGGTTCAGTGGTCAGAAATTTGCCAGGTGGGTATTAAGAGCAGCGGTTCACCTGTATAGCAGGCAGTCTTGGCATTCAATGGGGATAAAGGGAAGGAGTCTATGCACAAGGTCAACTGGGAAACGTGGTTTGTGATGGAACACTCATATTTCTTCATTTACAAGCCAGGAGGTAGGAAAGTTGGGGGAGGGAGTAAGACCATATAGACAAGCCAAGGTGCAACTATGAGACAAACTCCAATGTGGTCTACTTCTCAGAGACAGGTGAGTATAAAAATATGAGAGTGCCTTTGAACTTGACACTAGGACCTTTCTCCTATAAAGAGGTCAACAATGCTTCTCAACCCTGGAGAGAAAACAAGGAAAGAAGGTTCACAAAAGAAGAAATGGGAATGGCCAAAAAACATGTGCAAAGTTGCCCAACCTCACTGATGACAAGGGACATGGAAGATACACGGTAACAGGGTAGTGCCTATCCCCATTGGATGTTCAAATGGTCAAATCTGGACAGGACCAAAGGCTGCTCGGGCTGTGAGGCACACTGGACTACTACTGAGCTGCTGGGCTGGGCGAAGTGAGTGAAGCCACACATGGGAGATAATGAAGTAGCAATGTCTAATCACGTTGGCAACAGGCTCAGCCGTAGTCCCAACAAAACCACTTCTTGGTATACATGCCAAAGCCTTAGTCCTGACAGTGGCTCAGACAGGTATGTGCAAGATGCTGCTGACAACAGTGTTTGTAATGGCTGAAGACTGGGAACAACCTGAATGCCCATCCATAGGGTCATAGAAATAAACAAGGGTTGTGATTTGACAAGGAGCATGAGCAAGCTGGACACTTGGGGAAATTTTGAGCTGTCAAGTTTGAGTGGGAAAAGCAAGTCACAGAGAAGGATTCTGACCAGATACCAAGCAACAAAAGAAAAGGGGTGGTGGTGGTGGGGGGGTAGGCAAATACCTGGAGGTGTGACCCCGAGGAAACCTGTCTACCATCTCACAGATGGAGAGGCTATTCACAGGGTCCCAGATCACATAATGGGACAGGTGCAAGATGATGAGACCTTTGGGATTGGAGCTCTGTTTTGAGCTGAGGCAGATACTGTTTGTGCAGTATCTACACCAAGGTGGCAAAGAAAAGGGGAAGGATTCCAGGTAGGACAGACAGAGATCTCTGGAGAGGCACAACACTCATACTGCCCTCAGGGGCCCAGAGAGCACTGTCCCAGAGCCCACGAAGCTGGCCAGGGCACAGGGGAGAGGAGACACATTGGGTACATACAAACTCTCCTATATACACCCTCAGGTAGAGATCCCAGTTCTGTTGTTCCACAGAAGCAAGGCTATAAGGGGGAAGGAATTGCCAAAGGGGAGAACTTTAAATAGCACAAGCCCAATTTTTTTTAAATTTAAGACAAACAGCAAGCTAAATAGAAGAGGCTATGGCATCTTCCACAGGGCTGGCCCCTGTCACAAGTGCAGCAAATCACATTGACCCACCCTGCACCTTCAGTGGCAGACACCTGCAGCACTCAGCCCCCAAGTGAGGTGTGGACAGCATCTTGCTGAGTGTGCATGGGCACACATATGTGCATGCGACCTCTACTCCACAGAAGGTGCCCCTCTAGACCACGTGCTTCTTGCCCAGCCTTGGGACAGGAACAGCCCTGGAAGGAGAGGCGAGGGGTGGTGGGGAGAGAAAGCAGGGGAAGAAGCCTCAGAGGCCCCCACCCCTGGCCTGAAGGCAGCCCTGGCCAGCGCACCATGGGCCCCTCCAACCATTCCAGGGCTGGCATCTCCCAAGTCTGGCGCCCCCAAGGGTCATTTCTGGGGGTGGGGGGTGGGAGCCAGGGTGGTATCCCTGAGGGGCACACCAAGGCTCTGACCCTAACCCACCCCACTTGTGCCCACATCCCCTCCTGGACTTGGGGAGGAGCCAGTGACTTCACCAGAGGTTCCAGGGCTCCAGCAGCTCTGGAAACAGCCCGGTCACGTGACCAGCGCGAGCCAATGGCCCTGCTGTCTCCCAGGCAACACAGAGGGTCCCAGTTCCTCCTCCACCGTGCCCCTGCTCCTGGTCCGCACTGCAGAGAGCCCTGGCAAGCTGACAGGCTGCTGACGCGCAGGCCCACACGCAGCCCTGAGACAGGGACAGGGAAGGGAAGAGGGAGAGGCAGCCAGAGAACCTGGGAAAGAGGGGCATCCCTCCTGCTGGGACCTGGATCAGAAAGGACCACCCCCAGCACAAGGTAGGAGACTCAGGGAGGGTGAGCTTGACCCCTGGAGATCCAGCCACCCTCCTCCCACGCCAGCAGGGCTGTAGCTGCCCGCCAGGGCTGGGAGCAGTGTGGGTGGGAAGAGAATGGCAGTCCAGGCTGGGCTGCAGAGGTGCTGCCAGGGGAAGGAAGGCAGCCCAGGGTGGGAGGAGGGGGTCTGCATTAATCTCTCTCTCTCTCTCTCTCTCTCTCTCTCTCTCTCTCTCTCTCTCTCTCTCCCCCCCCCCCGCCTTCCCTCCCTTCCTTCCCCTCTCTTTCTCTCCCCCCCCCCCCCCCGCCTTCCTATTCACAGGCAGTGCACACCTGGAAAGCTCCATCTGAGTCCTGGGCTCCCCCCTCCCCCAATTCCTTTCCCAACCAGTGCTGCCCTGCTCTGCACCCAAAACCGGTTCCCCTCCCCCAGCCCCCAGTAGCAGCCCCCAAGATGGCGCTGGCAGACCCTGAGGTCATGGATGTGGAGATGCTGCGGGACTGGTGCAGGTGGATGAACGTCAGCTTCCGCAGGAGTCTGCTCATCCTGGGCATCCCAGAGGACTGTAACGACGCCCAGTTGCAACAGTGCTTGGATGGCTCCCTGTCGCAAATGGGCAAGTTTGAGGTGCTGGGCAGAGTGTTTCGAGAGGAGGACGATGCCTTTGCAGCTCTGGTGAATCTGGAGAATGAAATCAATTATGCTTTGGTTCCCAGGGAGATCCCAGGCATCGGGCGTCCCTGGAGCGTGGTCTTTGCGCCCCGATGCACAGGCGAGGACTTTCTGGGTCGCCTATTCAACTTCGTGGAGCAGCAGGGGCAGACTGTAGAGAGCATAGCCGGGGCCTTGGGGCTGGGACTGCAAAAGGTGTGCTGGCTGAGGTCTTTCAGTCGGGCCATCCAGCCCTGGGTGGAGACAGTGCATTATCAGCCCCTAGGGGTGTTCTCTGGGAGGGACCCGCCAGCCCCGGGGGAGTTGTCCTTCGAGCCCTGGCTAGACCAGGCCACTGAAATGCTGCTGGTGTGGGAAGGGGTCTCGGAAAGGGAGAAGAGTAGGAGGCTAACAGAGGGCCTCCGAGGGGCGGCCCTGCAGGTGGCATACGATGTCCTGGCAAGTCACCATGTCAGGACGGTCCAGCAATGCCTGGACGCCCTGTTCCATGTGTTTGGAGAACGCGAGTGTGAGGCCAGCCTGCGGCTCAAGTGTGTGACCGCTGAGCAACAGCCAGGAGAGACTCTCACCGCTTTCGTGTTGCGGCTGGAAGGCCTGCTGCAGAAAGCCCTTCGGGCGAAGGCCCTGGACGAGCTCTCAGTTGACCACTTGCGTGCAAGGCAGTTGCTCAGCGGGGCCCAACTTATTCGGAAAATGGAAAAGATCCTGACTGATAAGGTCTCAAAGGGGAGGTACCCAGGTTTCGAGGACATTGTTGCGATGGCTCAGGAGTCTGAGCGAATGAAGGGCATAGCAGCCAAGAAGATGCTGAGAGAACAGCAGGAACAAGAGGCTGCTGCCAAGGCCACTGCCCAGGTGGATGCCAGAGCCAAAGCTCAGGCCGAGGGTGACAAGGTGGAGGAGAAGCAGCGGGAGCAGGAGAATAGTGATAACCATGCCCGGGCCCCTGCGGGCCTGGGTCAGAAAGAGCTCTCAGAGGCCTCCCAGAGAGAGGGAGAGAGAGAAGAAAATGGACCAGGGACAGAAGGCGGCCCCCTGCCTGACCACATGGGCAGCGCTTCCTTGGCAGGTCCAAGAGATCCTGACTCTGTGCTAGGGCACCTGGTCCAGGCGCTAGACCAGGAGGCCGAGGAGCACTACCAGGAGGGGCTCAAGCCCATCCTGGAGGAGTCGGAAAGTGAGGACGGGCCTGGGGAGCTGAGCCCCTCTATGCCCTCCCCTGGCAAATAGGCTCATGAGGCCAGGGCAACCTCCTCACCCCACATGGGGAGCAGGGCCCAGGGAAGGGCCCACCCAGCCCACTCCAAATCCCTTATTTCCCCAACATCCTACGGGGCCCTGACCACCTCCATCAGCCCTCCAAGTCACCAAGATGACCATGTTTGACACCCAATGGGATGGGGAGAGGTGCCTACACAAGGGAGTGCCACGCCTGGCCTCAGCCCCTGCCCAGCCTCTGCCAACTTGGGCAGCTGGCCTGGGAGCACCGCTGAGCAGCCCATCTCAGCCTAGGAGAGGGGCACCTGAAGACATCTGCCACCCGCGTGGAACTGGGAGACTTTGGAGCCCATCTCGGGTGCCACTCTTGGGGACCCCCATCCTCCATCCCCTGGGGGGCCCCAAGTCATTTCTCTATAGCCCCATAGGGACCCACGTGCCAAGTAATCATCCTCCCACCACCCCACAAACAGACCATGAGTCTGTGCAGTACCACTTGGTGTGTGTGAACCCAGGTGGGTGTCCTGGCCTCCCCCCCGACCCTGCCCGGGGCAGCCACCTCTCAGCCCCGGCACATGCTGTGAGCCCCACTGCCAGCCACGGCTCTGCCAGCTCTCGTCCAGTGTCGTGAGCTCAGCCTCTGCTTTCTCAGTATAGATTTAGGCCAACTGCTGCTTGTGCTTGTGATGTGTGTGTTCTTCTCTGAGCAGTTTTTCCCTCCCCACCGCCAACATCACCCACCTCGGAGACCCCGAGCCCGAGCCCAGAAGAACGGAGGAGAAGGGCGGACCAGGGCGCGTCTGGCGCTCACCCGGTGACCTGTGGCAGGAAAAAATGGACCAGGGACAGAAGGCGGCTCCTGGAGGCTCCACGGGGACTGTGCTCTGATATGCCACCCTGTTGTTCCCTGTGACTCAGTTTCCTCAGCATGCTCGAGTGTCCCCTGCTGTGTTTCCCAGTATCTTGTGTCTGTTCAGTGCAGGCCACAGGGTAGGGCCAGGTCCCAACATGTCGTCCAGAGCCGGGGGGGCGGGGAGCCCTGGAGTGAGTGGACATCACCTGTGTCCATGGTCCTACAAAGTCCAGCCAAAGGGCCCTCAGGGAGGGGCACTATGGAAGGAGGGCCACAGTGTGGGGGACATTTAAGGCTCCTCATTAGGGACCCCAGGAGCAGGGGGTGTGACCTATGGGCTCTAGTGGCCGTTGAAGTTCCTCTCTGTGTTGTAATTCCCCTTCTTCAATGGATTCAGTAAATGTTTCTCTTCAATAAACATCATTGAATGTTTCAGCTGAGTTTCGTCTCTTCTGTGGGCAATTGAGGGAAGGGTTTGCTGGGGGTGAGGCTGGAGGGGCAATAGTGATCTGGTACTCAGGATCATTTTGGGGCTATGTTTCGGACAGGGTCCAAGTAGGTCTGTCAGTTACCCTGAGGCTGGAAGCACTGATAGCAGAAATTTGTAGGAATGTGTAGTGGCTATTTAGGTCCCTAGAAAGCCCAGGAATAAGTGGCTTAGGGATTAGAGAGGGGAGAAACAGCAGGTAGGACTAGAGATCCTATGATCCTTGACAGGGGTGTGGGTGCCCAGCATGTCATTAGGTTAGGGAGGTCACGTGTGCAGTCCAGAGACCAGAGGGCCATAGAAGGGCCCTGAAGTGAGGTCAGATGTCCTTGCAAGTAGCTCTGTGCAGGACTCTGGAGTGTAGTGAGGTGACTACCTACACATCCCTGATCAGCCTACCCCTGTCAGCTGACAAGTAGCCAGTCTTGGTGTTCACAATGAGGGATGTCTGGGGACAGAATTGTGTGATGGGTGAAGAATGGAGAGTGGGCCAGGTGGGGTTTGACAGTGCGTATGCAATGCCACTGGGGAGGAAAGGCTGGCACAGCCAGCCCAGGCATTCCATGGAGGGGCTACTTCTACCCTACCGAACTTGCCACAGTGTTGCATACCCTGAGAAATCAAAACCAAACTACAGTAATGTCTAGTGAAGGCCGAGTTCAGAAATGTTCAAGTCACACGCAGAGAAGAAGGAACCCTAGAGCAGCAGCAATCTTTGCAACCATAGTAGCAGCCAGCACAGTAAAACCCACAAAGGGGAGCAGCCAAGCTATTTAGGGACTAGGAGGCTGTAGACATGACCATTAAGATGTCCTGAAGAAGTCTCTTATGGGCGCTGGGCATAATACCTTTCCTGGCTCCCCAAACTGCTCCCAGCAGACCCTTCCCTCAATTGCCCACAGAAGAGATGAAACTCAGCTGAAACATTCAATGATGTTTATTGAAAAGAAACGTTTACTGAATCCATTGAAGAAGGGGAATTACAACACAGAGAGGAACTTCAACGGCCACTAGAGCCCATAGGTCACACCCCCTGCTCCTGGGGTCCCTAACGAGGAGCCTTAAATGTCCCCCACACTGTGGCCCTCCTTCCATAGTCCCCCTCCCTGAGGGCCCTTTGGCTGGACTTCGTAGGACCATGGACACAGGTGATGTCCACTCACTCCAGGGCTCCCCGCCCCCCCCCCCCCCCCCCCCGCTCTGGACGACATGTTGGGACCTGGCCCTACCCTGTGGCCTGCACTGAACAGACACAAGATACTGGAGAAAACAGCAGGGGACACTCGAGCATGCTGAGGAAACTGAGTCACAGGGAACAACAGGGTGGCATATCAGAGCACAGTCCCCGTGGAGCCTCCAGGAGCCGCCTTCTGTCCCTGGTCCATTTTTTCCTGCCACAGGTCACCGGGTGAGCGCCAGACGCGCCCTGGTCCGCCCTTCTCCTCCGTTCTTCTGGGCTCAGGCTCGGGGTCTCCGAGGTGGGTGATGTTGGCGGTGGGGAGGGAAAAACTGCTCAGAGAAGAACACACACATCACAAGCACAAGCAGCAGTTGGCTTAAATCTATACTGAGAAAGCAGAGGCTGAGCTCACGACACTGGACGAGAGCTGGCAGAGCCGTGGCTGGCAGTGGGGCTCACAGCATGTGCCGGGGCTGAGAGGTGGCTGCCCCGGGCAGGGTCGGGGGAGAGGCCAGGACACCCACCTGGGTTCACACACACCAAGTGGTACTGCACAGACTCATGGTCTGTTTGTGGGGTGGTGGGAGGATGATTACTTGACACGTGGGTCACTATGGGGCTATAGAGAAATGACTTGGGGCCCCCAAGAGTGGCACCCGAGATGGGCTCCAAAGTCTCCCAGTTCCACGCGGGTGGCAGATGTCTTCAGGTGCCCCTCTCCTAGGCTGAGATGGGCTGCTCAGCGGTGCTCCCAGGCCAGCTGCCCAAGTTGGCAGAGGCTGGGCAGGGGCTGAGGCAAGGCGTGGCGCTCCCTTGTGTGGGCACCTCTCCCCATCCCATTGGGTGTCAAACATGGTCATCTTGGTGACTTGGAGGGCTGATGGAGGTGGTCAGGGCCCCGTAGGATGTTGGGGAAATAAGGGATTTGGAGTGGGCTGGGTGGGCCCTTCCCTGGGCCCTGCTCCCCATGTGGGGTGAGGAGGTTGCCCTGGCCTCATGAGCCTATTTGCCAGGGGAGGGCATAGAGGGGCTCAGCTCCCCAGGCCCGTCCTCACTTTCCGACTCCTCCAGGATGGGCTTGAGCCCCTCCTGGTAGTGCTCCTCGGCCTCCTGGTCTAGCGCCTGGACCAGGTGCCCTAGCACAGAGTCAGGATCTCTTGGACCTGCCAAGGAAGCGCTGCCCATGTGGTCAGGCAGGGGGCCGCCTTCCGTCCCTGGTCCATTTTCTTCTCTCTCTCCCTCTCTCTGGGAGGCCTCTGAGAGCTCTTTCTGACCCAGGCCCGCAGGGGCCCGGGCATGGTTATCACTATTCTCCTGCTCCCGCTGCTTCTCCTCCACCTTGTCACCCTCGGCCTGAGCTTTGGCTCTGGCATCCACCTGGGCAGTGGCCGTGGCAGCAGCCCCTTGTGCCTGCTGGGCTCTCAGGCTCCTGGCTATTTTGGCCTCCCATCTCTCAGTCTCCTGAGCCATCACCACCATCTCCAGGAAAGTTGGGTACTGCCCCATCGAGTGCAGCTGCCTCAGGGCCATTGACAGCTGCTCAAGAGTGTGGGCCCCGGTGAGCACCTGCCTCGCACGCAGTTGATCTACTGAGAGCTTTTCCAGGGCCTTCGCCCGAACGGCTTTCTGCAGCAGGCCTTCCAGCCTAAACACGAAAGCAGAGAGAGTCTCTCCGGGCTGTTGCTCAGCGGTTACACACTTGAGCCGCAGGATGGCCTTGGACTCGCGGTCTCCAAACACGTGGAACAGTGCGTCCAGGCATTGCTGGACTGTCCTGACAGGGTGACCTGCCAGGACATCATATGCCACCTGCAGGGCCGCCCCTCGGAGGCCCTCTGTTAGCCTCCTACTTTTCTCCCTTTCGGGGACCCCTTCCCACACCAGCAGCATTTCAGTGGCCTGGTCCAGCCAGGGCTCGAAGGACAACTCCCCCGGGGCTGGCGGGTTCCTCCCAGAGAACACCCCCAGGGGCTGGTACCGCACTGTCTCCACCCAGGGCTGGATGGCCCGACTGAAAGACCTCAGCCAGCACACCTTGTTCAGCCCCAGCCCCAGGGCCTCGGCCAAGCTCTCTACAGTCTGCCCCCGCTGTTCCATGGCGTGCAACAGGCGACCCAGAAAGTCCTCGCCTGAGCATCGGGGCACAAAGACCACGTTCCAGGGACGCCCGATGCCTGGGATCTCCCTGGGAACCAAAGCATAGTTGACTTCCCGGTCCAGCTCCACGAGGGCCGCATTGGCATCGTCCTCCTCTCGAAACACTCTGCCCAGCACCTCAAACTGGCCCATTTCCAACAGTGAGCCCTCCAGGCACTCCTGCAACTGGTCGTCGTCACAGTCCTCTGGGATGCCCAGGATGAGCAGACCCCTGCGGGCGCTGATGCCCATCCACCTGCACCAGTCCCGCAGCATCTCCACATCCATGGCTTCGTTGTCTGCTAGCGCCATCTTGGGGGCTGCTACTGGGGGCTGGGGGAGGGGAACCGGTTCTGGGTGCAGACCAGGGCAGCACTGGGTGGGAAAGGAATTGGGGGAGGGGGGAGCCCAGGACTCAGATGGAGCTTTCCAGGTGTGCACTGCCTGTGAATAGGAAGGCGGGGGGGGGGGGCGGGAGAGAAAGAGAGGGGAAGGAAGGGAGGGAAGGCGGGAGAGAGAGAGAGAGAGAGAGAGAGAGAGAGAGAGAGAGAGAGAGAGAGAGAGAGAGAGAGGTTAATGCAGACCCCCTCCTCCCACCCTGGGCTGCCTTCCTTCCCCTGGCAGCGCCTCTGCAGCCCAGCCTGGACTGCCATTCTCTTCCCACCCACACTGCTCCCAGCCCTGGCGGGCAGCTGCAGTCCTGCTGGCGTGGGAGGAGGGTGGCTGGATCTCCAGGGGTCAAGCTCACCCTCCCTGAGTCTCCTACCTTGTGCTGGGGGTGGTCCTTTCTGATCCAGGTCCCAGCAGGAGGGATGCCCCTCTTTCCCAGGCTCTCTGGCTGCCTCTCCCTCTTCCCTTCCCTGTCCCTGTCTCAGGGCTGCGTGTGGGCCTGCGCGTCAGCAGCCTGTCAGCTTGCCAGGGCTCTCTGCAGTGCGGACCAGGAGCAGGGGCACGGTGGAGGAGGAACTGGGACCCTCTGTGTTGCCTGGGAGACAGCAGGGCCATTGGCTCGCGCTGGTCACGTGACCGGGCTGTTTCCAGAGCTGCTGGAGCCCTGGAACCTCTGGTGAAGTCACTGGCTCCTCCCCAAGTCCAGGAGGGGATGTGGGCACAAGTGTGGTGGGTTAGGGTCAGAGCCTTGGTGTGCCCCTCTGGGATACCACTCTGGCTCCCACCCCCCACCCCCAGAAATGACCCTTGGGGGCGCCAGACTTGGGAGATGCCAGCCCTGGAATGGTTGGAGGGGCCCATGGTGCGCTGGCCAGGGCTGCCTTCAGGCCAGGGGTGGGGAGCCTCTGAGGCTTCTTCCCCTGCTTTCTCTCCCCACCACCCCTCGCCTCTCCTCCCAGGGCTGTTCCTGTCCCAAGGCTGGGCAAGAAGCACGTGGTCTAGAGGGGCACCTTCTGTGGACTAGAGGTCGCATGCACATATGTGTGCTCATGCACACTCAGCAAGATGCTGTCCACACTTCACTTGGGGGCTGAGTGCTGCAGGTGTCTGCCACTGAAGGTGTAGGGTGGTTCAACGTGATTTGCTGCACGTGTGACAGGGGCCTGCCTCAAAGTGGGTGACCCAGAGTCTAGATTGGCTGGGTCTTTTCACAATCTGTACACCACAAATCCGGTGTCTGGAGAACCTGCTTTCACCATTTACAGCCTATCCCCTTGGACTTGCCTTTCCTTGTTAGTGATGGGCTGTGAGTTTTGCAGTATCAGTTGGATCCCAGGAGGCATAGGAAAGAGAGATGGAGTGACTGCCCTGCAGGCAGATGACGCAGTGGTCTGTGTGCTTCTGGCCTCCACTTGGCAGGCCTCTCTCCACTCACACAGGGAGGGGCTTGTGGTTGTTGCCCATGTGGGGCTCATCTACCCAGCTAGGTCTGGGTAGCTCTGGGTAGTACTGGGTGTGACAGAACTGTCCACATGCCCTTGGACTCCACATGAGATGGTGTATTCCCCTTGTCTACCTACTAGCTGTCTGTGAGGGGCTTAGTAGCAATGTCCCTTAATGGGTTTTCCCTCATCAACCTTCCTGCAAATCTTCATAGGAGTTATTTCATCACTTCTCACCAGATCCCTGTCAGGTAGGTATTAACATTATCCTTATTCTACTCATGAGGCTCAAATGTGCTAAGGCACACCTTAAACGTACCTTGTTTTGGGTAGAGCTGAATTTGGAGCCTAAATTGTTTCCCACAGCCCATTCAGTAGACATTTCTCCCCTGAGAGCTATATCCACATGAGAACTTCCTTCCATTGTTTCAGTCCACTCAGAGTCCCTGTCACATTTATAAGAAAGAAATTGGCTCAACTTTGAATTTGCAGGTTTCCTTCTGCTCAATCTAGTATGAAGATGGCAAACTTTTCTAAAATAGTCTTCCTCCCAAAGTAATGATTTCCTTTCTATGGTATATGGAATGGGGCCTTTTCTGGATCTTTGAAAGTTTACCATTTGTGTCTTTTTCCCCTAAAAATATCTCAGAGGGTACTCAGCATCCATGTCTCATAAAATGGTTGGTTGCCACTTTCTAAATCAGCTTTTTGTGCTCCTAGAAAACAATGAAATAGGATGCTGACCTAAAGGACATCATCTTGATCTGAGTCTTGCCACTCTGAGGGCTCAACCTTCTTCTCAACTTACAGAAGAAGAAAGTGCAGCCAAGAGAAGGGATGCGACTAGCCCAAAGTCACACCATGAGTGAATGGCAAAGTTATGTGACCTCAAGAAGAGATGTTCATTATAGCCAAGGCAAAGAAGCATCTGGAACTTTTCTGGAAATTGCAATGTAAAGGTCCCAGCCAGGCTCAGTGAAGCAGATGTGAAGATGCCCTGGATGTCTGGAAAGAAGAATTTGGGGACACCAGAGCTGAGGTGATAGTTTTAATATGTTCAGCTTTTGGACCCTTTTGTAATTGAAATTAACCTTTATCCTGGTGTAGGGGCTCCTCCACTCTGTGCCTAAAGGACAGTGAAGAATAGCGTTTCCTCTGCTCAAATAGGAGACCTTTGATGCCAGTACAAATGTGTTATTTTTAATCAATAAACTTGTATTTTTAGAGCAATTTTAAGTTCACGGCAAAATTGAGTGAAAAGTACACAGTTTTCCAACATACTCTCTATCCCTCACACATGCACAGCCCCCTGCACTATTGGCATCCAGCACCAGAGTGGTACATTTGTTACAATCAATCAGTGAACCAACCCTCACACATCATCATCACCCAAAGTCCATAGTTCACATTAGGGTTCATGCTTGGTATTGTACATTCTCTGAGTTTTGACAAATGTATAATGACATGTATCCGTCATTACAGTATCATACAGAATAGTTTTATTGCTCTTAAAAAGCCCTTGTGCTCTGCTGATTCATCTCTTCTTCCCCACTAAATCTTGGAAACCACTGGTCTTTTTACTGTCTCCATAGTTTTGCTTTCCCCAGAATGTCATGTACGTGGAATCACACAGTATGTAGTCTTGTCAGATCAACTTCTTTCAGTTATTAATATGCATTAAGTTTCCTCCATGTCTTTTCATGGCTTGATAGCTCATTTCTTTTTAACACTAAATAGTATTTCATTTTCTGGCTGTACCACAGGTTATTCATTCATTCACCTATTGAAAGACATCTTGGTTGCTTCCAAGTTTTTGCAATCCTATATAATAAAGAGGTAATATGCAAAAAGACCCCCACTCCAACACACAAGATGGTCGCCCCTGTGTGGTTAAAGATGGCCACCTCTGTGTGGACATAAGTTGGCTGCCACAAGATGGCCCATAGGGGAGGGCAGTTGTGAGCGATCAGGCCAGCGGGGGGGGGGGGGGCGCAGTTAGAGGTGACTGGGCTGGCAGGGGAGGACAGTTGGGGGGAACCAGGACTGCAGGGGAAATGAGTTGGGGAGGACCAGGCCTGCAGGGGAGGACAGTTAGGGGCAACCAGGCCAGCAGGGGAGGGCAGTTAAAGGTGACCAGGCCTTCAGGGGAGGGCAGTTGGGGGCAATTGGGCCAGCAGGAGATCAGTTAGGCGTCAATCAGGCTGACAGGGGAGTGGTTAAGGAGTGATCAGGCTGGCATGCAGAAGCAGTTAGGGGCAATCAGGCAGGCAGACAGGTGAGCAGTTGGGAGCCAGCAGTCCTGGATTGTGAGAGGGATGTCCGACTGTCCATTTAGGCCTGACCCTAGTGCAATTAGGCCTAAACAGCAGTTGGACATTCCTTGAGTGGTCCCAGATTGGAGAGGGTGCAGGTTGGGCTGAGGGACACACACACACACACACACACACACACACACACACACACACACCTCCCCCATGCACAAATTTTGTGCACCAGGCCTCTAGTTATTAATAAAGCTGCAATAAAGATCCTTTAAAATTTTTTAATTAATCTTTATTGTTGAAAGTATTACATATGTTCCTTTTCCCCCCAATTGATCCCCTCCAGCCCATCCTTGCCCCACCCTAGACATTTACCACCCTATTGTCTGTGTTCATGGGTTATGTATATATGTATACAAGGTTTTTGGTTGATTATTTCCCACCCATCCACCCTCCTCCATCTTCCCTCAGAAATTCTGCACTCTGTTTCATGCTTCCATGTCTCTGGATCCACTCCATTTGTTATAAACATCTTTGTACAGGGTTTTGTATTGACATAAGTTTTAAGTTCCTTCAGGCAAATACCAAAGAGCACTATTGCTAATTTGTATAGTGAGACTGTTTAGCTTTCTTAGACCTGCTGAACTATCTTCCAAAGTGGCTGTACTATTTTGCATTCCCACCAGCAATGAATGAGAGCTCCTGTTATTCAATATCCTCGCCAGCATTTGGTCTTGTCAGGGTTTCAAATTTTGACCATTCTAAGAGGTGGGTAGTGGTATATCATTGTTTTAATTTGCATTGCTTTGATGACATTTGATGCATTGTGGCATATGTTTAGTTGCCATCTGTATATCTTCTTTGGTGATATGTATGACTTTTCAGGTCTTTTGCTCACGTTTTATATATTTTGGATACCAGTCTTCTACCAGATGTGTCTTTTGCAAATATTTTCTCCCAATCTGTAGCTTACATTTTCATTCTCTTAATGTCTTTCATAGAAGTTTTCAATTTTAATGACATGTAGTTTATCAATTATTTCTTTCATGCCTTTAGTATTGTATTTAAAAAGTCATCACTATACCCAAGGTCATCTATATTTTCTCCTCTGTTTTCTTCTAGATTTTTATAGTTTTGTGTTTTACTTTTAGGCCTATAGTCATTGTGAGTTATTTTTTTGTGAATGATTAGAATATTTGTCTAAATTCATTTTTTGCATACCTATGTTCAGTTATTCCAGCACCATTTGTCTAAAATAGCAATTTTCAACCCTTTTCATCTCATGGCACACACAAACTAATTACTAAAATTCTACAGCACTGATATATATATATATATATATATATATATATATATATATATATTCTGTCAAAAATAGTTGTAATTTTTATTCATCCACATTGATGGCTATTGTGTTGGCTGTTTTCATCTTTTAGTTGATAATCTAAGGAAAAAGAAGTTAGTGCCCTGACTATATAGTCAGGTAAAAATTCTTGCAGCACACCAGTGTGCTACAGCATAGCAGTTAAAAATCACAGGTCTAAAGCACCATCTTTGCTCCTTTGTATAAGATCGGTTGACTGTATTTATGCTGGTCTATTTATAAGCTCTCTATTCTGTTCCATTGATATATTTGTCTATTCTTTCACCAATACCACAGTCTTGATTACTGTGGCTTTATAGTAAGTCTTGAAATAGGATAGTGTCAGTCCTCTAACTTTGTTCTTCTCTTTTTGTGTGTGTGTGTGTGTGTGTGTGTGTGTGTGTGTGTTCTTCTCTTTTAATATTGAGTTGGCCTTTCTGAATCTTGTGCCTCTCCATATAAATTTTATTATTTTTTAAATATAGTTTTATTGATTTCAGAGAGGAAGGGATAGAAACATCAATGATGATAGAGAATCATTGATCAGCTGCCTCCAGCATGCCCCACACTGGGGATCAAGCCAGCAACCCTGGCATGTGCCCTGGCCAGGAATCAAATCCTGACCTCCTGGTTCATAGGTCACTCAACCACTGAGCCACACCTGGCTGGCAAATTTTTTTAACTTAAGTTTTTATTTATTTTAGAGAGAGAGGAAGGAATAAGTAGAGGGAGGGAGAGAGAGAGAAGGATCCCATACACATATGCGCTGACTTAGAATCAAAACCTTTTGGTGCACAGGGCCGTGCTCAGTCAACTGAGCCACACCAGCCAGGATCCATATAAATTTTAGAATAAGTTTGTTGATAACTACAAAGTAACTTGCTGGGATTTTTATCGAGACTTCTTTGAATCTATAGATCAAGTTGGGAAGATCTTGACAATATGGAGTTCTCCTATTTTTTTGTATTATTTATTTTGTTTTGGATCATTTCCCCACTTAACTGGGAAAAACACATAACCTATGATATTATAGTGCTGGAAACTAGGCCTGGATTGAAGCTTTGAACAGAGATCCTTTTGGAAAAATATAATGATGTTACAGAGAGAAATAGTGGAAAATAAGACTAGGCAAAGAACTGCTTGTTTCTAGATAAGAGGAAAATGGGTAATAGTGTCATAGATGAAGAGCACATTGGTTCATTCAGACAATGAAAAACACAAATAAGAGACTTTGTATACTTCATGTGTATCATGTTTTATATAATTTTTGCTTTGGACTTTGGGGACCCTTGGTGGTTGTTCCTGGGAAAAGGTTGGTTTTTCCCCCTCATTTTAGTTTGGGCTTTGCTGTCACATTTACTTGACTTGGCCAGTTAAATCACCATGATTGCCACTCTGATGACTGAAGGCTTCCATGAATGTGGTTGAACTTGACACTTCTGGAGAAGATACAGAGGGTTCAGTGATGCTTTAAGCTAGAGGTTGCTGCCTAGTTTGCCTTTGAGGTGGCAAAGGAGGATGGGTGTGTGGTGATAAAATGTTCCTATGCTCACTTGAAATCAATGGTGTTTAAGTCTGAATTTGGACCAGCTGGAGTGTCCTTATCTTGACCAATGGATCATTTAGTTAATCACTATACTAGAAACCTTGATCAACTCACAAAGATAAAGTTTGGTTCATGCCTATCTGGTTCTGTCTTAAGTCCTAGTCCTAGGCAATAATCTTATGTATGTATGAGTGGTGACATGTCAGTAGCTGGTTCTAGATTTTACATTTCTAGTTCCAGAAATGCCAGGTTTTCTGTCGTCCTTAGGGAAGGCCTTCAGTTTCTCATTTGATCTGCATGGAGGCGTGTGTGGGAAGGTCAGGTCTCAAAGGGTGCTGAATTCATAGACCAGGATTGTTCCCTATCCAAATACTCCATTTGGGGGCTTACCATTTCTACTATAAACTTTTCAGTTTTTCACTTCAAACATCACCAGTATATCTTAGCAACCAAGGGAATGGAGGTGGAAACACACACAGTATGTTTAGCTATTCTCACATGCATGCATGCTCTTGATTGCCACAGCATAATTTTCAGTATACAAAAAGTTCCCCTTGCTCCCATAACCAAATGAGTCACAAAACCTAAACTCCATATTTCAGTGATAGCTTAAACTTAAGTCAATATCTCTTAAAGAAAATGAAAAGAGCTTTTGTAATCACCATTTTATAAAGGGAGTCTTAAGTGTCTTTCTCCTTAATAAGGAACATACATCAATTACATCTAAAACCTCAGCTCCAAGGGAATGAGTAGGAGAGGAATGGAAGCAAGGGAGTATTTTCTGGGTGATGGAATGATGGTTCAGGGATTCTCCAGGTTGTGGTTGTCTTTGCCAAAAAGAGTATTTCCTGAGCTGGGTCTGGAAACACCAAATCTAGTTAGCCTCTAAGAGACTTCACTTTGAGTGTGTGTGTATTAATTTTTCAAATTAAGCATGGAGCTTCTATGGCCTCATGCACTCAGGTCCCTGAAGATAACAGGAAGCCAGCCCAAATAGCTTCTCTGTTCTGGACAGAGTAGTCAAAGAGATAAAATCTAAAATGCACCAGCACCATTAGCTGCCAATTCTCTGCAGTGGCAGCTTCAGTGCCCTGACTCAGCATGGGATCCAATATTGAATCAGGGAGATTCCCTTGGGTTGACAGCAAGGGTCCAATGTTCACATCAGAAACTTTTTTTTTTTATAGCAGTGTCTTTGTTACCACTAAGAATAGATAGGGACATATCTAGTCAACCTGAAGAATACTAGAGGCTAATTTGATTAATAAAAGCAATGGGAATTCTTGAAAAGTTTAAATTATGTTGCACAAAATAAGCAAAAAAACAAACAAACAAAATACACACACACACACACACACACACACACACACACACACACAATAAAAAGCCATCAGAAGGCTGATGAAACTGTTGATGACTAAATTAGAGAGCTGCAAGTTAATGTTGTGTAACTCTCCCAGGAAGACATAAAAGTGGGAGCCGTGAAAGAAAGAGCATTATCTGGATTTCCCAAAAGTGAAACAAAGGAAAAAGGAAAACAACTTCTTACATTTGGATATGGAGAGCTTCCTGTCCTGCGGGTCTCTGTCTCTCCCACGCACCTCCCAGCCATACAGTTTTATAGAATCTTGTCTTTCTCCCTGTGTGTTCTCCAGTGGGAAAGGTTGTTCTAGAGGATTCTAACTTGGCTGAATGCGCAGCCTCCCAGAGCAGTTGCTCAGAGCTGCCTGTGCAAATCAACTTGAACTCTAGTTGAGACATTCAGACAGGTTATGATCCACCTGCGTTTGGATGGCATATGTACCTCATGCACATACTCCTTGCATGAATTGGGAATAAGTTTCCCAGCATCCTGTGAGGAGACCATATATCAAGCCATTCAGGCTTGTGAGAAGTTGCAAAAGGCACTGTGATGTATCCAACACCTCTAAGAGCCCTCCTCCCATCCTGAGTCCAGAAACTGCTCTTTCTGGACCACTGCTGGTGCTAGTGGGAGGTCCCGTAAGGTCACAGCCCTGGAATCTAGCCTGGGTCACTGGGAGCCTAAGAGTTAAATCCTCATCCAGGTTCCCACCTGCTTTTAACGGCATTTGAAACACTAAAGACAGTCTGATATAGCAAGAAGGTAATTTTCATTAAATGTTTAGAAGTGTTTGATTAGTTTTGTCTCCAATATTTAAAAGTTTGTGGAAAGTTACTTTGTTAAATCCATAAGTAACAAGGGAATATTCATTCAGAAGAATCCTGGTCATTTGCCTTTTAAAAATTAATTAGTTGCTTTCAACTTCATAAGACTAATTAAAAGGCATTAAACGAAGTAGAAATATCGGCAATATTTTTCTCTATGCCTTACCCCATTCTCCTGAGCCTTACACACAAGGTGGCCAAGGGCATCTTGTTCTCCAACCAGTCTCTCCATTTATCCAACATCCTGCCATACACAGCCATCCCATGTCCCCTGATTTTCTTTAAAATATATTTTTTATAGATTTTAGAGAGGAAGGAGAGGGAGAGAGAGAGATAGAAACATCAATGATGAGAGATAATTATTGATCAGTTGCCTCCTGCATACACCCTACTGGGAATCAAGCCTGCAACCTGGGCATGTGCCCTGACCGGGAATCAAACAGTAACCTCCTGGTTTACAGGTCGACACTCAACCACTAAGCAACATCAGTCAGGCTCCCCTGGATTTCTTATGTACCACTGTGATGGCAGATGTATTCTAGCGCCCAATTTCAGCTAGAGGGCCACTAGCTGAGAATTCATTAAGTTGGTTCCTGGTATCACTGGCCTGTGACCAAGCCTTTTACCCAGAGTGCTCCTTACACAGCTGAGAGCTCTGTAACTCTAATCATGTTTTCCCTCCTTTGCCTAGCTCAAAAACCACTCGTGGGGGAATAACACTGATCCAAGCCCTCGGCTTCCCCTTCTATTTCTCTTTCCACTTTGCAGTCACAGGACGATCCCCAAGGTCCAAACTTTTATGCTAATTCCACTGCCCCCCCCCCCCCACCTCCTGCAGTCTTTGTATACAAGCATGTTGGTAGTTGCCTCTCCAAGGCTCCTTCATAGCTCCTCTGTGACCATCGGATCTTTAGCTTTGGCTCACTAGGCTTGTGTGGAAGTTGTGGCTGATACTTCATGAGTGAGATTTGGTCGTGTATGAGTTTTCTATGGCTGTTGTCACAAATTGCTACAAACCGGTAGTTTAAAACAACAGAAATTTATGCTATCACAGTTCTGGAAGCCAGACGTCCAAAATTAGTATCACTAGTCAGGAACAACTTTGGTAGGACTGAGTTTCCTCTGGAGACTCCAGAAGAGGAAACTTTCTTGCCTTTTCCAGCTTCTGTTGGCTGCCAGCATTCTTTGGTGGTGTCCACATCACTCCAATCTTCAAAGTCAGAATTTTCCAAAGTCTCTCTGCTCCTTCATATTCCTTCTTCTTCTCCTCTGCATGTATGGACATGCATGTGTGAGTGTGTGTGTGTGTGTGTGTGTGTGTGTGTGTGTGTGATTTCTTTTGTCTCTCTTATAAGGATAGTATGATTAGATTTAAGGCTCATCTGGATAACCTAGGATAATCTCCCTGTCTCACAATTCTTAGCGCAATTAAATCTGCAAATTCATTTTTTCCAAATAAGGTGATATTTAGGTCAGGGATTAGAATCTATTATATTTGGGGACCTTTATCTTGCCTACTATAGGTCCCAATTTGTGCCCCTGCTTTAGCCCAACCTACTGGGCCTACCCCTCCTTTCTACTAATATGTTCTTTTGGAAAGTTCTTACAGAAAATTATCTTATAAATCAACACAGTGAAACAAAGGTTTGGCTTTCTTTTTTAAAAATTATTCTAGACCTTTATATACTTCCCCTACCTGGAAGCTAATAGTTCCTGGCTCTAGCTTGGGAGGTAAAGGGTGATTCTTACAGTTGTCAGTTGCTGACAGGCCCTCATAGTAATAGGCTTAGGTTTTACACATGCTTCATAGTGGTATATGTGCAAGATAAACAATCTACTTTCTTATATTTATGCACATGACATAATCTCAATGTCATAACATAGCATTCCTTTTTTTAATTCTTTAAAATTGATTTGAGAGAGAGGAAGGGATATATATATATATATATATATACAATATATACACACATACACACACATTACACTGAGTGGCCAAATTATTATGATCTCTGAACGCATAACAATCTGGCCACTCAGTGTGTGTGTGTGTGTGTGTGTGTGTGTGTGTGTGTGTGTGTGTGTGTGTTTTGTGTGTGTGTGGTGTGTGTGTGTGTGTGTTGTGTGTGTGTGTGTGTGTTTTGTGTATGTGTGTGTGTTGTGTGTGTGTTGTGTGTGTGTGTGTGTTGTGTGTGTGTGTGTGTGTGTGTGTGTATTTATTTATTAGAGGCCCAGTGCATGAATTCATGTGAGAGTAGGGTCCAGCCAGCCTGGCCAGGAGAAGGGGACATGGATGGTTGTCCGGTCTGCCTGTTGGTCAAGGGGACAATTTGCATATTAGCTTTTTATTATATAGGATATATATACTGAGTAGCTAGATTATTACAAGTTCAGAGATCATAATAATCTGGCCATTCGGTGCATATATCTTACAGGCATCTTCAAACTACGGCCTGCGGGCCACATGCGGCCCGCAGAGGAGTCTGATCCAGCCCGCCAGGTTTTTTGGGCAGTGAGCGCAGCCAAGGTGTTACAGTAGGAATTAGTAGTTCATATAGTCTGGCCTTCCAGCTCTCTGAGGGACCGTGATCTGGCCCCCACTTTAAAAAGTTTGAGGACCCCTGGACTTATGTAATAAAGAGGGAATATGCTAATTGACTGTCACAGCCACACAAAGATGGTGACCGTCACAGCCAATAAGGAGAGAATATGCTAATTGACTGTCATGCCCTCAAAGATGGTGGTTCCCACAGTCACAAGATGGCAGTACCCAGTCCCCTCAGCCCCACCAGGGCAGAGGTGTGTGGCATGGCTGGGTCTGCCCTCAGGCAGGTCCATCTGCTCCACATGCCTGCCTCTGGAGTCTCCCAGTCCCCTCAGCCACTCAGCCACCCAGAGCCAGCCTGAGGCACAGGCAAGCCTCGATGACAGCTGCCCAGCCGCCCAGGGCTGCCTGAGGCTCAGGTAACCAGGGCTGGCTTAGGCTTGTGCTGCTGGCAGTGGCAGCAACAGAGGTGTGATGGGGGTGTTGACTTCTCCTGATCACGGGTCACCTCCAGCCCCTGAGGGCTCTCAGACTGTGAGAGGGGGCAGGCTGAGAGACCCCCTTCATGCACTGGGCCTTTAGTATACCTCCATATATATATATGGAGAGAGAGAGAGAGAGAGAGAGAGAGAGAGAGAGAGAGAGAGAGAGAGAGAGAGATTGGTTGCCTTATGTATGTATCCTGACTGGGGATTGAACCTGTCACCTTTTGATGTACTGGATGATGCTCAACCAACTGAGCTACACTAGCAAGGGCTAACATTCATTCTTTTAAAAAAATATATTTGTACTGATTTTCAAGAGGAATGAAGAGGGAGAGAGAGATAGAGATAGAAACATCAATAATGAGAGAGAATCATTGGTCAGCTGCCTCCTTCATGCCCCACACTGGGGATCGAGCTCACAACCCAGGCATGTGCCCTGACTGGGAATCAAACAGAGACTTCCTGGTTCATAGGTCGATGTCACACCAGCCAGGACTAGCATGTCATTTTTGACATAATTTATGCAGGAGTGATGATGGAAAGGAAGACAGCTTGTGAAGGGGACACTGAGTCACACCCTGTCATCTTCACCTCTTTATGTAATATTCTGTCGGAAGTTCATGTAGATACACATCAAATTATAACACTATTTACCTCTAAGGAAGAGAGAGAGTTTCAGAAAGGGGTCCAAGAGGGACTTCTGGTTTTTACTCAATTGAATCATTTACTGTCAACATTAAATAAATGTTTTATTTGTCTAAGTAAAAAAAGATTTAAAAATATATCCTATATAATAAAACTCTAATACGCAAGTCAACCAAACAGCAGAACAGGCCAAACAATTGGTCGCTAAATGCAGACTGACCACCAGGGGGCAGATGCTCAATGCAAGAGCTGCACTGGTGTGTGGGGGGAGGCAGCTCCTGTGTTGAGTGTCTTCCCCCCCAACCTCCAGAGGTAGGCAATCAGCAGCAGCAATCAGGGGGCGGGACTGGCAGGTGGCGGCACCAGGTTGCCTGCCAAGGTGGGTGCCAGTAAGGCACCCCTACCCCAATCGTCCCACCTGCCGGTCACCTTGTAGAGGGAGGCGACCGGTGGTGGCAGTGGGGGGTAGGGCCGGCTAGAGGAAAGCACCAGGCTGCCAGCCTAGGTGGGAGCCAGTGGGGGCCCCGCATCATCCTGCCCACCAGTCACCCCACAGATGGCCCTGATTGCCAGCCAGGCCTAGGGACTCTACCCTATATGTTGGGAACAGTCTCTTAGATTTAAAAATTAAAACCTGGCAAGGCTACTCTAACACTAAAAAAACAGGATGATGCAGGGATGACATACATGACAGTGGCTTGCACATTTTGTGGTCAGCCCTGATTCTGACACTTATAACTGTGTGACAAAGCCAATTATTAACTTCTCTCTGCTTCAGTTTTTCCACCCATAAGATGGGGAAAATGGTACTGCTGCCTCAGAAGGATCATGTTATGCACTACTTTTTATAGTCAGGGTCAAAACATGTAGCTGCCCATACAACAACAAGATGCCTTTCATCTGTAAGAAAAGTATGGTCATGGGTGCATGCAGCATCCTGGGTTGTGAGAGGGATGTCTGACTGCTGGTTTAGGCCCTCTCGCGCAGGCTGGGCTGAGGGACACCCTCCCCATGTGCACGAATTTCCTGGCACACAATGATCCCGGTTAAGTAAAATAAAACCAAATTATAGATGTATATCTTTACATATATGAATATTAAAGGAATAGGCAAAATTCTGAAAAGATGCTCATTTCGAGGCTCACAGTGTTTACCTTTATGGAGAGAAGGACACACAGATAGAAGTGTGACTTCCAATATTTCTTCTATATATCTCCTGTTGTTTGAATTCTTTACTATGAAAATATAATCTTGGAGTATGGTGTTTAATTTTAGGTGTCAACTTGGCTAGGCTCTACTGCCCAGATGCTTGGTAGTATCAACAGACCAGGAAGATACTGTGGAGGCAAAGACAGCAGGAGAGAGAGTCACAACCATGATATCATCCCAAGTGCAATAGGTGAGCTTTACTTAAATGATACAGAGGGTCTGACTGAATAGTAATATTAGCTTTCTAGATAGAAGTGTTGGAGCACTATCATAAGCATCTGGGAGGCAAGAGGAGACATTACAAATAGGACAGTTCAGGAGACATTTCTAGAATCATCCAGTTTTAGCCCACCCCTCCCTTATGTTTGGACAGACTGTAAGATCACCATGTCCACCAGGCTCCCCAAGGGCTTGGTGGCAGGAACTATCCATGCACTAGCAGCAGTATAGTGTAACGAAAGGAGCACAGGTCCCAAATTTTAAAAAGCTTAACTTTGCCCTTGCTGATTATCTCAGTTGGTTAGAGCAGTGGCCGCCAACCAGTGGGACCACTGGTGGTCTATGAGTTCCGAAAGGTTGGTGACCACTGGGTTAGAGCATCTTCCCAATACACCAAGGTTGCAGGTATAGTTCTCAATCTGGGCACAAAGAAGCAACCAATGAATGCATAAATAAGTGGAACAACAAATCCATTTTCTCCTTTCTCTCCCCCCACGCTCTCTAAAATCAGTCAATCAATCAATCGATCGATCTTTGCTTAGCTTTACAACTCTGTGACCAGGGCAATCTCATAATTTCTCTTGTACTCAGGTTTTACCATTGAACCAGGAAAGTTTTTACCATTGATCTCCTGGGCTAGAAAGAGTAAGATTCCACTGCCCTGCAGGATCTCCCCGCCCACCCCATCAGCCTTCCTCTCCAAACTCTTGGAAACTAAGTCTCCCCATAGAGAGCCCCAGGGTCCAGAGCAGGTAGGTCTACCAGGGAGGTTCCTTGTTGGAGGATGGTTAAGCTTCCCTACCCCCATATTCATAGCCCCTGACCCCAGACAGCTCTGAAGACCAAAATCTAGGGATAACCTACACCAGGGCACCCAGTCGAAAAGGATTGGATCACAGGCGCCCCTTTTGGCTCCTCAAGCGGGCACCCAGATCCCTTCCTCCCGCCTCTGAATAGACTGCGGCAGTAGAAGGAGCTTCAACACCAAGG
Source organism: Pipistrellus kuhlii (assembly GCF_014108245.1). Taxonomy (NCBI): domain Eukaryota; kingdom Metazoa; phylum Chordata; class Mammalia; order Chiroptera; family Vespertilionidae; genus Pipistrellus; species Pipistrellus kuhlii. Next base: position 2,160,766 of record NW_023425550.1, on the reverse strand, counting down.
ACTGGGACATTTGGGTCCATCAGGCCAGCAGAAAGGGAAAGCAGGAGCCCAGTACGGCTCCAGAGGGGCGTCCTGGCCCATCTGCGATCCTTGTGCGCCATCTGGTGAAGAGTGCAGGCACTGCAGCAAAAGAAGCGTTGCAGAAGCCTCATTTGACCCAAGCACCCATTTCACTTTATGGACTGTCATATTTCTCTGTAGGTACTAGGACCCTAACTCTGGGCTGCAGGAAATGGCGGCATGCGCAGGCGCACACAAGCCAGACTCAAGGGCACAGAAGCCCAGGGCACGCACACGCAGGAAGGTCTCACACTGGACTAAGTACTAATGTGCACATCTTATGCGCAGGCTGCGCAGACCCCTGGAAGACTAATGGGTTCTTTCTGCATCCACCTTTTTTTTTCCTTTTCAATCTAGAATGTCCTGGCATCCCACAGAGATTGTGAAAGTGCATGCGCAGTAGCTCCAGACACTGAATAGACATTAGAATAAATTGGTGAGCTATTAAAAAGATACGCATACTTTGCATCAATCCAAAACTCCATCCCACCTACTGTTACTTTCCATCCTTTTAGCCCACTTATTTTCAGAGGTTTTGGTGTATGCCCTGCAGAAACAACCAAGCCACTGAGCCCACCCACCAAAGTCCTATTAAAGTGCTCTCCAGACACTCAACTCACTTCCTTTACTTGGATTCAAAGTCACTACTCCCTGGCTGGTAATCACCTTTTGCAGTTAAAGAACCAAACAACCCCATTGCCAACTGGGAGTCCCAGGTTGCTGTTGCCCCCCCCCCCCCCCAACATCATCCCCGGCAGACCCTTCCTTCAATTGCCTACAACAGAGGAAACACGCCTGAAACAGTCAATGATATTTATTGAAGAGAAATATTTACTGAAAACATTGAAGAAAAGGAATGACGATATAGAGGAAGTTCAAATGGCCCCTAGGGCCCATAGGTCTCGACACTTGCCTTAGCTGCCCCCATTTGCCACAACCCTCCCACCAGTTCCCCTTCCTGAGGCCCCCACGTTCAGCCTTTACCAGTAAAATGGACACTAAACAATGTCCACTCGCTGCAGGTTCCCCTTCCCTTGTGGCCAAAATGCTGGGGCCTGGTTTATGGCCAGCACAGGATAGTCAAGGACGTTGGAAAGCATGACAAGAGACACTCCACTGTGCTGAGGAAACTGAGTCACAGGGAACAACAGGGTGGCGCATCAGAGCACAGTCCCCATGGAGCCTCTAGAAGCTGCCTTCTGTCCTAGTTCAGTTCTTCCTAGGGTCACTGGATGAACTCTGGCCCCCAGAGGAGATAGGAGTCTCATCTACCCAATTTTGTCCCTGTTTCCCAGCTCCTCTGGGATAGGCTTGAGCACCACTTTAAGGTGCTCCTCAGCCTCACCTGCCTGGGCCAGGCCCTCTGGCTCACCGCCAGGACCTCCTGGACCTGCCCCAGAAGCAATGCCCATGTGGATAGACAGGGGGCTCCCAGGGGCTTCTGAGGGTCCTGTCTGACCTTGGCCTGTAAGGGTGGGAGGATTTTCATCTTCCTGAGTGGGAGTCCTTGGTGGTATGTTTACTTGACGCACTCTCAGCATCATCTTCAATGGAGGTCTCAGTGGAAAGTTCTCTGGCTAGGCAGGCCTCAGCAAATGCTTCACTGATGGAGGAAGTATCTTCAATGGCAGGAGTGGTCTCAGGAGTGTCTTTAATGAGGTGGCTTTAGCAGCATCTTAATGGGCTTCGATGGCTTTGGTACCATCTTCATAGGATGGGGTGGCCTGGGCCCTCCTCCATCGGCCAGAACCTGCCCCTCAGCAGCCAGGAGCTTTCTCCTGCCCAGACCTTCGCAGCCCAGTACCCAACCCCCCCTCCCCACCAGCACCCACTTCAGACCCCTGTCTGCTTCCACTGTCCTCCTGCCTGGCCGGAGATCCAGCCCCTATCCAGGGCACTGGCCCACGATAATTCTGGGATCTGGTCCTAGTGAAGCCACTAGTCACCTGCTAACTCTCTCCACAGTGCTTCCTGCGGGCTGCAGAGCCAACACTTTTTTTTTATTTATATTTTATTGATTATCTTCACAGAGAGGAAGGGAGAGGGATAGAGAGCTAGAAACATCGATGAAAGAGAATCATCGATCAGTTGCCTCCTGCACACCCCCTACTGGGGATGTGCCCACAATCAAGGTACATGCCCTTGACAGGAATCAAACCTGGGACCTTTCAGTCCGCAAGCCGATGCTCTATCCACTGAGCCAAACCGGTTTCGGCTGCGGAGCCAACTCTTGGTGACTTTCACAGAGCCCTGAAGCCAGAGAGTCAGAAGATCGTGGCTCAGGGCTGTGGAGTTCAGGGGTCTCCTGGGTAGCCCCCTCAGAGTTAAGGGCAGGTGAGCAGATGAGGCAGACTGATCTCTGCATCAGGATACAGGGCAAATGACTGGCTCCGGAGGCGTCAGTGTTGCCCTGGCAATGGATTCATGAGGCAAGGCCTGGAGCCTACAGCCATTGGTCCTCCAGCCACAAAATGACCTAGTGGGGTTGTGCAGAGGTGAGGAGGAAAAGATAGCAAAGAGAAAATTCATTGTTTGGAGTGGGGGCTGGCAGACTGGAGTCAGTGGACAGCTGGATGCTACATCCCTAGTGCCTATCTCTGCTCACAGGTCAACATCACCATGTCAGGAACCTCAACTACAGAGATGGTGGTTGTTCCCTACTCAAGAGCCTCATCACAGCTCCTTATGGTGAAAAGCCAGTGGGGGCAGGAGCAGCAGAGGAACACATCTGGTGTTTTGTGTGACATTTGGGTGAGGATCCTACTAATGAACTCTTCTGGTAGATTATTTTTTTTTAATGTCCCAAATTCTTCACCACTCCCTTTATTATCACCCTTTTCAAAGAACTCTCTTCTTCACCAAGCAGAGTTGATTTCCTCACCTCTGATATCTAGTCTGGACTGGTGACTTGTTTTGGAAAACAGAATATGAGAGAAGTAAGTGACAGGGGTGCCAATTGCTGTTGATCACGGGGCACATTTTTCTGTTATTTCACATGTTTTGGCATTTTTAAAAATTATATGCCTAGCATTATGTTAAGCCATAGGGATTGAAGTAAATACTTTCTCCCAAAGAGGAGATTCTTTCCTCACCCAGGTACTATAATTTCCCTGAGGTATATAACTTCAATCCAATCAGGATTTGAGCTGGATCATGGCTTGGGTTCAATTTTAGTTATTATCAGTTTAATATCTGGTTCCTATGCCTTGTGTCCTATGTGTATTACATACTGCTCCCTCTAGTTGCTAGAGTCAAGCAGGACTCTGGGATCTAAACACCAGAACACTATAGTATACTCCTTTGGGTTCTCAGTCTTTCTTGCCCCTCCTTGTTGCCCATGTGATGTCACAGCCAGAGGAAGGCCATTTGCAAATCAAAAAGAAAATCTTCACCAGAACCTGACCATGCTGGCACCCTGACCTTAGATTTCCAAACCTTCATAACTGTGAGAAATATCTGTTGTTTAAGCCATGAAGTCTGTGGTATCCTGTTATAGCAGCCTGGATTGACCAAGACAGCATTCCATGAGTCTCGAGGCTCTGTTCATTTTACTTCATTCTTTTCTTGTTTGTTTATCAAACTGGATAATCTCATCTGACTTATCTTCATTTGCTGACTTTTCTTCTGCCTACTCTGCCATCTTGTGAAGCTCACCGATGGACACTCTACGAAAATCCCCCTGCCCCGCCACTGTTCACTGCTTCCTGAGGCTCCCATTAGCGAAACTCACTGCCACCTGGGTGACTGCTCCACTAAGCTCAAGGCAACCCCTTGAAGCAGTCCACCACTGCCACTCAACAGTCCCCAGTCCTGAGGCCAGCACCCACTGGTGAGCAGATCCTGGGCTGAGGGAGAGGGGGTACCAAGGTGCTCCATGCACTTCATGGTGATCAGTCACCTGTTTGGTCATGACGCCACCTAGCTCTTTATATATATTAGGATTTTATATAAATCCTAATATATATAAATTTACAACCGTGAAATTTCTATCTGATTCTTTTTCATAACTTTGATTACTTTTTATATTCTGTGTTTGTTATATTTTTTAAATATGTCATAGTTTTTAGTTTTTAGTTTTAAATATATTATATTGATTTTTTTTTACAGAGAGGAAGGGAGAGGGATAGAAAGTTAGAAACGTTGATGAGAGAGAAACATCAATCAGCTGCTTCCTGCATACCCCCTACTGGGGATGTGCCCGCAACCAAGGTACATGCCCTTGACCAGAATTGAACCTGGGACCTTTCAGTCCGCAGGCCAACTCCCTATCTACTGAGCCAAACTGGTTAGGGTATGTTTGTTGATATATTATTCTTGTACTTCCTTTAGTTTTCTAGACATGGTTTCCTTTAGCTCTGTGTGATAGTCTTCAACATTCAACCAGGCAGTTTACAATACAACTTAACCTTCACTTCCTACTTGCTTAGAGCCTTAAAATCAGGCAGAGGTGAGAACTTTGAGCCTTCTGAGCTGTTTCTTGAGCATGCATATATCCCAGCAAATGCACATGGTATCCTAGACTCTCAGGAATATGTCAGATCTTTCCACAGCCTCTATGGAAATCTGTAGTGTAATAGGAAATATATATTTAGTCTCTTTCCGCAGTACCTAGCACAGCACTTCTAAAATCCTGGTAATTTTCCTAAAAGATAGGAGTAATAGGAACATGTTTTGTTCTAATATATAGTCTTTGTCCTTGGTTCATAGCATAGAGTTCCTAAATCTCTTGTAATTTCCTGAATTATAAGAGTGGTGTTTTTTTTTCTTCGAATAAGGTGATTCTTGGTGGACTCCTGGATAGTTTCAAGAGGAGGCTGGTCAACAGAAAGACTAAGCCTTGATTAGAAGTCTAGAAGTTTCAGTCCCAACTCTCAAACCCCCAGGGTGGGGGAAGAGGGGCTGCATATTGAGTTAATCATTAATCATACCTACATGATGAAACCTTAATAAATAAACCGAAATCATTGAGTTCAGAGATATCCTGGGCAAACACATCTATATCCTTGGAGGGAGGCACTCCATGGACTAGAGGCATCTGCACTCAGGACCCTTCTTGAATTTGCCCTATATATGTGATCATCTGGCTATTCGTTTGTATATTTTACATTATACAAATAGTATACTTTACACTAAACTGATAAATATAAGTTAACGGTTTTGTGAGCCATTCTAGCAAATAATTAAACCTAAAAGGGAAGTTGTAGGAAATCCCAATTTTATAGTCAAGTGGGACAGAAATGTGGGTAACCCAAGGTCCCGATATTTGCTATTGGTGTTTGAGCTTCAGATAGTCTTGTGGGATGAAGCCCTTAAACCTGTGGAGTCTGATGGTAGCTCCAGGAAGTGTCAAAATTGACTAAATTATAGGACACTTATTTGGAGTCCAAATTGGTTGGTGCCCAGAGGAGGTGAGGGAGGAACAACCTCTTAACATCTCATTCCTCGGATTTTTCTTTTAAGCTTTTGGGTGGAACTACTATTTGCCCTATTTATTATCTATTGCCTGAGTCAGCTATGTTAAAACACTTGCAAACAGATGATTCCAACAGATATTCCAGTTGAAAGATTTTTAACACTGGTGACCTCTAAAGTCAAAAACCAAAAATCTTGAGTGGGGTCTTCCAGGAAGCTACCCCTGACAGGTCAAATAATGACAGTTCTTTTGGGATGAGATTTTTAAAAGCTCTACCTCCATTTTCCCCCTCTGGTACCAGCAATGTGAGTTGTTATTTTTCAAGGCATCTGCCTAGGTAGAGTGTGGGGAATGAGATTAAGGCAAATTAAAACACCAAAAAGCTCACTCTTGCTATTGAGATTGAACCATTTTTTAAAAATAAATATAACTTAAGACTTTGCTTAATTTCCAGAGTTCTGAAAAGGTTAATGCTGACAAATTTTCCCAGTTTTCTCATTGCTTTCATGGATGGGCACTTTTGTAGGCCCTTACTTCACCACTTTAGCAAACATCTTCATGCTATTTATTTCTCTTTCTGATGACACTCAAGATTATGGAAACTGGAGGCTTTCTTCCACAGCTTTCCAGAGTCCATTCTCATTCTTCAGCTCTCCAAATATTGAGAGTGATTACTGCTTGGTTTGGCTTTTTCTTATTTCAGAGAGTAAAGGAGAGGGAAAGAGAGATAGAAACATCAACAATAAGAGAGAATCTTTGATCAGCTGCCTCCTGCACACCCCAAAATGGAATCAAGCCCACAACCAGGCATGTGCCCTGACTGGGAATTAAACTGTAACCTCCTGGTTCATAGGTCGATGTGCAACGACTGAGCCACGCTGGCTGGGCTGGTTTGGATTTTTTTTTTAATTTCCAGTTTGCAGTTAAATGTCTCCATTCATGAGAGTGGTACATAGTCAGGATCTCAAAAAATAAAATAAAATAAAATAAAATAAAGACTTTTTCTTATAGGTAGAAATAAACAAGGTTGGAATGAACTGGGAGAGAGAGACATAGGTTGAAAGTATAGCATAATAGAACAGTAGACCAAAAAATATTTTACCCTGAGGCAAGCCTGTTTTAAGGAAGGGTTATTATATGTTAACTGGGGCTTAGAATAGACCAAAGTTCAGGAGCTTGGAGGAAGAAGAGAAGCTGATCCAAGCTTTGGCTAAGCATTTTTGTTTCAGTTCATCATTGGGGACAAAACAATTTAGCAAATAATTTATGAGGCAAAGAAAAGGAATTTGGAGAGTCTGTGTCTGGCCTTGTCATAGATAAGCAAGAGCAGCATCTCTGAGTCTTACCTGAGTCCTTTGGGAAAGGGAAGTTATTTGAAATCAGTCCTTTCTCAGAACACAAAGAGGGAATATAGCTTAACCTTTGTTGTTTACCAGAATCACAAGGCTCAGGTAGAATAAAAAATTTCAGTCCCCACTTTTGTTCAAGATGAATATGTATCATCACTCAGATGATTATAGATCTCCTGAATGGGACAATGCAGGGTTTAAAAAAGAGATCAACCAAAGGACTTGTGTGCATATATATGAGCCTAACCAGTGGTCAAGGACAACAGGGGGGTGGGGGCATGCATGGGGAGGAGTGGGGGATGGGAATGGGAGGGTGAGGAAAAATATGTGATACCTTAATCAATAAAAAAAAAATTAAAAAATAAAAATAGTGTCCTGGCGAGTTGTGATGTTGCTCTTGCAAAATCATTTGAACCATCCTCTGAGAGATAGTGGTAAATGTCAGTAGTTTTAGGGTCCAAAAGAACAGGCACCTTAAAAGAGGAATACTAAAATGAAGAGAGTAATAGTAATGTAAATGTTTGTATTCAAATCTAAGAGGACAGTGGATGAAAATCTTTCAATTATGTAGCATTGTTTGTTGAATTACTTTATGCTATCTGTGGTATTGTCCACAGTCTTGGTTACCTCTCATAAGAGACATGCATGATCTGATCATTTTGCCACATTTTCCCGGTGACCTAGTCAGTGGCTTGGCCAGAGAGAAATCTAGCCCATGTAGGGTCTATTCTGTGAGAAGTCCTAACATTTATGTCACATCTTCAGATTTACCTTGTAAAGCTTCAGACTCTGGTCTAGGGAAGGAGGAAGAGCATAAGGCCAGCTTTAAGGCAACCTAGAATCCAGATAAGGATCTGGGCTGTCAGGTTTTAGGTCCCACTGATGCCAGGTGAGATAAGGAGGTGGCGGTGATGGTACTTGGAAGCATTATTTTGGAGGGTTGTAACCAGATCTTGAAGGAAACCTAAAGAATTGAAAATTTGGTAAGGTTTGTGCAAAGTTACAGGATATAGGACAATTCATAGGTAGGTAAGAAAACCATGTGCAAAATAGCTGGATGACACTAAATAGTGACAGAATCTGACAAAGTACAATAGAGTGCTATAGCTTTCTATTGAACCATAAAATCTATCTGTAAAACTGCCCTTCTTTCAATTAAGGGTTATTTTAATAACAAAATAAGTATGATCTCATTATATTTGGCCTGAATATTTGCTGTAGGTGCAGCAAGAATGGTAATTTTCATTTAAAGTGGTAATATAGGCCTTTAAAATCAACCTATTTAAAGCATACAACTAAAAAGGTCTTGGTATATTATGTTGTTATTTTTTTAAATTATGGTAAAATGTATATTGCACAACATTTGCCATTTTGACAATGGCATTTTGACATTTTTAAGTGTATGATCAAGTGTAATTAACTACATTCACAGTGTTGTGTCAGGTAGGTGTTTTAAAGTTTGCTTCACTGGAATATTTTATAAGGATTCTCAGACTGGACATTTAAAAGCCTCTCAAGGTTAGAAAGCTAAGCCAAGAGTTACCATCAGAGTTTGCCTCCAATACATATAGATTTAAATAAGTCTTCCCTTCTGTAGGTCTCCTAAATATCCTAAGGTTCCAGGGCCTTCTGAGAAGTGACATTTCTTACTCACTTGGAAGGCTGGGAACTGTGTGAGTCAGTTATCAGGTTGTGTGTGTGTGTGTGTGTGTGTGTGTGTGTGTTTTGTTGTTGTTGTTGTTTTTAAAGAGGGCTTTGGAAGTAAGCATTGGCTTCATAAAGTCAATCTTAACTCATTAAAAATATCTGGTCACATATGGTTCTATGAACATCATTATCAAATATGACATTCCAGTGAAAACCTTGGGTATGTCAAATAAAAACAAATCTGGACTTAAGCTGAGACTTTAATGTGAAAGGGAGAATGCTTTGATCTCCTAAATCTGCAAACATCTCAAAACCAAAGAGAAAACGGTTTTTCTTTTATAGAGTTAAAAGGAGCAAAAAGAGATGAGCGTAATCTTTCAAAGAAAGATTCTGGAAAAGCAAGAAGATATGAAGAACAGGCCTGACAGGAAAAATTTCTGTCTAGGGTCAGCTGATTCTCAAAACAAGTTGACTTGGCAGATGTTCATCTTTTGGATTGTTCAGGCTTGTGTACAAGTAGAGTTCAAGGACTTTAGGGAAGGAGAAAAACTTTCCTTAAGTTTGGCCAATGCAGAAAGTAAAAAAAAAAAAAAAAAAAAAAAAAAAAAAAGGAGGGGGATAATTGTGAACACTTGGCTAGTCCCTCCTGTTAACAACGAACAAAATGTGTCCTTAAACAATATTAAAAATGAGATCTGAATCCATGAGGTTGGTCCAGATACTTTTCAGGGATGGACTGACCTTCATGTTCTTGTTGGCTCTGAATGACTAGTTGTGTCATCAGTTGAGAGTGCTGTTGGAAAGACAGCTGTTGTGGGTTGTTAGCATTTAATGAGATAGAGTTAGGAAAATCATTAAAAATGGTTACTAAAAGTTGAATAGGGAGTAATACCAAGACTTACATCCCAGAAGAAGTCAGTCAAGATGATTCCTAGGCATTGTACCTGGCACATCTTGATGGTACCGTGAGGATGGCAGGAACAATCTGATAAATTTCTTGGATTGTCTGAATAGTTTTGGTGATAGCATGGACGTCAGAGAGGTTTGTAGGAACAAATGTACAGCATCACTTCAGACTACTATGTATGTCCCATCGAAAAACAAAAATCGTGTCCAATGCCGGACAATTTTAGGGGACCACTCACTGGAGTTCCTGGAGTCCTCTGCTTATGAAGTTGGTAGTTTCCAGAAGGTTGTCAATAGTCATGGTTATTTCCTGGAGCAAAGCCTATAAATTGGGGAGTTCTGGCAAACCTTCTGAGTGGGTCACACAGCAGCAGCTCCAGGTACAAAGGTTGCTATACATGATTTACAAAAGCAGTCAAGTCTTTTTTTTTTTTTTTTTTTTACTTTTTTAAGTTTATATATTTTTAATTTTATTGATTATGGTCTCACATAATTGTCCTCATCCCCCCATTCCCATCCCAAACCCCTCCCCAAATATGCCCCCTCTTGTCCATGGCCACTGGCTAGGCCCATATGCATGCACACAAATCCTTTGGTTGATCTCTTCCCCTTACCCCCATCCCCCCCACCTTACTTTCGCTCTGAGGTTTGAGAGTCTGATCACTGCTTCTCTTTCTCTGTGTCTGTTTTTGTTCATCGATTTATGTTGTTCATTATTTCCTCTAGATGCGTGAGATCATGTGATCCAAGAGATACCCTTGTAAGAACCAAACCTGAGACAAGCCATAATGGTTATGCTGCAGTCAAGTCTTTTAGGTCTCCTCCAATCTCTTAGCTTTTTCTTTCAAGGCTTATTGAGAATATGGAGAGAAACAAAAGTCGCAGACTCCTTTAGGGGCTGGGATTCTGTGCCTAGACTTATAGCTATAACATAATTATGTAATTTTGGAATAATATGGTACCTGGAAAGAGGTAATAATGTGGTAAGAAAAGAAGGTAATTAAAGGACTAACAAGATTAGCTAGATAACATGTCCTAGTCCAAGGAATAGGTACTGTTTTTTGTTTTTGTTTTTTGTTTTTGTTTTGTTTGTGTGTGTGTGTGTGTGTGTGTGTGTGTGTGTGTGTGTTTCCCCCCCCCCTCAATTTGTATGTTTTATTTCCACAAGGTAGCCAGTGGTGGGGGTGCAGAGCTGTGAGCCAGACCAGACCCAGAGGCCTTCCTCTAGCAGAGGTGAATGCCCAGTTCTTGGGTCTGCCACACTAGTGGACTGGTTTTTAGACAGTCATGGGTGGAAGCTCCTAGAGGCACAGGTGATGTGCTCAGATGGAGGGTGCACTCCAGTCCTAATTTGCATTGGTGGCAGGGAAAATATGATTGCAAATACTTAAGCCCATAAAAAAGACCTTGATTATGTTACAGTGGAAGCATAGATTGACCTTTAAACAATATGTATATTAGTAATATTTTACCCATACAAATTTAACCTAGGGAAGTCTAAGCATTTTTAAGGTTTTGACACTTCCCTGCAGTTTTAGGATATTAAATAAACATACTCATTTTGACCCCTTGCAAAGAACAAATCCTTCGTGATTTTCCAGGCACCCTCTGGAATATCCCCAAACTCTGAGATTAAGAAGATATCAGTTAGAATTTGATTTTAGGAAAGCAAAATGCCAAAAGTTGTCAGGAAATTTGAACACTTGGTTAAATAGAATCATTTGTCAGTGAGAAACACTCCTTGGCTACCTATTAAACCAAAGTGACAATAAAAGATTTTCAAAGCAAGCATGAGATAATATGGTTAAAAAAAAAAAAAAAAAAAAAAAAAAAAAAAAAAAAAAAAAGCCCTGAGCTCTTTTAGAAGTAAGAAGACTTGATTCTCCTAAATCTTTAAGAACATGATAAAGTACACTTAAAACACAGGAAATTATTCTGATAAAACACACAATCTGTGCTTTTTAAGGCAGATTACTAAGAAACTAAGGGAAAAGCTTTTAAGATCTACAATATGAAGAGCAAACCAATACTCCAAGAAAATTCTGACATTTTAACAGATAACCAAATTCTAGTTTTGTACCTGAATAATATTTGATGCTAAAGCTGTTTTTTAAAAATATTATTAGAAACTCATTGAATTTTGGCCATGAGTAATGAAATTCCTTTTTCATGAATACTCTATAACTTCCTGTATCTATTCAGGTTTTGTTCTACAGTTTCCTCATTCTCATTCTTGAACAAGCAGTCACTTTATTTTAGGACAAAATTACTCATACTTTCCTTAACAAAAAAATATTTTGCATACCTTGCATGCAAGGTTGTCCCACTTTGCCTTTATTGCTGCAAATAGTGTTGTTTACACATATCAATTATAATTCTTAACCTCCAGTAACTTTTAGTTTTCAAAGAAAACTAGGGAGTATATCATTGTGAATCATCTGTCATGTGACAGCATTTTGTGGCAAACTAGCAAATATTCTGAATATACATTTGATAATATTATAGGTATATGCATCCTTATAGTACACTTTCTCAGTGTGCCAAAAAAGAGCATTTTTATTTACAGATCCTAATATACTTAGTTTCTCTGTGCCATATATAAAAAAAGAAGGAAAATGTCTATAAACTTAAACTTATGCCTAGTAATACATTTTTCAACATTTTTTCTTTTTGAGAAATGATCTAGGTATTTAAAAATATCTTTACTTGATTTAGTTTACCATAAGTCTAAGCTTATAAGTTACCAAAATATATAGGAAACTATTTTTAACCAGACATATTATAACACACAATTATTGTTGAAATAATAATGAGTCAATTTGAATAAATTCAGATTTTTTGTAATCTAAAACATCTAGTAAATGTAATATTAATTTATTTGACTAGTAAACCTGTATAAATTTAGGAAGAACATATCTAGGTAAAATAAAAAGGAATGCATGTATATGCTTAATGCTGATAACTGAGAGACAAAGCTAGTTTTATTAAACGAGCAATATTAAACTATTCTTTGTCAAAACATTACCTAAATGATAAAACTTGAATTATTAAAACACTTGGGTTTCTACATTCTTAGGAGTTTTAAGAATGTTTAATTTATATAAGCACCTAATTATCTCTAAGCCATTTAAGATAGAGCTCCTTTAAGATGAAAGTTAGTTTGGCAATACCATCTGGAGATAGAAAGCTATTACATAAATGCACATCAATACACAAACAGATTTAAAAAGAGATCTTGTGGCTTTAATTCTAAAATTTTTAGCCATGAGTCAGGGTTAAACACAGAAACGCAAATCTTGCTGTTTCATTTTTTTTAAGTTGGTTTTTTGCCCCACCTTTAAATTTTTACTAGAATTACGTCTGTGGCAGATGGAATAAGTTGTGGTTAGTTGCTCAATAGGAGGGCTAAAGCATACCACCCGTTTTTAAATGTGGCATTTTAGTCCTGTGTAATTTTATGGAGGCTGTGAACTAAATTTTGGGTGAGGGGCAGAGAAACATCAAACAGCCATCAGGGTTTCTCCAAATCTGAGTAAATAAAATATCCAGAGTGTTTCTAATTAGAATGTTCACCCTCAGTTTTTTGCTTTGGGGTTCCTGAATCCCTGGAGAGCACCCAAAGGGGGCAGGGGCAAAAATATCTAGTGACTATGGGCAGTTGAGAAGCTGAAGTTGGAAGGGAAAGGTCTGGAGAGGTGCATAGAACGATGAGGGGAGTAGGGGTGTGGAAGGGAGACAGAGAAAAGGATTCAGAGGAATTGAAGGGAAGGTCTAAGAGGTGGTAAAAAGGAGGAAGAAGGACCAGGGATGAGAGGAAGGGAGAAATCTTAGGTGAGCCAGTTTGGGGAGAGCTCCATTTTCCCAAAGAGGCTATTAAAGTTAAAATTTTGCCAATTTTGGAGATATTGAACTGAGTTAGTTCTGTCATACTGAAGCATGTAGTGAGCAGGAAGGAGAAGGGGGGTATTAGCAGATAGTTAAACGAAAGAGAAAAAATTTTCACAGGGCCAGGAAATACTCTTACTTGTTTTAAGTTCCCACACTCCCTGGGTCTGAGGGCCAAGAACACCCCACTCAATCTCCAGGTTCAGAAGCCTAAGGACCTCCATCCTTGAGCCAAGGCAACCCTTCCCTGGGATCTCTGAGATCAAAGAGCAGAGAGAACTGCCCAACCCCAGCTCCCACCCTGAGAGCAATCTCTGGAAAAGAGTGTGAGGGAACCCCCCTCAGTCTCCCAGTTCATAGAGCCTAAGAGCCCTCCTTGCAATTTCTGCGGCCAGAGAGACCAAGGAAACCTTCCCCAAATCTCCCAGATGGAGAGCTGATATAACCTCCTATGCAGTTTCTGGATTCAAAAGACCTCCCCCTCCCTAGACCCTCTCCCAACATCTGGGTTTGAAAACCAAAGATAGTCCTGTTCAGCCTCCTGGGAGGGAGCGCCAGGGAACCCTTCCCCCACCCATGCCATATCTGGAGTAGGGTGGAAGGGGGGAAAGAGGCCTCACAGAAGGGTCAAAGCAAAGTCTTTTTGCCAGAAGAATCAAAGTAACCCCTTATTATCATGTCACAAGTAACAACTATCAGGTCACTGCTGGCTCAGGGGTCTGTGGGAAGCAGAGGAGCTAAACCAGATTTTGGTAATAATCACTCTACTCTGTTCCTACTTATTGATTAGTGGAAATGAAGCAAAGAAGGGACATTTGGAGGGTCCTTGTCTAGTCTTGTCAGACATAAACAACAGGGGCATTCCTGAGTCATATGGGGAAAAGGGGGTTGTGTGAGTTTGCCCAGTCTGCCATACAAGACTGGGTGGCACAACACTGGAAATGGGTGGTCTCATAATTTTTGAGGCCAGAGGTTGGAGATTAAGATTTGGTTGCTTCCTTCTGAGGGTCACGGGGTTGAGCGGGGGTGGGGGTGAGGGGTGGGGGGTGGGAGAAGAGTATTCAGGGCTCTCTCATTGGCTTGCTGATGGCCTCCTCTTCCTGTGGCTCTTCACATCATCTTTCCTTTATGTGTGTCTATTTATCTTTGCACCTAAATGTCCCCTTTTTATAAGGATACCAGTTGTACTGGATTGTGGTCCACTAATAACCTCACTTTACTTTAATTCCATCTCTAAAGACCGTGCCTCCAAATCAGGCACATTCTGAGACAATGGGGGTTAGGACTTCAACATACAAATTTTGGTAAGGATGCAATTCAGCCATAGCAGTTCCTTGCAATAAGTTATTTTTTTAGGACATAAAAGGACAGATTTCTTTTTAATGAGTTAATTTAAAAATATTTTTCTTGATTTCAGAGAGAAAGGGAGAGGGAGAGAGAGATAGAAACATTGATGAGAATCACTGATGGCTGCTTACTGCATGTTCCACACTGGGGATGGAGCCCATGATCTGGGCATGTGCCCCGACCAGGAATTGAACTGTGACCTTTTAGTTCATAGGTTGACGCTCAATCACTGAGCCATGCTGGTCGGGATAGATTTCTTTAACTATCGCTCTTTTCTAGAATCACAGGATTCAAGGGAGTTCAACATTGTCAGCAAGCCATGAGGAAGGAGCGGGGCAGCCGGAGGTGTTTGCTGCCGATGTGCTCCAAGGAAGGATTTGCTCTGGGCTCCAGGAGGAGAAGGTGGCATCTAGAGGGGGATTGTGGCCTTGAGAAGCGGCCCCTAAATGATGGGCTTTGGGTAGGGAAAAGCTCATTGGGCAGAGGGGGCTCACGGGCACTGGCTATGGGGGAATGTGGGGTGCAGAGCAGCAGGGGACCTGGACTTGTACCCCAAGTCTGAGGAACTGGCTGGCAATTACCTGGGCTTCAAACCTTGTACTTTAGGCTCCAGGTGAAGGAGCCGGGGCAATAGTGAGAAAAGACAACCGGGGGGGAAAACTCACACTAATCTCTTTGTAAATACTCTCCCTCTGGGGGAAGAGGACAAAAGGCTGGAAGGGGTGGCCTCTAGGGGCCAAGTGGCAGGCAGGGACCTCTCTTTTCTGTGTCAGCCCAGAAGGAAGTGAGCTGGTATCCAGGACCCAGGAGCTAGCCCTCCTCCTGTCAACTCTCCACAGGAGGGGTGGGAAAGTGGCTACCAACACACAGTTCTAGAAGGATTCCAAACACACCAATTGCCCAACACACACGCACCCTCACACCTGTTCCCCATTCTTTTCTCTTCAGCCAGCATGCACCCGTATGCCCACAAATATCCCTCTGAGGCTGTACCGATGCTGGCCACTTTTAGAGGGCAGGAATAGGCTGATCATGGAAGGGTAGGCAGGCATGCAGCCCCACCCTGGAGTCCAGCACCTGGCAGGGGTGTCCAACCTCACTCCCGGGCCCTTCTGTGGCCAGCTGGTCTCTGGAACTGTACCCCTGACCTCTCTGACCCATATGGGCACCCTGAGCCCCCACACCTCTGCCAGGAATCCTATGGCCGCTGGCCTGCCTGCTGTCCTTTCCCTTCCCTTCAAAGTCTAACCCACCTATTCCTGATGGATCCCAGAGCTTCCTGGGGATGCAAACAGATACCCTCCTGTGCTCACACGTTCCTGCCAACTACGCCATCCAGCCCAGAAGACTTCACAATCCTCAAGGACAATCCTCTACCACATCCCAGTGCTGACTTGGGAGTCCCAGGCCATCATTGTGCCTCAAACCCGCGCCCAGCACACCCTTTTCTCAATTGCGCGCAGCAGAGGCGAATCTCTGATGTAACATTTAAGGAAATTTATTGAAGAAAAACATTTACTGAATCCACTGGGGAAAAAAGGAATTAACAACAAAAAAGAACTTCGAACAGCCACTAGAGTACATAGTTCACACGCTTTCCTCCTGGAGTCCCTGAAAAGGGGCCTCAGCTTCCTACCACACACGGCCTTCCCACCACAGTCTCCTTCCCTGAGGGCCCCACCATCGTCTTTGCAGGATAATGGACACTGGTGGTGTCCACTCAGTGCAGGGCTCCCTCCCCTTCTGGATGACACGCTGGAGCCTGGCCCTGCCCCAGGTCTGTTCAGGTAGCAGATGTCTTCAGGTGCCCCTCATTTAGGCCTGGGAAGGCTGCTCAGGAGTGCTCCCAGGCCGGCTGCCCAAGGTGGCAAGGTCTGGGGCCGAGGCTGGCCTTGTCATTGGTGGCTGCTGAGTGGTGGGTGGTTCACCAGGCCAGTTCCCGTTTTTCTGCCTGCTTGCTCCATACCTCCAGTGGCCCTGCATAAACAAACAGAACAAAAAACTGCCCCTCCCAATAACCCCCCCCTCCTCTGCTTACCTCCTGTTCTCCTCTGTGGGAACCCTTAACACGACCCGCGTGATTAGGGCCCACTCTCCTCCTCTTCTCCTGCTCACCTCCTGCTACTCTCCTCCTCTCCTGCTTATCTCTTGTTCTCCTCCTCCTCTTCTCCTGCTCACCTCCTGTTACCCTCCTCCTCCTCACCTCCTGTTATCATCCTCCTCCTACTTAGCTCCTGTTATCCTCCTGCTCACCTCCTGTTATCCTCCTCCTCTTCCTCTCCTGCTCACCTCCTGTTATCCTCCTCCTCCTCTCCTGCTCACCTCCTGTTATCCTCCTCCTCCTCTCCTACTTACCTCCTGTTATCCTCACCTCCTGATATCCTCTTCTTCTGCTCACCTCCTGTTATCCTCCTCCTCTCATGCTCTTCATTATCCTCCCCTTCCTCCTCCTGCTCACCTCCTATCCTCCTCCTCTGCTCTCCTCCTGTTCTCCTCCTCCTCCCCTGTTCAGATCCTCTCCTCCTCCCCCCCTCCTCCCCCCCTCCCCCCCTCCCCCCTCCCCCTTCTCCCCCTCCTCTTCTTTCCCCTCCTCTTCTGTTCACTCCTGGTTATTCTCCTAGTTTTTCTCCTCCCCCTCCTCTCCTGTTCACTCCTGGTTATTCTCCTCCTAGTTTTCCTCCTCCCCTCCTTCTCCTCTCCTCATGCTCCCCCATTCTCTTCCTGCTTTAGAACAAATCCCCCTCCTCTCCCCTCCCACCCCAACCAGCTGTGGTCCTAGTCCAAGTCCCCATCCCCCTGCAGGCTGAGCCCAGGCTGTCTCCCAGGGCTCTCCTCTCAGTCTCTGCCCTCCTGCCCCCCATAGCCTTTCCAGGCTGCAGAGGGAGGAAATGCCTGCAGGCTGGGGCCGGGCTGTCCTGGTCTCACTTGCGCAGGGGCTCCAGGGTGGTGCCTTCGTGGGGCTTCCCCAGAGCAGTGTAGATAATCCTGAAGACGGGCTGGACTCTGCGGCCTCCCTTCCGGGGGGTCACCACCCCATTCCCACCACACGGCTCTTCCTCAGCACCGGTGCTGGCTGCTTCTGGCAGGGGTGGCCCCGGGGAAGGTTCTTCTGGGCTTGGTGGGGCCCATGGGCCTGTGGGCATTCTTAGCTCTGAGTTCAGCGGGTGGGCATTTGGGGGAGGCCAAATGACCGGGCCCATGCCTGAGTGCTCAGCTGTAACTCCTTCAGCCTCTGCCATGGTGGGGCCCCTGCTCACGGCTTGAACACCCCATGTGCTGGGTGAGGTGGCCGCTTGCTTGTATCGCTGGTAACTATTCGGGAATCTATGCTTGCCTTTCCTTGAGGGGAGGTTGGCCTCATGGGTGGGGTCACATTCAGCTGCTGGAGAATGAGGGGGCTTGGTTTGTGCCTGACTGCCCTGCCCCTCTGCCCCATTCAAATACTCTGTTTGCACGAAATGCCCCTTCCCCTTGTTAACATTTCCCTGCTGCCCGCTAGGGGAAAAGGTGCCTGGATTCTCTGAGCCTATGCTGCCTAGGGCTCGGGGTGGCTCACGCCCCCAGCCCCCATCTCGTTTCCCGACTCTTCTTCAAGCTGAGGCCTCTCCCTTTCTGGTGATGACGGTTCGTCCTTAATGCATGTGTCCTCTTCGCTATTGAGGCGGGGCACTTTCCTGCGCCTAAATGACACATTGCTAATCACTTCCTGGGTGGTCTGAGTGCTGCTATCGCAATACTGCACTGCCTGCTGGGGGGCCTGAGGTGCGGACTGAGTGACTTCCTCCAGCGCCTGTCTGCTGGAAGGACTGCGGCTCCTTCCCGCCAGCTTTTGCTTCTGCTTCAGCACGGCCATGGTGACTTCCCACTCCTCTTCATCTCGAACGAGCTTCATTAACTCTAGGAAAGTGGGAGGACACCCTCTCTGATCCAGGAGCTCGAGCTTGCCGCGGAGGGTGCCGCTCAGGTTGGTACGAGACAGGACGTGTTTCAGGCGAATCATATCTGTGCTCCGCGCTGACGCGGGGTTGTGCTGCAAGGCTTTTTGCAGCAGCGGCTCCAGGCGCACCAAAAACACCGAGATTTTCTCTCCGATCTTCTGAACGGTCTGGAGGAACTTGAACTGCGAGGTTCTGGAGTCCTCTTTGCTGCCAAAGATCTGCTTCAGGGTGTCCAGGCATTGCTCTGCGGTCATAGAGTCATTGTTGGCCCGGAGCACCCGCATGATGGACAGGGCGGGGCCACGGAGGCTCTCCAGCAGCCTCCGTATCTTCTCTGCCTCGCACACTTGCCAGACCTGCATCACCTCAGTGACCTGCTCCAGCCAGACTTCAAAGTTTTCTTCGCCCGGGCCTGCAAAGACATTTCCTGAGAACATTTTGATTTTCCGGTACCACATGCTTTCTTTCTGAGGCTGAAAACCTCTGGATTTGTCTAGGGGAGCGTCGCCTGGCTCCTGGTACTCAAAGGGAGGGGCGTACCCCAGGGCACGGACCACATCTGCCATCTTCCGGCCCTCGTCCTTCAGGAAGCAGCTCAGTCTAGTGATGAATTCATCATCTGGGTTACGGGGTTTCACCACCACTTCCCAGGCACCCCCTTTTCCTGGTATCTGATTGGGTGTCTTGGCGTAATTGACAGTTTCTCCCAATTCGATGATGACCGCCTTAGCATTGTCTTGCCTTCTGAACATTTTTCCCAGCACCCTGTATGGGCACACGGGCTGTAAGCCTGCCCTGATAGTCTCTTTAATTTCATTCTCAGTGCACTCCACGGGGATCCCCACAATCAGCAGGGCCTTCCTGGGGTCCAGGTCCATCCCCTTGCACCAATCCTCTAACAGTGTCAAGGCCATTGCTCTAACTTTCTAGGGACTGATCTAACGCTAGGGGTAGTACTCTGCTATAGACTTGGTCAGCTCTGAACCAACGGCAAGTACAAAGGCAGAAGAGTCCCGGGTGTCCACAGCCTGTAATGCAAATGGGGTGAAAGCATCATTATTGCCCACTCCCACCCTCCCCAGCAGCCCCTCTTCTGCCCCAACCTCCACTCACAGGGATTCAGTCCCGGCCTCCCAGGCCCCCCTAATCATGTGGTGGTATGAAGAGTATAGAGGGGTCCCCCTAGTCGAAACTCCCTCCACCTCATGGCTTCCCTACTGACCTCCTGCTGTGGGTTCTTCCTCAAAGTCTAAGGACTCTGCCACAGGAGCTGCAGATGCCTGCGGTGAAAAGGCAGCATTAGGAGGCGGGGCCTGGCGCCTGAGGACCCTGACAAAGCCCTCCAAGCGGGAGACCAGGAGAATATCCCACTCCCTGGCACAAGGATGTACAGGCCCGGGGCACCTGGCACCCTCTTTTTCAGGGCAAAGGTGGGAGGAGGGAAGTGCGGAGTTCTCTTTGCAGTAAATGCCCAACAGCAGGAAGATGGCTGGAGTTCTACACAATGCAATTGAACTACTGGGTGTGGAGAGCCGGGGAGAGGTACAGTGTTGTCATGGATACCAAGAACAGTGGGGAACACGGGTGTCATATGGTAAGGTTAAGACCCTCTAGGAGCAACAGGTGATGTCCCTGGCCTCCAACCAATAAAGTTTCTAGCAACAAAAAGGGTTTGGGGGAGTGAGGTGTGTGTGTGGGGGGGGAGGGGTGAGCAGCAAGGATTCAGTGCTCAAAAATCAAGAGCTTATGACTTTGTTTTTACTTTTTTTTAATATATTTTATTGATTTTTTTACAGAGAGGAAGGGAGAGAGATAGAGAGCTAGAAACATCGATGAGAAACACATCGATCTGCTGCCTCCTGCACACCCCCCACTGGGGATGTGCCCGCAACCAAGGTAGATGCCCTTCACCAGAATCGAACCCGGGACCTTTCAGTCCGCGGGCTGACGCTCTATCCACTGAACCAAACCGGTTTTGGCAAGAGCTTATGACTTTAAATTGCATAGGAGCTAGAATCAGAAAAGGGACCCAGAAAAGGTCTTCAGTGCCACACTGCGGGAGACAGACAACTGTCCCTCTAGTTGTGATTCTAACACGGAAAACAGGCAGCCCCGCCTCCTCTTGCTCCTTGCAGGGTTACAGAAACCCTTCCCCACATAGGCCCCCATCACAGTTGCTCACCAGTCAGAGTAGCGTCCTCCGACAGCACAGATGCGGGGATTCCACCCACAGTCAACGTTCAGCTTTCCAGTTCTGTCCAGTCCAGCAGCTCCTGCCCCGAGGGCAGGGAGTACGGCTCCACTCAATCTGTCCCAAGAAAAGGCAGAGGTGTTTCGCTAGGGTTCTGAGCCATGTGTCCCTGCTCAGGCTGTACCCATTCTGAGTCTACCAAGCTGTCCATAAGTAGCCGGCTGCAGGGATACAAGAAACTGCTCTCTCAGGGCCACCGCTACAGCAGAAGTAATCCTACTTTAAGGTTATCTATCGCCCCACCCTCAAGTCCGCCCCCACTCCGCCCATATACCCACCCACTGTCATGCCCCACCCCCAACGAAGCTCAGCCTCTCAACCAAGGCCCACCCAGCAATCCCCGCCTCCACCAAGTTCCATCTCCACTGTTCAAGTGTCACCCGCCCCCACCCATATCCTACTCCTGCAACTCACTTTCCATCCCTCTCACGGCTTACCGTCATCAAGCCCCATACCCACCCAACCCACTAATCAGCTCCAGCCCCACAGAAGCTCAATTCCCTGTCCCCACACAACTCCTACCCCTGCCGAAACCAGTTTGGCTCAGTGGAGAGTGTCGGTCTGCATACTGAAAGGTCCCAGGTTCAATTCCGGTCAAGGGCATATACCTTGGTTGTGGGCACATCTCCAGTAGGGGGTGTGCAGGAGGCAGCTGGTCGATCATTCTCTCTCATCGATGTTTCTAGCTCTCTCTCTCCCTCTCTGTGAAAAATCAATAAATTATATTAAAAAATAACAACTCCTACCCCTGCCACTCATGTTCCACTCCTTCCTAAATCCACCACCACCAAGCTCCACCCCACCCATGCACAAGCCGACACTAAGCCCCATCCCTTCCCAAGCCACGCCCTACCAATTCCCACTCCATGTAAGATCCTTGAAGCTAAGCCCCACCCCACGCATGTCCAATTCCTGACGACAAGCCCCACCTCCTCCCAAGCCCCGCCCCACCAAGCCCCACCCCACGCATGTGTAATTCCTGACGCCACACCCCACCAAGCCCCACCCCACGCATGCGCAATTCCTGACGCTAAGCCCCATCCCTCCTCAAGCCACGCCCCACCAAGCCCCACCCCACGCATGCGCAATTCCCGACGCCACGCCCCATCCCCTCAAGCCACGCCCCACCAAGCCCCACCCCACGCATGCGTAATTCCCGACGCCACGCCCCATTCCCTCAAGCCACGCCCCACCAAGCCCCACCCCACGCATGCGCAATTCCCGATGCCACGCCCCACCCCCTCAAGCCACGCCCCACCAAGCCCCACCCCACGCATGCGCAATTCCTGACACCAAGCCCCATCCCTTTCCAAGCCTCGCCCTATCAATTCCCACCCCATGCAAACGCAGATGCCAAGCCCCACCCCTTCCCAAGCCACGCCCCACACAAACGCCCTGATGCTAAGCTCCACCCCCAGAGTTCAGTCTCTGCCCCCACCCAAGTCCTCCTCCTGCAACTCATGTTGCAATCATCCCAAACCCTTCCCCCACTTAAACTGCACCCCCACCCAAACCCTGCCCCCACGTAAATCCAACTTATATTCCCAAGCCTCCCATTCCTATTCCCCTATGCTCCCCACCCCCACCCGAGGATGCCCCTCACCCCTTTCACACCGCGTACTTCAAACACGTCTATTCTGGTCAGTGGATTTGGGGCGAGGTCAGGTGAAGAAGGGCCAAAGCCACTTTCCCTTTAGGGCCAGGGCCGGAGCCATTTGTCCTGGATGTGCGGAGTGCTCTGGCTCTGGGAAGGGTTGGGTTCTGCAGTTCTCAGGCTAGTCACTATGCCTCGAAATGCAAGGAGCCAGTGGGGTGCTAGGCCTAATCTCATGGTATCCCTCTTCGGAGGAAACCTATAGCCAAAGGCCCCTGGGATGCCAAGTCCGACTGCAAGGATCATCGGGTGGGAGGAGGAGAAGTCCTACGGTTTGGGTTGCTCTCGGGGTCCAGGGCCTCACCCCTTACCTGCTGGATATCCGTGCAGGCCGGAGATCCGTGCAGGCCAGAGGAGATCCGTGCAGGCCGGAGTGCCGGAGCACCGCAGCCACGAGGTGCTGCTGCGACTGCTGCCGCCGCCGCCGCAATGCACACTGGGCAGGGGGGCAGAAGGCGGGAAGAAGTTATGAAGTGCATGCACACGGCACGCTCGCGGCTGCGCCCTAGCAACCTGGACACCTCGAAAGGCGGGACTCCTTGAAAGAGGGGGGGGGGGGGGCCGCAGGGGGTCCTTGTCCCTGCTCCTGTCCCCGCTGTGCCTGTGGGTAAAGAGTTCAAATCAAGCTGCGGGCAGTGTACTGCAGCCTCGGGTTAGCTACCAGCTGACCACCAGGCCGGCCACATGGGCATACCAGGCCCAGGAATCATTTAGGGGATCGTGTTGCACTGCAGCCATTGAAACGGAAGTTAAAGTGTGTTGGTCTCCCATTGGCTCCCCTTAGTTGAATGACACAATCAGTGGGCTCAGTGCCGGGTGCAAAAGTAAAGCCCCCTACTCCCCCCATCGCTCTTTCTAAAAAAAAAAAAAAAGTCCCGATCCCTGTGTTCTTGTGCAGTGTTCTAAGCGAGCGTGGCAAAAAATACAGCTGCTGCCTGCCTTTTACGAGGGCAGGAACAATGTTAGAGTTCACCAAGAGACAAAACGATCATGGGTTCCATCATTCCGCCATTATTCTCTTGACTTCGAGAGCCAGCATCACCCGCGTAGTATCCGAACTGCTTCCCGCCCTTTTTGGAAGGCGGTTTCTTCCACTGCGGGCAGACTGGAAGCACCATTTTTTTTCCCCAGGACCCAAATGCTCTGGTCCGAAATGGGCGTGAGTGGAGTACAGGGGGCGCGATGGAAGGTGTGTACAAATCTCCGGCAGATCTTGGTAAAAATGCAGATCCCACTCCGGACGATGGGGTGGAACTAAGAATCTGCAAGCTCCTCCAAACGGGGCGACTCCAGAGCTGCCGATCCCCGCGGGGCTTTGGGTACGAAGGCTCAGAAACCTGTAACTGCTTTTCAGGACCAGCAATTGGGGCCTTTGGTGACAGAATAGATTTCTCTTCCCTTGTTAGGAATGCAAAAGAACAGGTTTTTCTATAATGTTTTAATTAAAAAAAAAAATTTAAGCCTTAGGTGGTTCGGCTCAGTGGATAGAGCGTCAGCCTGCGGACTAAGGGGTCCCTGGTTCGATTCCGGCCAAGGGCACATGCCCCGGTTGTGAGCTTGATCCCCAGTAGGGGGCATGCAGGAGGCAGCCGATTGATGATTCTCTCTCATCATTGATGTTTTTGTCTCTGTCTCTCTCCCTCTCCCTCTCTAAAATCAATAAAATATATCTAAAAAAATATTTAAAACCAACAAAAGTTTATTTATTTTTATTTTGCAACTACAGTTGACATTCAACATTATATTAGTGTATTACTTTCAGGTGTTTAGCATGGTGGTTAGACATTTATATAATTTATGAAATGATCCTTCCCCCTCCCCCATATAAGTCTAGTACCCACCTGGCACCATACATAGTTATTACAATATTATTGGCTATATTCCCTATGCTGTACTTTACATCCCTGTGACTATTCTGGAACTACTGATTTGTACCTGACTGAAATAAGTCAGAGAAAGATAATTACATTATATCATTTATCTGTGGAATTAAAATAAATAAATAAATAAATAAATAAATAAATAAATAAACAAAGCAGAAACAGCCTCATTGATACAGAGAACTGTATGTATCTCTTTCAAGACCCGTGTGGAAAGAGTTCCATTTCAGGGTTCAGGTTCTAGAAAAGGGCCGCACACAAATGAAGAGACTTGAAGGAATTCAACTTGGCGATATGGGGGGCCAGGCAGTAGTCCAAAGAGATTCCTACAGAGAACAAACTGATGGTTGCCAGATTGGAGGTGGGGAAGGGATTGTGGGGCTGGTTTAAAAAGGCGAAGAGATGAAGAAGTGCAAACAAACTTTGAAACCAAAGGTTGCTGAGCAAGATACTTGCAGACATCACCTCATTCCCCTTCAACTATAGGCATTTGGATGTCTGAGAAGGGGAGCCCAGACCTTAAAAGTCCTCACTTAATAAGAATATATTGAATACTATTAAGAGTCTCATGCTCTACCGACTGAGCTAGCCGGGCACTTCCAAGAATATATTGAATACTATTAAGAGTGTGTTAAACCAATCTATTTCCCATGCCAAGAAAAGTCAGTTACCTGGTGCTGTCAGTGAGTCAAAGACCTCAGGTGGGACATTTTACCTGAGGGTTTTCATAACACGAAGCCACCACTCAAACACCTGGTATTACTGGTACAGGTATTATAAGGTGTCACACAGGGTGATGCCACGGAAAGAGGTACTCTGGCCCTGTGGATCTGGAAAATAGTGAAGCTTAAGAAATACTCCCTGCCCTAGCTGGTTTGACTCAGTGGATAGAGTGTCAGACTGCAGACTGAAGGGGTCCCGGTTTGATTCCGGTCAAGGGCACATAACTCGGCTGTAGGCTCTAATTCTGGCTGGGGTGTGTGCGGGAGGAACCAATCAATGTGTCTCTCACAGATGTTTCTTTTCTCTATCTCTTAGTCTCTCCCCCTCCCTCCCACTCTCTCTGTAAAAAATAAAAAAAATAAAAAGGACAAAAAGAAATATCCCTGAAAACATATAACGTTATGTTAGTTTCAGGTGTACTACATGATGATCCCGCATCTTTATATATTACAAAATGCTCGTCATAATAAGGCTAGTAAACATCCATCACCACCCATAGTTGCAATTTTTGTTTTTGTAAAGAGAAATTTCGTGCTGTACAGTGTTGTTAACTATAATCACCATGCTGTAAATTACATCTCCTGGATTTACTTATTTTGTGTGTGTGTGTGTGTGTATGTGTGTGTGTATATGAGTGTGTGTATGTGTGTGTATGTGTGTGTATGTGTGTGTATGAGTGTGTGTGTATGTGTGTGTAATATTTAAATTTTTTAAAATTTTATTATATTTTCCCTAGCTGGCTTTGCTCAGTGGATAGAGCATTGGCCTGCGGACTGAAGGGTCAAGAGTTTGATTCTGGTCAAGGGCATATGCCTGGGCTGGGGGCTCGATCCCCAATGTGGGGCATGAAGGAGACAGCCGATCAATAATTCTCTCTCATCATTGATGTTTCTATCTCTCTGAAATCAATAAAATATATTAAAATTTTTATTATATTGAGAGAGAAGAAGGGAGAGAGAGAGAGAGAGAGAGAGAGAGAGAGAGAGAGAGAGAGAGAGAGATTCGTTTATCCACTTTGATTCTTCTGTGTGCTCTGACCTGGGATGGTGTATCAGGACAAGACTCTAACCAACAGCTACCTGGCCAGTGCACATAAGCATAATATTTTTAAGTGAACTTATTCTGACAAAACTTTACTTGAGAACCAAGCTTTCTCATGTAAAGCTTGGTTCTCAAGTAAAGTTTCTCAAAAGTATTTTTAAAAATTATTTTTATTGATTTCAGAGAGGAATGAAGAGGGAGAGAAATAAAAACATCAATGATGAGAGAGAATCATTGATCGGCTGCCTCCTGCACACCCCACACTGGGGATTGAGCCTGCAACCAAGGTGTGTGCCCTGACTGGTAATCAAACCTTGACTTCCTGGAAACTAGGTCGATGCTCAACCACTGAGGGACCCCGGCTGGGCTGAGACAACTAAGGTTCTTTATAATTGCATTACTTCCTATATTGATTTTAAAATATTTTGTCACTTTAAATGGACAGCCTATGTAGTGTGTCTCATTAACATGTGATCTTATTTAACCAAGTATTCAAATCTCCTGACAACTTTGATATTTTTCCTTCCTAAACTCAAATCCTGAGTGATATATTCTTGATCTCAATCTTTTTTGACAGACTCTGGAAAATCACAAGTGTCCTTTTACCTTGTAAAAACAGAGGTGTTAGAAAGAATTAGGCTTATTTGATACTAGAGGCCTGGTGCACGAATTTGTGCATGGGTGGGGTCCCTCAGGGTGTCATACAGAGATCGGGCCCCAGCCTTGCAGGCCCACAACACTGCCTGACACCCTGCCTTGGCCTGGCACCACCCTCTCACCTGTTCCACCATCCGACCTGAAAGGGCAATTGATTGGGGCTGTGCTCCCACCTCACTCCCTGGGAGCTGGGCAGTGGCCCCACCCCACTGCCACTGCCACTGGTTGCCATCTGTGGAGCCATCAGTGGGCCCCCTGCCTGGCTCCCTCAGTAACTGGAACCTGGGCAGTGGCCCTGTCCCCCACCACTGCTGCTGGTTGCTGTCTGTAGGGCGATCAGGCCCACACTCGCACCTGCCTTGGCCTGGTGCCAACTGCTCACCTTATCCACCATCCCACTGTGATCTGCTCTTGTCAGGAAACATCAAGACTGGCAGAGCCTCCACTGCCGCTCACTGCCAGTGCCACATTGTGGACGCCAGCCATGTTCCATGACGCCCCCTGGTGGTCAGCACATATCATAGTGAGCTGTCAAACTCCTGGTGGTTTGGTCCAACTCCTGGTCCAACGACTGCCCTAGAGGATAATTTGTATATTAGGCTTTTATTATATAGGATATCGAGTTGGAAGGCTTTGCCAATCAATCAGAAGAGATACCTAACATTCCTTAAGTTAAATTTGTGTGGGTGGGCAAAATATTATTAATATAAATATTTCAGAAATTGTATGAAGTTTCTTTCCTAGAGACTGGTCAATGGCCTCACTGTCCACACATGTCCTGGTTCTGCTTTGCCTGATAGTAAACAACAGTATGGCATTATTAGCCATAATTCTAGTTATCTTTGAAAATGCTGCATGCCAAAGAAACAACCAAATTTCATTGTTAACTTCATGGTTTTTGTAAGTCTTATATGCCCAGATAGTTTTGTATTTCATACTGAGGCTTTTCTAAAAGTGCTTGTAATAAGCTTCAGGCTAGAATGCTTATCTTTAAGAAAAAGGCACTACCTCAGTCCCCCAGGGAAAAGGACTATGGCAAGTTATATGGGGCCACTGGATTCTGATGACATTGCTACATAGTTTTGAGATCCTATCACTGGACTTAGAATTTCTAGAATTCTAGTGAAGAAGCTGATGGCTTCATGAGACTGCTAGTCTAAGACTGAGCAGAACAAGAATTAATCACATAGGATTGAATCAACTTGTGAAGGATGATTATGGGTTTTGCTTGGAATATTGCTGATGTTTAATGTGCTATTTTCTGGATATAGTGAATTCCTTTCTCATTTCTCTTAAGCTATCCATAACTCATGACAATTTAGTATTATCCTATCTAATAAAAGGGTAATATGCAAATTAACCGTCACTCTGTCACAAAGATGGCGGTGCCCATAGTGGCCAGGGTGGGATGCTGGTGGCGTCACCTGGCAACACGAGCCTAGCGTCCCATGCCCCAGCCACATGGAGGGAGGGAGGGGCCTCTGGCCAGAGGCTGGGGCATGGGATGCTGGTGTCATTGCAGGCTGGGCTGAGGGACCCCACACACAACCCCCATGTACGAATTTTATACACTGGGCCTCTAGTCTATAATAATAAAAGCATAATATGCTAATTAGACCAGATATCCTTCTGGATGCCCTTCCTTCCAGACAAAACTGCAATGGGTGGGAGCCTAGGTAGAGGTGGCAGAGGTCCCTGTCTGTGGGGGCAGTGGGGGGAGGCATGGCCCAAGGCCCTTGAAAGAATTTCATGCATCGGGCTTCAGTTACTTTACAGGAATAAAACAGTTATATTTTTTTCTATGGCTAATCCCTCCAGAATTTGTAACTTATTTTTATTTTTATTCCTTTCCTTTTTATTGTTTAAAGTATTACATATTTCTCCCTTTTCCCTGATTGACACTGCCCCCTATTCCCCCCAGGACAAGCCCCCCATACCCCAATGTTTGTGTCCATTGGTTATGCTAATATGCATGCATACAAGTCCTTTGGTTTTATCTCTTACTCCCCCTCCCCTGCCTTCTCTCTGAGGTTGGATGGTCTGTTCAGTGTTTCTTTGTCTCTCAATATGTTTTTGTTCTTCAGTTTATGTTGTTCATTATATCCCACATATGAGTGAGATCATGCTATATTTATCTTTTTCTGACTGGCTTATTTCACTTAGCATAATGCTCTCCAGATTAATTCATGCTATTGCAAATGGTAAAAGTTCCTTCTTTTTTATCTTTTTATTTTCATGGTTATACAGCTATCTGCCTAGGTTCAATAAGAACCTGCCCTCCTTCTTAACAGGATGTAATTGGAAACATAACCAAGGCTCTGACTGAAATGTCATGTTTGAGAAAGATGCTCATAGAATCAGATATGACCTGATAATTTAAAGTAGCTAACACTACCTTATTATTGTTTTTTGGTTTTTTTAGGTTTTTGGTATGTGTTTTGTTGTTTGTTTGTTTGTGTGTTTTTTTTGGGGGGGGGGAGGGGGATATACAACCACCAAGTCCTGGAAATATCTGGTTAGGAGCTACAGTTGTAGTCCTTGTCTTTTCAAGTATTAAACCCTCTTTTTCCTTTTCCAGTTGTACTCACGTAGTATAGAAGGTGACTGAGGTTGGGGTGAGAAAATAGCTATAGGGGCACTAGTTCAGTAGATATTGAACACTGGGTCCCAAGGTTCCTGCTCATTTGTGAAGAAATTTCTCTGTCATGTTTCTATCTTTGGACTTTCTTAATCAACCTTTAGAATTTTTTTTTATTGATTTCAGAGAGAAAGGTAGGTAAAGGGAGAGAGAAATAGAAATGTCAGTGATGAGAGAGAATCATTGGTTGGCTTCCTCCTGCATGTGGGATGGAGCCTGGAACCTGGGCATGTGCCCTAATCGGGAAAAAAACTAGTGATCTCTTGGTTCATGGGTTGATGCACAACAACTAAGCCATGCTAATCCCCTTTTTTGGTGCTTGGGCTGCATCAAGAC
Organism: Pipistrellus kuhlii; assembly: GCF_014108245.1. Taxonomy (NCBI): domain Eukaryota; kingdom Metazoa; phylum Chordata; class Mammalia; order Chiroptera; family Vespertilionidae; genus Pipistrellus; species Pipistrellus kuhlii. The sequence continues at coordinate 2,131,041 of NW_023425550.1, read as the reverse complement.
ATAGATGGCATACAAATTGTATTTTTGGATATAAAACTCAAAAGCTTGGATCACTTGATAAACAGAATGATGATTCAACAGGATTCTTTATATATATATATATATATATATATATATATATATATATGTGTATATATATATATATATATATATATATATATATATATATATATATGTTAATATGCAAATTTCCCCTCAGAGATTCAACTGCTTGATATGATGTATGCTGACCTTCTCTCACCTGGGGGAAGGAAGGCCCTGGGAGGCCCTGATCGCAGACCAGGCCCACCCATGCATGAATTTCATGCACCAGGCCTCTAGTACATAAGAATGTGTGTGTGTGTGTGTGTGTGTGTGTGTGTGTATATATATATATATATATATATATATATATATATATAATTTCAGAGAGGAGAGGAGAGGGGGAGAGAGATAGAAACATCAATGATGAGCTGAAACTAGTTTGGCTCAGTGGATAGAGCATCAGCCTGCAGACTGAAAGGTCCCGAGTTTGATTCTGATCAAGGGCATGTACCTTGTTTGTGGGCACATCCCCAGTAGGGGGTGTGCAAGAGGAAGCTGATCGATGTTTCTAACTATCCCTCTCTCTTCCTCTCTGTAAAAACATCAATAATATATATATATATATATATATATATATATATATATTTTTTTTTTTTTTTTTTTTTTTTTTTTTTTTAAAAAAAAGAAAGAAACATCAATGATGAGGTACTTGCCCTCAGCCAGAATTGAACCTGGGACCCTTGAGTCTGAAGGCTGACGCTCTATCCACTGAGCCAAACAGGCTAGGGCAAGACGAAACTTTCTTGCCCATTGGTACGCAGCTGGAAGGATGGCTTCAATATGTGTGAGAGGACACCTCTGAAGAAGGTGTTCGAAGATGCATATTCATAATTACTGCCGAAGAAGAGTTGATGGGACCAGGGGTGTTCAAATGAGAGAAGAATTAAAAGGAGAATTTAATAAGCATCTTCATCTATTTTAGAGGCCGGCACAGAGAAAGGAATTATTGATTATCAGAGGGTGATAGTTAAAGGAAACAGAACTCAACTGAAGAATGTATTTTCTAGAAGATGGCGGCGAAGGTGAGCAACTGGTCTGCCACTCCCACAACAATTTAAAAAGTAAAACTAATATGAAGCGCATCTATGGTCCAAAACCACGGGAGAGAGGTGCTGGGTGGTTAATAGTCAACAATTAACATGATAATAGGAGCAATGAGGGACAGATGGGGCTCTTAAAATGTGACCAGCTGGAGAAATGGAAGAATGGCAGGCTGGGAGCAACCAGGCCTGGAGCAGCAGCAGCCAGGCCCAGAGGGGCAGCAGCCAGGCCCAGAGCAGCAGCAGCCAGGCCCAGAGTAGCCAGGCCCAGAGTAGCCAGGCCCGAAGCAGCCAGGCCAGGGGAGCAGCAGCAGCCAGGCCCGGAGCAGCCAGGCCCGGAGCAGGAGCAGCCAGGCCCGGAGCAGCACCAGCCAGGCCTGGAGCAGCCAGGCCCAGAGCAGCAGCATCCAGGCCCGAAGCAGCCAGGCCCGGAGAAGTCAGGCCCAGAGCATCCAGGCCCGAAGCAGCCAGGCCAGGGGAGCAGCAGCAGCCAGGCCCGGAGCAGCAGCAGCCAGGCACAAAGTATCCAGGCCCAGAGCAGCCAGGTCCGGAGCAGCCAGGCCTGGAGCAGCAGCAGCCAGGCTTGGAACAGCAGCAGCCGGGCCCATAGGGGCAGCAGCCAGGCCCGAAGCAGCAGCAGCCAGGCCCGAAGCAGCAGCAGCCAGGCCCAGAGCAGCCAGGCCCGGAGCAGCACCAGCCAGGCCTGAAGCAGCCAGGCCCAGAGCAGCAGCAGCCAGGCCTGGAGAAATCAGGCCCAGAGCATCCAGGCCCGAAGCAGCCAGGCCTGGAGCAGCAGCATCCAGGCCCAGAGCAGCATCCAGGCCTGAAGCAGCCAGACCCAGGGCAGCCAGGCCTGGAGCATCCAGGCCCAGAGCAGCAGCAGTCAGGCCTAGAGCAACCAGGCCTGGAGCAACCAGAGCAGCAGCATCCAGGCCCAGAGCAGCAGCAGTCAGGCCCGAAGCAGCTAGGCCCAAAGCATCCAGGCCCAGAGCAGCATCCAGGCCCAGAGCAGCCAGGCCCGGAGTGTTGTGGGGTCGAACCCTGGGTTCAAAATGAAAGGAAAGAAGGAGCAATGCAGCCAATTTGGGTGCCAGAGTGTTATGTCCGTCATCACAATGGACTCAGAGAAGCTCCTGTGTCCCTTCACCCAAAAGGACTGAGAGTTGCCCAGATGACAGCAAAGTGGGAGAAGAAAACTGAAAGCTACGCAAGGGACTGAGGTGCCAACATGGAGTCATCTGAATTAAAGACTGAAGTGGAAGCTACTTCTTTAATCATGTTCCTGCTCATGCTAGCATCTGTTACCTTCCAGTCTTCTGCAAAGTCTTGTGCAGCAAGTCCAAGGACTCTGATTAAATCTACACCAGCAACAAAAGAGACATATTTAGTAGCTAAAAATATTAATATGTCCATAATTCTGATTTCTCATTTTGTTGTTTTGCATTGGCATTGTTGTTATTATTTAATATCCAGAGTTTTGCTCTTGGCATTCAAGTTTTGAAAATAACATGTATGTAATTTAGTTTTTGCAAAAAAAAAAAAAAAAAAAAAAAAAAAAGGAAAGAAAAAAAAAAAGAATGTATTTTCTAAAACTGGTCCTGTCCACAGACAGAATGGGCTTACAGAGACTGTGCTCCTGGTCATTGCAAGTATGCAATAAGGACTAGGTGGCCATTTGTCTGCAATTGTAATGAAGAGGAAGATGACCCTCCGCAAGGATAACATATTCTTCATTAAGATCTGACAGGTCAAGAATTCTCACTTTTGTGCATGCATAGTTTCAAGAGCTTGCTATTTTTTTTTTCTGTTTAGATTTGATGCTTTTAAAAGTATTTACCAGCTTTTGTAGAGAAAATGGCTTTAGATAATAGGAGAAAATAAATCACACAGCCAAATGCACCAGGTTATTACACTTAAAAAAAAAGAAGCCTTAATATTGACAATGTAATATCTTAACATTTATTATAAGTGTGTACATTAATGTGGGTTAAGCAAGTGATTAAAAACATTAGGCAATTAAAAAGAAGCAAAAGTATAATGCAACCACCCCTCTTCGAGTCTGCAAAATTCCAGGCCTTTTTAGAATTGAGAGATGTTGTTTTGGACTGAAATCAATATTGATCTTGCAAGCTTTGTGACAATATCTTGCATGTTGGTTCTAAAACTCCCTTAAAGGCACAGTGTATCTTAAAGGTGGGGAAACCAGCCTATCTCGGACCTCTTTATTCTGCACTCCATCAACTGGGCCTGAACCAAGACTCAGAGATGGCACCTCCCACCCAAAGGAGTGACCTTTCTTTCCCTTTCACTCATTCACTTAGCATCTATGTGTCAGTACCTACCATGTGCCAAGTCCCATGCTGCAGGCTAGACTTGAGAAATACCAGCTTATATTTAGTGTTGGTAATCGTGCCACTTATTCCCTTTAGAGCAAATCTGATGCACATCTATTCAAAAAACTGGAATGATCCACTCTAATCATTTGGCTGGAAGATCAAGTCCACCAGCCAATGTGCATAGGGCTCAGAAACTGGAGAGAGATGAGAGACATTTTCTAATTAAATCAACAGGCCCTCATTTTTCATTAGAAACACTGTGAGGGTGTTCCTCCTCTCAAGGAGCTTATACAGTGATGCTGGTCCTAAAGGCAGTGGAGCACAATTGAACCTGAGAGAAGCATCACTGGCCTGCATCTGTCCAGCCAGCCAATGGGTTTCCACTAGCATGGGAAAGAGTCTGGACCAGAAAATAGGAGATCACTGAAGGTCCTGTGCTCAGATTGGCTAGCCCACTGGAGTTTTCCCTGGGTTGACAAATTCCTATTTGCGAAGGACTCTGAGCAAATCTCTTCACGGATGAGAGCATCTCAATTCAGAGGTGTTTTACAGAAAGAGGATAGGGAGATGGGCAGTTTGGTACTTCATGGGGGCAGGGTGGGACTCAGGATGCTCAGAGGAGCAGTGCAATTTCTTACCTTCCCCTCTTTGTTAGAACATGCCTCAGAGGAGGTCGGGGGGGGGGGTGTTGTATTATCTGGCAGTCTGGCAGGATTAAGTAAACTCTGCACAGAGCTTGGCACATAACACTAAATTAATGTTGGCTGTTGTGGTTACTGTGCTGGAGAGAGACAGCAATGGTTCTACATAATTCAATGACCACTTTTCTGAGCCTTAATACCCTCATCTGTAAACTGGGGACAAGAATGCCCTCTGCACAGAGTTAGTACGGGGATTGATGCTATTACTCTGTGATGTCTGGAATGTAGTAAGGCCTGAAGAAATGTCATTCGCCTTTATCCCATCTTAATCCTGCTGGAGTGTATACACTCTAAAACCTACTTTAGAAGATTTCTGTGTCAAGTGTAGGGACTGGGAATTGAGGGCAAAGGTATTAATCAGCTATCAAGGTTCAGACATAGATGTTCCTTTGGTCTGTAGCCTCCTAAGAATCACATCCTATAGAATTTAAACAAAATTATGTAAACTTTCTAATACATGCCTGCGGGAAAAATAACCTCAACTATATAGTAAAAGGTGTGAAGGAGATAGTTAAAAACTGCTATATACTTCAATCAAAAGTAACTAGCTATTTTTAAAAGTATATGGAAAGTTTAAACATGTATATATGGCAAATAGACAAGCTAAACATTGGCCTATACCAATCTCTAGCATTCAATGCCTGTGATTTACCCATCAGGGATCGTCATCAGTCTTTAATCTGGTCCCTCAGAAGCATCAGCAGTCTCCTTGTATTCTAAAGTCCCAAAGGTACACTCAGAGATGCAAACCAAAATGTAATTTGCTCTCTGTTCCAAGTCGGTACACACCAAACCCAATGCTCCTGCCTCTGCCTATCATACCAGGCCACCTAAACTTGTCAGGAGGCCGACCTGCCTTAGGGAAGCAAAGATGGAATTCTTGTTCAATCCTCTTTGCTTATGCCTGATATAAGATCATGGATGTGAAGCACTTTCTGACCTATAAAACGCTACACACACGAGTAATTATAGCATCATTAACATATGCTACTAGATGTAAGCAAATTCAACTTGAGAAGGGCAAAAGCATGAAGAAATCAAATGGTGAGGGAAGAAGAGCCAGCAACTTAGGACAACTGAGGATGGCCAAACTTGTCCAGGAGTCATCAGCTTCAGGAGCTAAAAAAAAAAAAAAATACATAAAATAGAAGCAGCCATGAGATTAGAAATACACATCCCATCTAATGACCAGTCAGAGTCTTTTGGGGTGGGTGACTGCTTCAGGTATCACAAGTAACAGTGCAGGCCAATATGCCTTCTAGAGAGACGGCAAACAGGTTTGTAGCTGGGGCAATCCATTTCCAGTGCCTTCAAGGGAGATATTCTGGTCTGCGCTTCTAGCTGAGGAGATACTAAAAATGATCTGTCTCCAGGATCTGGAAAGGCAGTGTCTTATGACACTGGGTCTCATGCGGCTCAGACATTGGTGGATTCTACTGGCTTTTATTGTGCAAATCCATCTGCAGGCAGTGTTGACAATGTGGCTGAGAGACTGTCCAAGCAGCCCTTCCTGGTCAGGCCAGTCCCAAGATGGCACCATCCCCTCCCACAGGTGCCTACTTATCCTGGTCTTTACCTACTACTGCCCCTAGCTGTATCTTGTTTTACTGAACCCCTTGGCCAGTGGTTGGCAAACTCATTAGTCAAAAGAGACAAATATCAACAGTACAAAGATTGAAATTTCTTTTGAAAGCCACATGTTTTCAACTTAAACTTCTTCTAACGCCACTTCTTCAAAATAGACTCTCCCAGGCCGTGGTATTTTGTGGAAGAGCCACACTCAAGGGGCCAAAAAGCTGCATGTTGCTCGCGAGCCACAGTTTGCCGACCACTGCCCTTAGCTATTGAGTTCTGATTTTATGCTACACAAGCAATGGTGAAGTGGCCCAAGGGCCTATAGCAGAGAGCCTTGAGCCTGAATCTGAAGTCCGGGGTTGAGGTCCTGATGTTGCCATACACCAGCAAGGTGTTTCCCTGGGCCTGTTTTCTTCCAAGGTCTTCATTTCCTTGTTCCTGCTAATGCTAACAACATATACCTGGCTGGCCTCCCAGGGCAGCTAGAGGGCTCAACCGAGGTGCTGCATTGAAGGTGCTTCTTTAGAGGAAGAGACTATAAACTCTGCAAACTGGAAGTGTTCCTTGGGAGGATCTTTCCCTAAGACTTCAAAGTACCATAGGGCATAGGTACAGAAGACTTGGGGCCTCCTGGACATACAGGTGAAGAGAGATAGCAGTGCCCTGGGTGGGACTCAGAGAGAGAGATCAGGGCACATTTCTTCCCTCTAAATAACCTTGGCTGCTTGGCCTCTGGGGTACCAACACATACCTAGAAGAGCTTTTCATAGCATTTTCCACAGTGGATGGTGTCACGGTGAATGAAGATCTGATCCAGGAGCTCACCCATCGGTTTATTGCAAATCCCACACTGAAAGAGAAAGCAAGCCCAGAGGTCAGCATATAAGTGAAGCAACATAAATGAGTGCAGTGGGGAGGGGGCACCTGACCAAGGTAGGCAGGCAGACACGGAGCAGAAGGCACACCTTAGACTTAAAAGCAAACAATTGAAAAATGGCAGAAAAGAGACACAAAACCAAACTAGAAATGAAACAACAAAACAAAAACTAGCAAGCAGGATGATTACCTAGTGGGTAGGAGCCTTGGTTTTATAATTAGGCCTGGGTTTGAGGCCTAAATCCACCAAGCAGGTCCTCAAATAACATGTTTTCTTTTTATTAATTTCTTTATTGATTAAGGTATCACATATTTGTCCTCAACCCTCCATTCCAATCCCCCCCCCAGTCATGCCCCCACCTCCCTATTGTCCTTGACCACTGGTTAGGCTCATATGTGTACACATAAGTTCTTTGGTTGATCTCTCCCTTTTATCCCCACTCTCCCTTTGAAGTCCAACAGTCTGACCTATGGCTCCTTAACATTGATGAGATGCCTTAGGAACTTAATTCTTGTTTCTAATGATTGGACATCTAACTAATATAACATTTTAAAATACCAGCTGGCATTGTTACATTTAGAAAAAAAAGGGAGGACACTCATGCAAAGTGATCATGCATCTCCCCTATGGTTGGATTGTGTGTGTGTGTGTGTTTTTTCCTTAATTTCTCAATATTTTCATTGATTTCAGAGAGGAAAGGAGAGGGGGAGAAAGACAAAAACATCAATGATGAGAGAGAATCATTGATCGTCCACCTCCCGCATGCCTCCCACTGGGGATCGAGCTTGCAATCTGGGCCAACCAGAAATTGAACTGTAATCTCCTGGTCCACAGGCCGATGCTCAACCACTGAGCCACAACAGCCGGGCTTGGTTTGGTTATACATTAAAATTGGTTTAAGAATTTAACGTTATATGCTTAAAGTCGCAGACAACATTAAGTGAGGACATTGACAACATTAAGTGAGGACTCAATGTATTATCACTGTTTCTGTCATTTTAGTTGCGTGGACCAACACTTGAACCTTAACTTAGCCAACTAATGGTGCTGATCATTGTGGGGGTCACCTCCAGGAACACAGAAAAAATCAACAATCTGGCTTGCAACGTGCTTCACACTGTGAAGAACAGGGACGCTAAAGAGTTATTATGATGCTTCAGCCAGGAATGTCCTCCCTTTTTTTCTAAATGTAACAATACCAGATTGTATTTTAAAATGTTATATCAACCTGATAAAGGTAAGAAAAACCTACAATTAAGAATACTGACAGACTGGTATATACAAATGAGCTTGAGCAATGGGGTGACCATTCCTGAGAGGCAGCAGAATGTAGTGACATAATGTTGATTTTGATGTCAGAACCAGAATTGCTAACCCTTGGTTCTGAGCAGCTCTGTGATCCTAGAAAAATAATTCCCTTTCCACCCTGTGCTCACCTGACCTACCTTCCCAGAATCCCCCAAAAATATCAGGTCTCACCATTTTGCCACACCTCCAACTTCCCCAGCTCTTATGTGAGCGCCAGCCAGTCAAGTTTAAAATCACTGCTCCTGGTTACCTCACAATCACTGCATGTTGCCCAGGACCAAACCAGAGAGGGTCGGACCTTCATTACCACCATTTGTCCACCATCCAGAACTGAAATATCATTGCTGACATGTATACATAAGGAACTGTTTGACACTGAGATTGGGTCTGAGAATAACTTGTTGGCCCAGAAAGTAACTTGCTACAGACTGATTCATATGCCTTGCAGCATAACCATTATTGCTTGTCTCATTTTTTACTCTTATAAGTATATTTCCAGTAGGACATGATCTCACTCATCTAGGGGAAGTGGTGAACAACATAGACAGATGAACAAGAACACACCCAGAGATAAGGAGCCATGGGTCAAACTGTTGGACCTCAAAGGGAGGGTGGGGATAAAAGGGAGGTGGAGGCATGAGTGGGGAGGGGTGGGGAATTGGAATGGGGGGTTGAGGACAAATATGTGATACCTTAATCAATAAAGAAATTAAAAATAAAATTGCTCACCCTGAAACCTCGTCCCATCTGTAACTGCGAAATGCGACAACAAAATAGATCACAAACGAAAGAAATGGAGGACAAAAAGCGTCTGGATATAGAGTTCAAATCTACGCTTATAAGGTTTTTCAAGAATTTCCTAGAAAAGATGGATAAGGCCTATGAGGATATGAAAAGAGATCAACTAGAATTAATAAGGAGTCAACAAGAAATGATAAGGGATCAACAAGAAATAAAGAATACATTGTCTGAAATAAAAAATATTTTACAGAGTCCTAAAAACAGAATGGAAGATCGCAAGAATCAAGTCAAAGATTTGGAACATAAAGAGCCAGAAGACACTCCCCCACAGAAGCTAGAAGGCAAGAGAATCCAGAAAATTGAAGATAATGTAAGAAACCTCTGGGACAACTTCAAGCGAACCAACATCAGAATTATGGGGGTCCCAGAAGATGAGAGAGAGCAAGATATCGAAAACATACTGAAAGAAATAGTGACAGAAAACTTCCCCCACCTGGTGAAAGAATTAGACTTACAAGTCCAGGAAGCGCACAGAACTCCAAACAAAAGGAATCCAAAGAGGAACACACCGAGACACATCATTATTAAAATTCCAAGAGCAAAAGACAAAGAGAGAATATTAAAAAAAGCAAGAGCAAAGAAGGTAGTAACCTATAAAGGAGCACCTATACAATTGTCAGCTGACTTCTCAACAGAAACCATGCAGGCCAGAAGGGAATGGCAAGAAATATTCAAGGTGATGAATAGCAAGAACCTACAGCCAAAAATAATCTACCCGGCAAAGCTATCACTCAGAATCGAAGGCCAGATAAAGAGCTTCACTAATAAAAAAAAAAGCTAAAGGAGTTCATCACCGCCAAACCAGAATTATATGAATTGCTGAAGGGGGTTCTTTCAAAAGAGAAAGTAAACAAAGATAAAAATTATGAACAACAAATACGTAACTATCAACAAGTGAATCTAAAAAACCAAGGAAATTAAAAAAAATCTGATGAACAATATTAATTGTTGAATATAATAGAATCAGAGATATGGAAGGGGAGTGAACTGACGATTCTTGGGGAAAAGGGGAGAGGAGGGCATGGGAAAAGACTGAACATAAACTGTACACCTATGGATGAGGACAATGGGGAAAAAATTGCTCATCAAAGTCATAAATACATAAATAAATAAAAATAAAATAAAATCACTGTTCCTCCATGTCTATTTCCCTGCACCCCCTCCCTTGCCTGTGGACCTCTTCTTCCTCTTCGTATTCCCTCTGTGCCAAGGGCCAGGAGGCAGCTGCCTTTGCTCATGTTCAGCCTCCTGGAAAATACCTCTGTGAGCCCTTTCACTCCAGACTCCAGACCCACCTCCCTCACAAAGCTTTTTCAGGGACTCCCACCTACGCTGGCTGAGCCTTCCCCTAACACTAGTGCTGTGAGACTAAATGCATTGAGAGCTACTTATTTCTCAGGCTCCTGGAATTTTGCTATTTAACAGGAATGCTCTGGAATTAAGTACATAACCAGAAGTTGACAGTATCTTCTAGGAATTTTCACATGAGTCCAGGAATCAGGAAATGAAATGTTCTTTGTCAAACCATATGTAAAATAGGTTGAAAAATGTAATCCTACTTGGAGTCCACAGAACACAATTGGCCCTCAAATTATCTCCTTTTGTACCCTTATTGCAAAGACCTGCTGTCTTCTTGCACTGCTCCCCTATAAAACCAAGCACAGAAGAGAGTCTTCCAGACTCACTTTTTCCATTTCCACATGTCATCTCCTGTTCTCTCATTAGTCCACACTAGTCAGGCTTCGGTCCCCAACACTTATTTACTCCCTTGGACTTGGAAGCTCATTCAGCTCCCAGTTCTGCAAAGCCAATGGAGTGCAATCATACTGAGATTAAGCCTTCTAAGTCCTTAACACTCCCTAACTCTAGACAATGCTCTCAGCAGCTACACCCACTTCCTTACCTTAAAGCAATAGTCATGGCAGCAGATGCCAAGGTGTTCAAGGGTAATCTTTGGACAGTCTCTGATCTCTCGGTTGCAATAAGTACAGATTCCTCCGGATGTTCTGTGAGATGAAAAACAAGAACTTGGTGATCAGTCTGGCATGCAGACTACTAATGCGATACAGTTACAGCCTCTAGTTTGATAGAGCCAGGCCTAGGTTTGCTGCCAGTGTTCTCAGCCTGCCAACTTTTTCTGTGGTGTGCAATTGGCCACACAGCTCTGTAGATCCTCACATTATTTTCATGCATCTTCATACTCACTATCAAATGTGCAGACACCCCGATGTGATTCTTATTCCAGTCAAATTTCTTCTCCTGACTCTTGCCTAGCTTAACTGCTCCCCTCTAGAACAGGAAGACCCATGTCTTCTCCTACAGGAAGACATGTACCTATATGCCAAGCATGTCAAACTCGTGGCCCACAGGCTGCATGTAGCCCACAATGAATATTTTTGCATCCCAGCCAATATAATGGCATGTAAGAAACAATTTAATAAAAATCCCATAACTTAATTTTTATAATATCCTGTTATGCAATGTAATTATTAATAATGAATTACAACATTCACTAATGACTGATGACTATAATTGTGTTGCATTCATTTCCCTTATGTGCCTTACGTGCAGGCGCACCATTTCTCTTCACTCGTACTAGCAGTGAATAGTTTAGCAGCCGATGGCCACAACTTTAATCTTGGACTGACTTGTTTGGTGTGTGCAACAGAAAATATTTCACTTTCAGAAAACAAGAAAAATTGGTTTATTTGTGTTATGCTTATTAATTTGTAGAGTTATTCAGAGTCTGGTAAGTTAATGTTCGAGAAAAATAATTTTTATTAAAATGTTCTATTATATTATGTTAACAATGAATCATTTATTTCAGCCCTTAATATTCAGCATATCTCTATCGAAATAAACCTATGTTTCTACGAAAATTGAAGCTTTTGTTGTTTTGCGGCCCATATAAACTTCAACCTTGTTTATTTGGCCCGTGTTAGTCTTTGAGTTTGACATGCTTGCTGTATGCCCTACGAGGCCACCTGTCTTGATGGCACTTCTGTTCATGCCCAGGACCACTGAGTCCTGCCTCTCAGACCATACACTTTTGGACCCCTGTAATACTTACTGTGTGACTTACAAAACATTATTTATTATTTCCAGACCTGTTTTCTTTACTGTGACCTGAGTAAACTGTATCTCTAAGATTCCTTGCTCCCCTATGCCAAGAATTGAAAAACAAGACTTCTTGCTCTGGCAAGGTGGTTCAACTGATAGTGTTTTCCTACACACCTAAAGGTTGCAGGTTTGATTCCTGCCCAGGACACATTCCTAGGTGGTGGGTTCAATCCCCAGTTGGAGTGTGTATGGAAGGCAACCAATCAATATTTTCTCTCTCTTCCATGTTTTTCTCTCTCTCCCAAATGAATAGAAAAAATTTTTTTTTAAGAAAAAAGAAAAACAGTACTATTTTTTTCATTAAGACCATTCCAAGACTGCTGTCTAGTGACAGCTTTTGAAACTGCTGAAAGAGCTGCTCTCTGCACCTTCATTCATTTCAAATGAATGGTTCTTTCTGACTCTTTTCTGGATTCTTGATGAGAGCAACTCACGTTTCTTCATTTCCCACTCACCACTCTCTCTTATAGTTCTTTTCCTTCTAGTCAGATTTGCAAGTTCATGAAGTGATCAATTAGGTTCTAATGCCAAGGGCCTCCCCTGCTGACAGGAGCCCCTTTGGGCTTTCAGACACCACCATGTCCTTTCTCAGAAGCCCTTTGTGTCCACCCTCCAGTCTTAGCTGAAGGCTTTAGGTAACACTAGTGTGACATCCCTATAAGGGATGCACAGTGATGTGAAAGATCTGAAAGTGGACCAGAAGCAGTAAAACAGGAGACAAAAGCAATCAGACTTATTGTGGAAATCTCCCTCAACTGTTTCTTCTCTGTAGACCTGCGAGCTCCCTGGTAAGACAGCAGACTCACCTCTCAGAGTATGGTGTGCTGTCATATGTGGGTTTCTTCTCCATGTTGAAGGAGTCCTCAGTATTGCTGATGCTGCAGGGGGTGGTAAGGGAAGAGGACAGAAGAAAATGAGAGCCAGGGAACTACCACAGTCATGAGTGGGGATGCTTTTCTCATTAGCACAGTTGAGACATGATTCTGCATGGCCAGCTATCATCTGTTATGCAAAATGTCACAAGAAGCTTTAAACTTGGCGCCAAGGAGGCGTAGTTCTCTTGGAGAAAAGCCCTTGCATGGGGTGGGGGGCGGGGAGAAGAGGATCTGCCATGGTGAAGCTTGGCTCTGATTCTTGAGGCTGTGTATACTATGAGGGCCCCCCATTCCACTGACCAGTGGGAAAAGAGCAGGGTTTTTCTCCCCACATAGTGTGTGAGTTGTTATGTGACAGTCACCAGGAGCCCACTCACACCAGATATTAGACACTACAGATGGGAACAAAGAAAACATTCCGACATACACCTGTGTTTGGGTTACAGGAAGTGAGATCCCCCCCCCCTTTTATTCATAATAATTTTTCAATAATAAGACTTTTTATAATACAAACTAATGGTTAAAAGATAAAACCATTGCAGGGAAGGACTACTAACTACAAGCCCTGCGGGATGCTTAGTGTAGCTTCCAATCTCACAGGAGTCATATAATAACCCCCTGAGGTAGTCAGGAAAACTGACTCAGAGGGTAAATGACCTGCCTAAGGTCACACCCATAAGAAGCGGTGAGCTAGAGTTTCAGCCCAGACTCTAATTTCTTCTGAGAACTAAGCTTATCTCAGAGCCTTCTGAGGAAAAAGGAGAAAACACACTGGACCGGACAATTCTCACTATCCAGTCAAGAAATCCACTGGCTTGTCCTTTTGACCAGATGTTAAATTTAATTTTAAAATTAATTCAATTGTCAGAGTGTAAGAAATAAATTTAGCAGAATGGTGGGGCTGGGAGAAGGAAAACCAAAAGAAGGGGCAAAGTTCAGTCAAATGACACTCAAAGAGGCAGATGCTAGATGGCCAGGGCAGCTCCATTGGGGGTGCCTGAGGTTTTACATACATTCTTTCTAAACTCAACGCCTCTCTGAACAAAGCTATAGAGATAGAAAATTGATCAGTGATGGCTAGGGGCTGTGTGGCTGGTGGTGTGGAGAGTTGCTAACGGGTACAGGATTTCCTTCTGGGGTAATGAAAATGCTCACGGAGAACTGGATAGTGCTAATGGTTACACAACATTGTACATGTACTAAAACAACACTGGACTCTGCATTTTAAAAAGTGAAATTTATTATATGTAAGTTATATATCAATAAAGCTGGTGAGAAAAACCACCCTAAGGGGTTACAGATGAAGAAACTGAGGCTCAGAAAGTTGAGTATTTTGTCCAAAATAATTTAGCCACTGGGGGTTGAGGTGGGGCTTGAACATGACCCCCATGCCCATGGTCATCATTTCATAGCACCAGTGAAAACTGGTTCAGAATCCCTAGAGGCCCAATCCTCAAATAAGACCAGGTTGCTTCTCAGTTTCTAAAATCCTCACCCTAGCAGAGAGGTGATATGTCATAAAGAAACATTCCCAGTGGGGATGCAGTCTCAGTATAGGTTATTTTCGTTGACGTGGCACAGGAGAAACCCTCACATGGCTTCAGGAAACAAGAAGATGAAGAGATGATGAGTAAAAAGTTACATACATATCAGGACCTACAGTCAAATGCATGTTCAAATGAGGCAACTTGGCATGCAGGAAAGATTGTGTAATCTGAAGAGAGAATCTTTATGTTCTAGAGCAAGATGAAATTCACTACATTGTCTAATAAGGGCCCCGCCACTTCTGTAAAGAGTGATACTCTCAGTATTTTCACAAAAGAAAGTTTGGAGTCTACCAAGAAACAAAGACAGGCAGAAATGGATGGCACTGGAAGTGGGGTGTAAGGTGAATTAATGACAAAGGGGAAACACAAAGGCACTGAGGTAGTAAGAACAGCTGGAAATGCATAAATCATGTCCGTAGGAAATTATATCATTTATCCATTCAATACATGATTACACAGAAGTTACTCTTGGATGAGGTACTGGGGATGTAGGAATGAGGACGACACAGGGCCCCCGTGGGAGAAGGCCATGGCATGAAAGATTCAGGGACTTGCTCTTACCTGCTGTAACGTGGAGACACCAGCTTCCCGGAAGATACCTCACTAGCATTCATGTACTCCTTCACAAAGAGAATCCCTTTGCTGTAGAAGGAGCACAGCAGAACAGAAAGAGGTATACTGGGCTCTGGCTAGGTAGCTCAGTTGGCTAGAGCATCGTCCCAATACACCAAGGTTATGGGTTCAATCTCCAGTCAGGGCACATACAAGAGTCAACCAATGAATGCATAAATAAGTAGAACAACAAATAAATGTCTAAAAATCTCTCTCTCTCTCTCTCTCTCTCTCTCTCTCTCTCTCTCTCTCTCTCTCTCTCTCTCCCTTTCCCTCTCTCAAAATCAATTTAAAATTTAAGAAAAATAAATAAAAGAAAGAGCCAAAACTGGTTTGGCTCAGTGGATGGAGCGTCGGTCTGCGGACTGAAAGGTCCCAGGTTTGATTCCGGTTAAGGGCATTTACATTGGTTGTGGGCACATCCCCGGTAGGGGGTGTGCAGGAGGCAACTGGTCAATGACTCTCTCTCCCTCTCCCTTCCTCTCTGTGAAAAATCAATAAAATATATTTTAAAATAAAAAAAAATAAAAGAAAGAGGTATACTGAAAGACTGCAGGGGACTAGGCCTGGCCCCAAGGAGGGGTTCATGGCTAGGAGGACTTCTAGCTGATTTGAAGAAAGTGAAGGATAATGGGAAGGCCTGGGGGCAGAGATGCAGGTGTGCCCCAGCTGCCACTGGGCAAGGAAAAGTGGCAAGCGGAAGCTGCTGGACTGCTGAGCCTACTGGGAACTCAGGCTGAAATCAAAGCCCATGGGTTTGGCTTTCTGTGTGTGGATGTGAGAGCCCCAGAAAGAACATCCCTGCAGCCAGTCATGGTATGTTGTCCTACTTCATACAGATCTCAATACTACCAGAGCCCCCCAACCCACTCCCTGTGCCCCTCCCTGCAGATTTCAGTGCAGTGGCCTGCCCACTTCTCCTCTCTGACTGCACTTTCTTCCTCTTCTACTGGGACCAGAAGAGTTTCCAAGCCACAATCCTAGACTTGGTCCTCTCCACTCTCTGTGAATAGACATCAGCAATCTAACCTCTCTCTTGTCACTCACAGAGCTCCAGGGTCCCAGAAGTCACCTCATGTTGGCTAGGCCCCTGGCGACATTGGAAACAAGGTCTGCCTCATGCTGGGCTCACCATGGTTTCCAATGTAGTCCCATTTCTGTGTCTGATGTCAGCAGAAGCCCCTCTGATCCCCCCCCCCCACACACACACAAAACTCACTCGGACTCTCTGCACTGGTTCCCTTCCTACACTCTAAGTTTGTAGATGTGGCCAGAAACGCACACGAGGCAGTATGTGCCTCTCCTTATGATGGATAATGTGAGGGAGACAGACATATGCCCTGGCTTCCATTGGCTTTCTTTGGCCTTTCCATGAATGTCCCCCAAGAGCCATCAGCAAGATTCTACAGACGGCAGAGCTTTAGGAAGTAGCACCTTAGTCTTTCACTGGGATAGGTCCTGGGGCTGCGCTATGTGGCCCCTTAACCAATGGCCACTAGGAGTTGGGAGAGGCACTAGAGCTAATGGGAGAGAAGTGACATGGGATAAAAGTCCAGTCCTTTAGCTCCATGGAGGAAATAGCCCAGAGAACATGTCCCAGGTCATCCCTTCTTACCTGGTTGAGCTGGAGTCCAATTCACTTGGGGAGGCTGGGATGTAAACATGAGGCTGCTCGGCGGCAGCAGTAACTGTAACGGTGACCATACAGCTCGAGGGGTTTCTCACCCTGAAAGAAACAGAGGAAAGATGAGTGTGTCCGTACTGAGAGCTGATATCAAACAGGCCCTCACACAGAATTTTTGAATCCCAGTCCCCTGATGGCCACCTCGTTTTTTTATTTTTTTAATTGATGTTTTTAAAATAACCCTTGCAAATCACTGAGTTTTTGCTCTTCCAGACTCCTGAGGTTGATAGGTAGTATCACTAACTTAACAGGTGAGAAAACCCAAAGCAAAGTGACCCAGGTCACACCGTGAATCAGTGGCAAGATTCCAATCTTCCAGTAACCACACAAAATTCTACTGTAGCCAAGTGCCTTGGCCTGTGGCTTACTTGGTTAGGGCGCATCATGGGGGTACTAGAGACTTGATACTCAATCATCCACTCATTGGGTTGGAAAGCCCCTTCCTAAGATCAGCTTCCCCTCCCCAGTGAACTTTCCAATGAATACAAGGCTGATGGTGAGAGACACATGAGTTTAAGCATCACCAAGGAAGAGACTTGGATGCAGTTAATTCTGGAAGGCACTGCTCACGAGCAGAGATAGGAAACTGACAGGTAGAATGATTTTTTTCTGAGTCGCCATCTTTCAGCTGCAATACACAGCCCTTGGCCTGGAATCTGACCTCCTAGCCAGTTTAGAAGGCCTTTCTCTGGCCAGGTTCTTACTTACTCTCACTCTGCCTGCTCTCAGGTCACCATTCTGATACTAAAGCTGCCTTAGCTACCTATTGCAAGTCAGGGCATCCTGTTCGGCACCGCCACTGGCACCACTGCCCCGTATGTGCCATCTGTATCACATCTGCCCCTTCTCCAGCAGCCTCAGGCCAGCTCTATGGGTGCACACTGCCCTGGACTCATTTTGGTTTCTCTCCAACATGCGGCTCCAGATCATGTTCTGGATGTGGTTTGCCTCCGCCTGGCCTAGGCTCTGGGGCATCACTCCCTTGCCAGAGAGTCCAGTGCCCAAGACCTCAACTAGTTTAAGAGTGGGGAGGGGGAAAACAATCATGATCTAGCACCTGCCTGGCTCCCCAGCCACATTGTCCCAAATGATGTCATGTGTACCTGAACCTCTAGCCATACTGAATGAGCTCTCTCATGCCTTTGCGCTTAACACCACCTTCTCTTTCAGGAAGCCCTTCTGGGGTACCTAGTCTCTCATCCCAGGCCTCAATGTATCCACTCTGTGCATATTCCTACATCACCCTATGACACAGTGCATAATCGAAACAGAAGGAGGTAGACTGGCTGAGAGGGAAAGCCCCATGGGAACCTGGAAAGACGGGGGATAAAATACAGAGCCAGAGAAAGATAAAAGCCTCAATACAAATGGACCCGCACATGCTCTCTCTCTCTCTGGGGAGCAGCCTGTGCTATTCACTCTTCCATCTTCTTCCCCCTCTTTGTACCCCACAGATGTGACTTTCCTAACCTCTAAGGGTCCCCAGGAGACTTGCAACCAGGGGAGCAATGGGCACCAGCAGCTTGTTCTAGGCTAATCCCCTGAATCTGTTTCTAAGGACCCCTTTTCTCTGACTTCCCAGAGAGCTAAGCTCTCCTGCTGCTTCTTCCGTGCTAAGCTCTTCCTTGTTTCACTGGTCCCAGTGTTAATAAGCAATGCCTGGATTTGTGTTGTGAAATTTTCCCCACACAAAGTCAAGCTGGCCACAGACAGACCTGTTGAGGGCCAGGTCCTCTATCCAGTAGCAGTATGCTGTGTGCTCCCTGAGGGCAGGCAGGCAGGGTCCTGTACATCTTGTTCAATGTGTATATGGCCAGTATAGCTGGCTCACATGAGGCTATTCCCTACTCATGGCCAGTACTGGAAAAGACCTCTAGGGAGCAAAGGGAGCATCCAAATGCTGTCATTCAAGACCAAACTGGTGGTGATGGCAGTGGAAGACTTCATTGAACTTCCGCTATCTCTGGCAGGGAGTTCCATCCACACTAGAGCACACCCTCCTCTGAGAACTTTCATCTCCATGAATGGCAACGGCAACCCATATGCCTTTTCCAACCCAGGTATTCATGGCACAAATGACTTCCATATAATATGGTTCTGTGTGCTGAGCATGGTCTAACAGAGTTGATGCCATGGCTTCAAAATGAAGCCCATGGCCGAAGCCGGTTTGGCTCAGTGGTAGAGCATTGGTCTGTGGACTGAAAGGTCCCAGGTTCGATTCCAGCCTAGGGCATGTACACTGGTTGTGGGCACATCCCCGGTGGGGGATGTGCAGGAGGCAGCTGGTCAATGTTTCTCTCTCTCTTTCTCTCTGTAAAAAATCAATAAAATATCTATCTCTCTCCCTTCTATCTCTCTCTCTATCTGTCTACCTTCCTCTCTGTAAAAAATCAATAAAATATATATTTTTTAAATGAAACCCATGTAAACCGGCCCCTCAGATGCTCTTTGCCGGTCAGCTTCCCACTGGCTTCTAAGCGGTCACACCTGCAAAAGGTAACTGGCCTGCTCAGTGTGTCAGGGTTTGTTCTGGAGTTTGGAACTTGGCAAAACCCTGGCAATAGGAGCAGGAGCCCAGCACAGTATAGTTCTTACCTGCTGGCCTGGTTCTCCAATTCCATGAGCTGCTGGAGTCTCCTGGGGCTGGTGTGATGCTCTGGAGTGCTGGGGTCTTCAGGCTGCTGGGTAGGTGCAGCTTGGTCTCCCTGGCCACCTCTGGGGGCTGCAGGCTTCTCCTGCCAGGTCTCTCCCAGCTCGGTGACCACATTCTTCTCCTCAAAACCAGCCAAGGAGCTGAGGAAGAATGAGATGAGGAGTGAGTGTTGTGGGACTAGTCCTTGCCTACCCACTGCAAGCTGAAGTCACTTCCTATGAGTATAGCAGCTCCTCTCCCGGAGGATGGAGCAGAAAGGAGCCCCCAAACTGACCCCATATCAGAAAGCTGTTTGTATCTTCCTAAGAGGACCCCAGCACTGCTACTCCCTTTCCACTGACAAAGGCAACATCCCCAAGAACACCTAGCAACTGACTTTAATGAGGTTTTAAAAGACAAAGTCTTCTCCTAGTTGGGAACAGTGGTATTCCTTTACCCCTCTTCCCACTGGGATCTCCCTTTCGCTAAGCCAGTGGTTCTCAACCTTTCTAATGCTGCAACCCTTTAATACAGTTCCTCATGCTGTGGTGACCCCCAACCATAAAATTATTTTTGTTGCTACTGCATAATTGTAATTTTGCTACTGTTATGAATCATAATATAAATATCTGTGTTTTCTGATGGTCTTTTAAAAAAATATATATTTTATTGATTTTTTTACAGAGAGGAAGGGTTTTTACAGAGAGGAAGGGAAAGAGATAGAGAGTTAGAAACATCGATGAGAGAGAAACATCGATCAACTGCCTCCAGTACTCCCCCCATTGGGGACGTGCCCGCAACCAAGGTACATGCCCTTGACCGGAATCGAACCTGGGACCCTTGAGTCTGCAGGCCAACACTTTATCCACTGAGCCCAACCGGTTTCTGCACCCGATGGTCTTTAGGCTCTACAGCATTGGTTCTCAACTTCTTGACCCACGGGTTGAGAACCACTAGCAGGGTTGCCTAAGACCATCAGAAAACACAGATATTTACATTACGATTCATAACAGTAGCAAAATTACAGTTATGAAGTAGCAACGAAAATAATTTTACAGTTGGGGGTCACCAAAACATGAGGAACTGTATTAAAGAGTCACAGCATTAGAAAGGTAGAGAACCACTGCTCTAAGTATTCCCTGTTCTAGTCCCTCTATCTTACTTAAAAGGTCCCAAGCCATATTTTATTCCCAGGCTCAGGTGCTTAGACAGGTATATGCAGCCAGGCCCTGCAAGCTCCCTCCTCCTCCAGCTCTCTGGGAAGGAGCTTGTCCCCAGGCTTCCCTGGTGGGCTGGATGGGGATACAGAGAGGGAACAGGGGGAAGAGCCATATAAGCTAAAAGGCTCCCAGACACCTGAGATAGACTGCCAAGCCCATTCGTGATCTTCGATTGCCATCTGGTGGCCAGGATGGGCAAAGCCGCAGAATAAGCCTTGCCAAAGATGATGTGGCTCAGGGCAGCCATTTTCTTTATTGAAGGTCGCATTTCCTGGGGGCACCATGGTACCAGCTCAGGGCTGCAAGAAATGGCAGACCGCACAGGCGCACACTCTCTGGCCAGGAAGCTAAGCACTTAGGAGGAAGGCACTTGAATAGTCAGGCGCAAAGGTATTGTGGCTGCTTTGTTTCTGAAGCCACTACTTCCTTGTCTTCTTTATTGGTAAATAGTCAATGCTATTATTACAGGGCAATAGCATTTTCTTCCCTTTTTTGGCAGACGAAAAGCTGGGGTGAGGATCCTGTTGCCACTCATAAATGGCGGTCACAACAGAACTTCACCTGCTCCCTGTGGCTCAATCTGATCACGTACCTGCCTGTACACTTATCTCTAGCATCCGGTTCAAAACACACAAAACTGCCTTTCTCAAGCTCATCAACCCTCCTTCCCTCTCAGCTGCTTCTTTTCTCTTTCAACAGCCAAACTTCTTGAAATGGTTTTCTGCACTGTCTTGCCACTTCCTCATTCTCTTCTCCCTGTCAACCTTTCACCAAACTTTCACCATTGCTTCCCAATATCCCAAACTATCTGGGCTCCTTACCCCCATGTGTCTACGCCAATATGCTACTCTTTAAGGTCTCTGCCTCCATTGGAGGTTCCCCAGGATTCCAGGGACCCCAAAATCAGCCATCTGAGGCTAAAAAAATCTAATTGGAAAGGATCTGGATATTTTATCCAGTTAGATGAGCTTTGGAGACACCCCGACTTATATTTGCTTTATCCTTTGTCTCTCACCACAAATTTAGTCTACAGTCTCCATAAGATTACATTTCAGGGCAAAATAAAAAAATCTTAAGCCTCCTCTACAAATATTAGGAGGAAGCTTTACTATTCATATTGAGCAGGTAACCTCAACTTGTACCATCTCCCAGAAACACAATTATGATAAAAATATAAACAGACAAAGACAAGAACCAATGCTTATATAAACCAGTGCATTTTGTATTTCTGTGTTTATACCTGACTCCTGGCTGGAAAATTTAGAATTAAAGCCATAAGATCTCTATTCCTTTTTGTCTATGTGTATGTTATACATGTGTAATATTTTCTTCTTTTTTTTTAATGTAATATTTTCTTGACTCTAGATATTATTACCAAATTAGCTTAAGAAAATCCCTTATGTTTTATTCCAAATGACTTAGAGATAAATAAGCACTTAAATATTCCTAAAACTCCCATAAATTACAGAAACAATTTCTAAATAATTGGAATGAAAAAATAAAGGATTCTTATTTAAAAAAAAAAAACACACTATCCCAAATGTTTAAAAATTAAAATTTAAAGGTTAGGTAAATCTCTGCCAAACAAGATGAGTTTAATATTGTTAGTTTAATTTAAAAAACAGCTATGTATTGTGAGTTGTAAATATTATACCTAACACAAGCATATATTTTTATTCTACTTGAGTATATTCTTCCTCAACTGTTTGAATACTAGCTTATTCAAACAGGTTTACTGTTTGAATAAGCTAGTATTACATCTACCAGATGTTTAAGATTACAAAAATATGAATTTGCTTTTAACAACTCATTATTTTGAAAACTTTATTTAAACAGTAATTATGTTTTATAATACATCACTTTTAAGACAGTTTTCAATAACTTTTTGGTAATTTAAAACTCTAGGCATATGCTAAATTAAATGAATTAATATTTATCAAATACCTAAATCATTTTTAAGTAACATAAAATACTGACACTAACCCTATTTTTAAGCTTACATACTTTTTGCTTATTTTTTTGAAGCACAGAGAGGTTGTATTTAGATCTATTAATAAATGTGTTCATTTGTCCATACTTTAAACTATACTATAAAATTATGTAACTATTCATTTTATGAGATATTCATAAGCTTTACTAGTCTGCTAAGAAATGTTGTATATAACAGACAGTTCAAAATGATCTGTCCCCTTGTGTTTTTTTTCTATAAAATAGAAGTAACTAATTGTTAAATATTATAGTCAATATGTAGAAAGAGACTACTAAAAGTAATAATGGCAAAGAGAAACAACTCTGTATGCAAGAAAAACAAACATGTTTTTGTTAAGGAAAAAGAGAATAGTTTTGTCCTAAATTAAAATAACTAGTGGTTCCAAAAACTATGTAAGACAAAATATAAATGGATATTTCTATAATTTCAAAAGGTTCACAGAAAAGAAATTTTAATTGTCATGGTCAAAAGGAACTAAAATTTAATAAGACTAAGATTTTCTCAAAAGAGCTCTAGTACCAAATCTTATACTGATGCATAACTAAAATCTGGCTTTCTCTCCAAAACTTTCCTGGATTGTTGGTCTGACCTTAACAAAAGACCTTTATTTCCTTCTGAGTAATCTGTCTAAAAGGCAAAGTTTTTATGTCTTGCTAAACAAATGCCCTATTCTGTGTACTGACTACACCATGTCTTAAATTATTTTTAAAAGGCCTTTTAATTTTAAAGGAAATAAGAATCTTTAAAGTCATGTTTGCCTATGTTTACTTGAAAATTTTTGTCACTTTGATTCAGTAGATAACTAAGTATTATTTCTTACTATCCTATAATCTATTTAATCAAATGTCCAGAACTCCTGATAACATTTGACATTTTGCATTCCCTATACCAAATGTGAGATATCTTTCTCATTCTCTTCTCTCTAAAAGTGACAGTGGGATTTCCCAGAGTACCCAAAGGGTTTATTTATTCTTTCGCCTTGTAACGAGAAGTGTTAAAAATAATAGGTTTATTTAATATTCTGTAAATTGCATGAAATGCATTGTCCAGTCACACAGCCCCCCCAATAATGCTGAGTCTTTCCTAAATTAAATTTTAATGCCACTGAACTAAACACTTAAAATGGTTCAGATGGTAAATTTTGTTACATGTATTTTACAATTTAAAAAGACAACTTACTGGCTCCTCTTTGTCCTTTGGAGAAAGTCTAAGTCCTTGTTATGGCATAAGGATATGACCTTGCCCATCTGCCTGTGATCATATGATCTTTGTCGTTTATTAGATTGACATGCTGTGTCGGTTTCCCTGAGACTATTCCCAGGGTCAGTGATTCTCTAGGAGGACTCTAGAACTCAGCATATAGTTGTCCTCAAGACTAAGATATGCTACTGTAAAAGGATACCAAACATAATTAGCAAAATGAAAAGCCAGCGTTGTTAGTCATAGCCTAAGGTTTTGATTAAGGGCTGGTCATGTAGGCACTTTCTGCCTGGCACCTACCCAAATTCCCAACTCCCAGAAGGCAATCAGAGGTTCACCATAAAGCACATGGTTTGTACAGGCGATCTACATCATTAGCCCAGTCTTTTATAATTTAGGAAAAGATTCATGTGCGTGTAAAGAACTGTCTACCTTTTCAAGTTCCCAGAGGTCAGCCAATGGGTCACCTTGCAAGCAGTCCTTTCTAAGGAGAGCAGTCTGAGGCTTCCTAGGTTAACTCTTGTCTGCACACTATCCAGCTAACATCACCTCCTCCACAGCTTTCTCATAATAAACTGCAGCCATATCAAATCATAGGGCACTCCCCAAACATATCACAATGTTACCTGTCTTCCTTCAAGCACAGGAGATTCTTCCTACTCCCAGACCCTTCCCTTCAACTCCTTGAAAACATTTTCAAGAGGGACATCTACCGTCACCTCTGTGAAGCCTTCTCTGATTCTGTGAGACCAGCTAAGTCACATGGTCCTTCTAGTATGCTGCCATACCCACAGGTAAACACTTACCACTGACCTCCTAAAGGGCAGTGACCGAGTCTTCTTTTGTCTGTATTCCTAGTGCAGTATATGGCTTGGCAGGAGCTAGTAACTAAGTAAAAATTGGTTTAATTGTGGAATGTGTGATTCACTAATTCACAGAACAAATCAAGTTGCTGACATAACTCTGCTCATTCCTTCCCCTGCCTTCCAGCCTACATTTGCACTCAACCTTCCCTCCTGTCTCAGAGACACAGCCCTCTCTTTCCTGCTCAAGGCTCTAGAACCTGCCACACCCTGACCTCAGTGGCCCTTCACCTTCAAGTTTGCTCATCTCTCTTTGAACTGCAAACTCACCTCATCTAGCAGGTATTTCCTCCCCTGGGCACCTAAGCTTCATTCTGTAGCTGTTTATCTGCTCGCCCTTTCCACATCCATCATTTCATGGCCAATATTTTATTTTTAGTTTTAAAAGATATTTGTATTGATTTCAGAGAGGAAGGGAGAGGGAGAGAGAGATAGAAACATCAATGATGAGAATCATTGATCAGCTGCCTCCTGCACACCCCACACTAGGGACTGAGCCCACAACCTGGGCATGTGCTCTGACCAGGAATTGAATTGGTGACTCTTGGTTCACAGTTCAATGCTTAATCACTGAACCACACTGGCCAGACCATGACCAACATTTTAGAGAGAGTTGTACACCTGTACCAACTGCACCCCATCTCCTCACTGACCAATCCCCCCTCAATCGACCCTAATTCAACCATAACATTTTATTCTCCCAACATATCCTCCTCAAGGCAGCTATAAATTCTGTGTTGCTAAACCTGATGGGCCTATCTGAAGGTCCACAGCACACAGGAAAGTTAGCTCAGCTTTGCTTGGTTTTCATGACTATCCTCTTGCTAGTTTCTTCCATTTATCCAAAACTGTCTTTTTCCTCAGCTCCTCTTCTTCTATAAGACCCTTCAATATTATTTTCAAGAATTTTGATCCATCCCTTTGCTTCTCTCTTGTTTTTTTTTTTAACCTTTCTTCTTTTTATATATTCAATTAAAGTTTTAGAAGGTCAATAATTATTATTCTCCCCTTTCTTTTCTTTTTAAAAATATATTTTATTAATTTTTTACAGAGAGGAAGAGAGAGGGATAGAGAGTTAGAAACATCAATGAGAGAGAATCATCGATCAGCTGCCTCTTGCACACCTCCTACTATGGATGTGCCTGCAACCAAGGTACATGCCCTTGACCGGAATCGAACCCGGGATCTTTCAGTCCACAGGCCGAAGCTCTATCCACTGAGCCAAACCGGTTTCGGCCCTTTTCTTTTCTTTTTGAGACAAAAGAAAAGCAGAAAATGGAGATAAACGTCAGCTGGTGAAGCAAATAGCTTTACATATAGAGCCAAAAAGGATGATTCCCCTTGCATTCCTGAATCACAGGGACTTACTCATCTAGCCAAGGGTCTGGCAAGACCACTGCCCCAGATATTGTGGAGAAAAGCATAGAATTCAAGGGGCACCTTCTGGGCTGTACATATAAAGTCATCTGCTTCCAAACTCCAGGCCAAACTTGGTCCCTAAAATCCCCAATGTGACAACCAAATAAGCCACTCCTTCCCAAGAGAACAGGAGGAAGAGAGACCAGTAGAATAAACAAAATGCCAGAGAAATGACATTCTACTCCGCTCCAGGTAATCTCATTTTCCAGGTAACATCATTCGTTGTCTAGCCTCAGATCTAATCTTCACTCATCTTCAGGCCTGTTTACTCATAGCCTATTGGACATCGTTGCCTGGATTCCCTAGAGCCATTTCACATTCAACATAGTTGAAATGTCATGTGCATAACACCCTCACAACCTCGCCATAGGCCCTCAGCTAGGTCCTGTCGATATTTGGGGCCCACACCATCCACCTAGTTGCCAAACCCTGAAAATTTTAGAACAGCCTTGGCTACTACTTTCTCTCACCTTTCCCCTTAGCAGAGCAACAAAACTTGTGGCCTCATAACCTCTCCCTTGGGTGAGCAGATGTCTCCTAACTAGTGTCCTGAATAATCTTGCTTTATATCCCGGGGCCTGATCCCATATATGGCAGGTGGAAGGAATCTTCCTACAAATCACGCTGCTCTGGTCTGGTCTGGATCTTAGTCATCTCACTGTCCTTAAAGCTATCAGCGGCCCCTGGGGCATCAGAAGGTGAGTCATACTTCTTAGCCTAGGAATAGATGCCTGCTCAGCCCCCCTCAGCACTTTCCACCAAGCCACCAATTAACCCTTCCTCCACTGCCGCCACCCTGGCTCTATCTTTCCTTCACAGCATGAGTATCTGGCAAAATCTTCTAGCTCCAACCTCATGCCACCAGCAAAGAAAACCTCTCCTGACAATCCCGCACCCAACCAAAAATGAAACCCTATTGCCTCTTTTTTCATTTACAGCTTGCACTTTTTGCACCCCCTCTCACTAATTGGAACACTAAGTGGTATAGGAAGCCAAATGACGTGGCAAAAAGTTCAAAGGTGTTTGATCAGTAACTTTGGTCTGGGTTCCTACAGGGCCTGGGGCCAAGGACAAGAAAAGGAAAAAAACAAATTGGATATTCTTAAATAAGAAAACCTTTTATTTACTAGATTAGTCTGGCCGTTAAAAAAAAAAAAAGTCTTCTATCACACTAACTATGAAATCTCTAGAGTATAAGAACGTCAGTACCATGAGGATGGATGAACATTTTTATTTTATCCTTGCAAGAGAAGCCACAAGTACCATCTACTGTCTCCTGGGGTTATAAGAATCTCAGCTCTCCCATGTCTGTCTTGTGTGAGAAACCGTTTGCTTGGTTTGGAAGTGATAAGAGCTTTCGATTGCTCTTTCTGAAATCTCCAACCAACATAAGCTCACTGGATCTTAACAATCTGTCAACATTTTTGTAAGCTGTATAGGTTATGAGGTGTAGGGACCAGCATTTCAGATGCTGTCCGGAGAGCACTGATTTGAACACTTCAACCCATACCACATGATCACCTCCAGTCACAGTCATAGCTGTCCTCTCACTGACACACACCAACACATTGCCAATCACAATACCACTGCCACCTTCAATGCCACTGTCACCCTCTCTAATGACTGCTTACTCATGCTCTTTCTTGCACTCTCACCGCTTCATCCTGTTACTTTCTCTCACTTACTACCACCCTCCTGTCAAGACACAAATAGCCTTCAACCTACTTGGGACCTCCAATATGAAGTGCATGTATACGGTGCCTCTCTATGCTGCTTCTACCGATAGTTCACACTTTAAGTATTAGCCAGGGCTTCTTATCTCTGAGGACAGGTACCTGCTCCCACAACAGGCCTCATCCTAGCTCCTTGTACTATAGGAAGCCCCCTGACACTGCTCCATGACCAGGGAGTCACCATTCTAACCCCACACTGGGCACAAGGGTGGGCATCTGAGAGTGTGATATACCAGGCACTGGCATGAACGGGGCAGGGGGCGGGGGGAAGCAGGCTACGCCTGGGTCATGGAGCCTGACAAAATTCCAGCTTGGGCAGGAAGACCAGCATAGCGTTACCCTTACCTGCTGGCCTGGGTCTTCAAGTCCATTAACTGCTGGGGTCTTCTGGAGCTGCTATGATGCTCTGGAGTGCTGGGGTCTTCATGTTGCTGCGTAGGTGCAGCTGAGTCTCTGTGGCCACCTCTGGGGGCTGCAGGCTTCTCCTGCCAGGACTCTCCCAGCTCGATGACCACATTCTTCTTCTCCTCAAAACCAGCCACGGACCTGAAAAAAATGAGTGCCCTTATGGAGTAAATATTGTGGGACTAGTCCTTGCTCACCCAATGCACACTGATGTCACCTTCTGTGGACATAGGAGGCTTCTCTCCTTGAAAGTGGGGCAGGACCCCAGCACTACTACTCCCTTCCTACAAAGGCCATCCCCACTTGTACTATCCTGAGCCTTTTATGCTTTTGCCACACCCCAAATTCAGCTGTCCCAGGCACTGAACTCTTTGGGAGGTCTTCCTTCTTCTCTTGCCTCAGATCACACCAACACTTGCACCTTCCATCACCATCTCATCCTAAGGTGCTTCCACGGGCTTTATTTTCTCAGCTGGTGCCTCCTCCAGAACCTCTATCCTGAGTGATGGTCCTGCTGCCTGGTGGCCTCCAGTGCCAAAAATGTCATATGCCCACTAAACCAAAGGCAAAGACTAAACCAGGTTATTGAGAGCATAAGCTCAGCATTCCATAAAATGAAAACAGTTCACTATCACCTTGATTCTGGCTCACTCTGAACCCAAACCTCCCAAAATTAGCAGTCTGCCTTTAATTGATGGTGGGGTTACTTGAGGACAAGAAGACAGTACCACTAGCTACCTACAGCCCTAGGGCTCTTAAGAAAGTTAATCCCATAGTAGGCAGGGTCCCTGCCTTCAAGCTAGAATGACTGGGAGCAATGACCATACTTTTTGCAGAGTATGGCCTGAAAGCAAAGGGACTCTTCAGCCTCAGGTGGAGGGAACCAAAGTACCCCAGCAGGAACAAACCAAATACCACCTCCATCTGTACCTGGAAGACCTGTAGGCAAGTGAGTCCTGTGCCTTTCTATGCTGCTTCTACCTATGGTCTGCTGTAGCCCAGCCAGATATCAAAAATGGTCTGCTGCCGAAACTGGTTTGGCTCAGTGGATAGAGTGTCGGTCTGCGAACTGAAAGGTCCCAGGTTCAATTCCTGTCAAGGGCATGTACATTGGTTGTGGGCACATCCCTGGTGTGTGTGTGTGTTGGGGGGGGGGTGCGTAGGAGGCAGCTGGTCGATGCTTCTCTCTTATCGATGTTTCTAGCTCTCTATCCCTCTCTCTTCCTCTATGTAAAAAATCAATTTTATATATATATATATATTTTTTTTTTTTTTTTAATGGTCTGCTTACATAATTCTAATCTTTTAGCCAGCAGGCTTCCGTGATACATCCACTTCACTTTTGTCTGTGACATATATGCTTGAGCCAAAGGTAAACTTGGAAGGCCTAAAGAGTTTGTCTCCTAACTCTGGGAGCCCTGAGCTAGCTTTACCATGGATTTAATCAGTCCTGTTCCATCCCACAACCTCTATAGAATTATGGTAATAGATGTTGTCCTCACCAAGTTTGTGAATAAAGCCAAGATTCTCTGCAAAGAGCAATTTGAGGGTCTGCTGTAACACAGGGACAAGTGGGTGAATAAGTCTCTTTCACTCTTAGCTTCAGAGAGGGGTTACTACAGTTATAGGAGGTATAATCCATCTGTCCATAAAAAGAAAATCTTAGTGAAAATGTCACAGGAAGCCTTGCTGAGCAATGTAATAGTCCAGAGGTCTTCCAGGCCCATAATGAATTATCTGCAAGTGAACCATTTAGAGATAGGCAAGTTAATAGTTCTGGCTGTAACTAGATCAAAGATCTAGTAGTCCAATACAGATAATGCCAATTTTTGACACAGTAACACTCTGAATAGAAGAAAACGCCCCTTTCAATAGCCTCTGCCACTGGTTAACAACAGTTGTCCACAGTGAATAAATGTGCTTATCTTAAAGTTCACCTGTCTTGATGCAGAAATATAAACCTGCAATGCCCGGATTGCAACATAACGGAGAGGAAAATAGCTTATGTTTTAGATATAAAACCTAAAAATAAAAGTTTAGTGGGGCTCTGGCCAGCCAGTGTCGCTCAGTTGGATGGACACCATCCCATGCAGCAAAAGGTTGCCAGTTTCATTCCCTGTCGGGGCACACGCCCATTTCCAGTGTGAGGCATGCAGGAGGCAGTTGATTGATGATTCTCTTATCATTGATGTTTCTCTCTATCTCCTCCCCCCACCCATTCTGTCTAAAAAATCAATAAGATCTTTTGTAAAAAACTCAGTAGGGGGAATATGAGCTACTCTGTATTAAGTGAAATCATGCCAATAAAGCTAGTAAAGGGCAGCAGAGGCCAACTTTCTGAGTGTTCTTTAATAATTACAATGGAAGGAAGTATTCTTTTGTGGTTGATTTGTTTAGCTATAAGTTTTTATAAACTTTGTGGCAGGAAATGCTTTACACATTCAAACCCATTTAACCCTCACAACAACCCTGTGATAGGAACTATTATTATGTCTATTCTGCAGGTCAGGAAACTGGAGCACAGAGTTGATGAGCAAGATACCCAAGGCCATAAAGTGACAGAGCTTAAGATTGCTCATCACTGTGTTCTATTACCTCTTCCTGTACGTGTGATGAAGCAGGACCAAAGTTAGAATAGAGCAGAATTCCTCAAGTTTTAGACAATTCCACTGTCCTGCAGATTCTCCCTGCCCAACCCATCAGCCTTCCTCACCAAACTTTTAAAAACGAAGGCCCTCCCTAAGGAATCCCAGAGCAGGTAGGTCCGCCTGGGAGTCCCCTGCAGGGTCAACGGTCCAGCTGTACTCCCCGCATGTCCACAGTCCCTCTTCCTGGACAGCTCTGAAGACTAGGGTCTAGTGTCATGGATGACTGACTCCAGGGCACCCTGCCAAATAGGATCAGGCCACAGGAGCCTCTCGGGCACCCACCTCCCTCTCTCTCGCCCCCATAGAGACTGCAGCAGTAGAAGGGACTTCAACTGCAAGGACATTGGGAAGCTGTGTTCACCCGCCAGCGGGGAAAGGGCAGTGGGAGACTAAGAAGACCAGACCCATCTATGGTCCTCGCACGCCATCTGGCGGTCAGCGCAGGCACAGCCGCAAGAGAGAAGCACCCCGGAGGCCACTCTAGCACTGGGCAGCCATTTCGCTTTGTGGTCAATCGTATTTCCCTTTATGCACTGAGACCAGAACTTGACACTGCAGGAAATGGCGGCCCGCGCAGGCTTACAAACATTAGAAGGTGGTGCACACGCCAGGCGCAGGCGCTCAGTGCACGCTGGAGCTCAGAGCCCGCACACACATGCGCACATAGGATGGTCTCGCGCTGGGGCACAGGCGCATGCTCTCTGGGCGCAGGTGCACGCACCACACGCACCGCACGCACCGTAAGCAACGCACGCACCGTACGCACACACGCACGCACGCACACACGCACGCACGCACGCACGCCAGGCCCCGGCGCAGACATGCAAGATGGTGGTGGGGGCGGGGACACGCAAACACAGGCATGTAACAGGCGGGGGAGGGGCTGGGGAAAGTGGGAAGATCTACCAGCGCAGGCGCAGGCGCAAGGGAATGCATGCTAAGGGTAGGTGTGCACTCCAGGAGCAGGCGCAGGTATGGTTGCTGGGGTGAAGGAGAAGGCGCATGCAGACAGACTGGGCGCAGGCGCAAACGCAGGCGCAAACGTAGGCGCAAATGCAGGCGCAAACGCAGGCTCCTTTGTGGGTGGAGGGTCAGGACCCGCAGGCGCATGCTCACACGCTGAGGGGGTGGAGTTGTATGGCGCATGCTCACACAGGAAGGTCTCATGCATAACTAAATGCAAAATGCAAAAGCACACCCATTCTCACGTTTCTGCACTCCCTGCTGAGACCCTTGTTAGTTTCTCTCTGTGCCCACCCTTTTTTTTTTTTCCCCAATCCGGAATCTCCTGGCTCCCCATAGAGATCGTGAAAGCTATAGAACCTTTGTCAACTTCACCACTATTGACGTTTTGTATTGGATAACTGTGTGTGGGCTGCCCTGTGCATTGTAGGACTTAGGACAGCATCCCTGGCCTCCACCCACTATTTGCCAGTATCACCCTCTTGGCAGCTGTGAGAATCCACAGAATCTGCAGACGCTGCCAAGTGACCCTTAGTGGGTAGGGAGGTATGGGGCGATGCCCCTGGTTCATAACTACTGCCCTACAACAATGGTTCTCACCTAGACTGGACATGGGGGGGGGGGACTGGGAGCTTTAAAAAAGATTGATGATGGAGTCCCACCTTGGAGCTCAGGAAGCTTTATTTAAAAAAAAAAAATCCTGAGTGAGCCCTAGCTGTTTTGGCTCAGTGGTTAGAGCATTGGCCTGCAGATGGAAGGGTCCTGGGTTTGATTCTGGCCAAGGGCATGTACCTCAGTTGCAGGCTCCTTCCCAGCCTGGGCCCTGGTCAGGGCTTGTGCAGGAGGCAACCAATCCATGTGTTTGTCTCACATCGATATTTCTCAATGTCTTTCCCTTGCTCTTCCAAAAATATCCTCAGGTGGGGATAAATAAATAAATAGAAAACACTGCCTGAGTGATTCTCAATTGCACCAGAATTGTGAAACACTGTATTCAAGAAAGTTTGTGTTGACTTTGAAGAGTTTTATACATCAGAAGAAAGTACTTCTCAGACTGGACTCTAGAGTTAGCCATATCTGTTCCCAGCTCTGCTCCTCTTCCACTATTAAACTACATCAGAAGCCAGATCCTTACCCAGATTTGGGAAATAGTAGGTGAGATCATGTATACAGAATGGTTTACATGTTAACCAGCTAAGAATTACTGGTTCTGCAGACCCAGAATCAAGGAAGCATAGATCAGACTGTCGGACCTCAGAGGGAAGGTAGGGGAGGGTGGGTATAAGGGGGAGAGATCAACCAAAGGACTTGGTGTACATGCATATGAGCCTAACCAGTGGTCACGGACAACAGGGGGGTGGGGGTATGCGTGGGGAGGGGTTTGGGATGGGAATGGGGGGATGAGGACAAATATGTGATACCTTAATCAATAAAGAAAATTTTTTAAAAAAATAATTACTGTTTCTGGGCTTTGACTCCAAAGAAGATATTTTAAAAACTAGATTTTTAAAGTTTTTCCCCCTGAGGTTTTTCTTAGAGCCTCTTACATTGGGGCTCAGCTCTACCACTTTCAAGCCCTTGGACAAATCTCAAACTGTCTATGCCTCCGTTTCCCATCTTATCCATTTCACAGGGTTGCTGGGAATATTGTAAAGCAACTAGCAAAGCACACTATAGGTGTCAGTTATTGTTTTCACCCTATTAATTGTCAGTGCAATTTGCAACAAAAAATGTCACATAATAAGGCCTAATACCTTAGAGATCCCTTGCCTACCCCACCCCCAGCATCCCAGTTTCACTGGAAGTCACTGCAATGTGTTGTGAAAGTATAAATATGCATTCACCTTTTAAAACACCTAAATTAGACCATGTTCTTCATTGGCTTAAACTTGAAATGAGATCCAACCTCTTTATCATGGCTCCATCTATGGACCCCTCACTGGCCAGGATCCAGCCACTCTATGCTTTGTATCATGCTGAGAACATTCCCACCACAGGGGTTTTTAGGTTTGTAGTTCTCTATATGCAGCTCTTTTATCCTTTCTCTTTCTAGAGTTAGTTCCCTCTCCTCCTTAGAGGAGCTCCCCTGAGTTATCTCCATCTCTCTGCCCATCTAAGCAGTAGCCCTCCTCGTTGCCATCACTCTTTCCCAGCACCCTGGATAATTCTTGGAGAGCACTGTTCTTCCCAGTAGGCACAGAGACCTGGGTTCCAAGCCTCTGTTCTTCATTATAATTAGGGGGAAATCTCACAGGATTGTGGGGAGGACTGCACGTGACACTGTGAGCAGTGGGCTGTGCACCAAGTATATGCCCAAAAGTTAAGTGTTGCAATCTTTAACAATATCTCGTATTGAAGCCTAATCGCCCCAGGCTTACCTAAAAATAAAAAAAAAATCTGTTTCACCATTTCCCCTTCAAGGGCTCTCAGCGCCAGTCATACTCAACTACATACAGTGTCCAGGAAACACCAGGTTGATTGGAGTCCTTTGTACACACTGTTCCCTTGGCTCAGAGGACTCCTATTCATCTTTTAAGATTCAGCTCAAATGCCGCTTTCCCCATGAAGCCATTGTGCCTGCTCCCCTTCCCCTGCTCCAGTGTGAGATGTTCCTGTCTGGACCAGGCTTTGCCCTCCATCAACCATGTCTGATTTGTCTGTGTGCTTCAGCCTCCAGCACGGGGCAGTTGTTGTCCAAGTGGTTGCTGACTGAAAGAGTGGGTGACTTTCTGATTATGGAGGACTTCCTGGCTAAAGACAATGCAGTGTAGCAGAAGGCTCCATAGACCCAGAGGCAGAGGCCAGGGGTTTTCAGCTGGCGCTTCAGCCTTTGCCATGTGCCTTGGGCCAGCTCATAGACCTTGCTGGCCTCACTTTCCATCCAAAGGCTAATGCAAACCTGAGCTATCTCTCTCCACCACAAAAGCTCAGCTCTTTTGGCTGGTGCCTTACCCCTTCAAATTTGCATTCATGTCCTCCAGGTCTGCTGGGCTGTTGCTCTTCCTGTTAGTTGGTACAGCAGAAGCCAAAGTAGCATCGGAGCTGAGGGAGGAAGCACACAGGCCCACTGAGGCCTCAGACCAAAGGAGAATGGGGGCTCAGGGATTTCCTTTCCCAGCTGCCTTCTCACAGGAAATGTGATGCCTATATTTGTCAGTCATGGGTGGCCTCTCAGTCCTGCCATTAGTGTGGCACAGATGCCACTGTGAGCCCTGGCTGTTGCCTTAGCATCTGAGTTCAAGACAAAGCACTAGCCCTGACTAGTGTGGGAGTCCCTGAGGAAGTCTCCTGATTTTAGATTCTCATGTCCTTGTCTGATCTATACCTCTTGGAAGTCCAGAAAGAGTGTCCCTTGCTAAGTGCTCCACACACTCACAGCAAAATGGCTACTCCCACTGGTAGATGAAATAGTGTAGAAGCTTACAGCCTGGCAAGACACAGCCTCTTCCCACTGTACTTTCATGTCCCTGGGCCATGTGCCCTCCACAGCTGCCTCTTTCTATATGCTCCCTGGGATTCCTCCCCCTGGCCCTCCTTGCTGGTCCAGGCTGTAGTACCTATAGGAGAGGTTCTCTTGAGACTTCCTATCCTGGTCTCTTCCTAAGCTCTGCCTCCTGATGCACCCCTTCTGCTACCTCAACTCGAACCCCTATGGGTAGGTGCTGGGCTGTCTGGGTCTCCTGATTTATCATTTGTCCTCCTGTCCCCACTGTCCCTGGTACCTGTGTTGAGCTGCATGGCAAGGACCCTCCCAACCTTCCATCTCTTATGGTGATCACCTGATAGAGGGGTAGCATGGAGCTAAGCAAGTGTGAGGGGTATTCTGAGTCACTGGGATTGAGGCTGAACCCTGAAGGTTATAACTGGCAATGCGGAATGGTCACCAGATAATCACCCGCCCTTACCTGGTGACCACTAGTCCAGGTTTGCGAGCTTGAGAGTTGGCACCATGCACATCATCATCATCCAGGAGAGGCGTAAAGCTAGCAGCTGAGCACACCCTGTGGAAGGAGGTCAAGGTCAGTCTGGGTTCAGGACTTTGTGTCTGTATGTTTACTCTCTCCTGAGAGGGTGGCTTCTGACCCTGACAGATGATGAGAACTAAGGAGCTGCTCAAATGGATGTTCAGGGAACAATATCTCACAGCTGCCTGCCACCAGGTCAGTGAAGCCTAGTGGTTAAGTGTCCTCGAAGGCACCTTGCCCAAATTCAAATCACAGCTTTATTACCTCCCAACTGTATGACCTTGGATATATCATCTGATCTCTTTGGGCCTTAGTTTTACCATCAATGAAATGGGGATAATAATTGTGTCTGCCTCACAAATTTTCTGAGAAGAGTAAATCAGTTAATACATGCCAGGTACTTAGAATAATGCCTGGGCCCTAGCATGTGCTAAAGTGATCCTATTATTAATACTGGGATCTGTGGCCATTTATATTCCATCTGTATCCATAAACTTGATACAGGTTGAGTGGGTGCTCTCTAACCTGGCCACGGGTTGGCCACATTCTCTGTCTTTCAGGCAAACTGACTCTCACGGCACACCAAGCAGTCACAGCTCTCAGGGCATCTTATCACCTGTGCAAGATTGCACCCTTCATTTATGTAGCACACTTAACTAAGAGTTCCTGGTATCTGTTCTTAAACCTGTTCATGCCAGTTGTATTGATTTGCAACCATAATCAATAAATTAGTAAGTAAACTAATGAGAAACAATCTTTTCTTTAGAAAGACAGTTAAGGCAAGTTTCTTAAAAATCAATATAGGTTAGACAATGTAAAAAGACTGGGTTAAAAATAATGGAAATCTAGAAGATTCTCCAGCTTATTTTGAAAGGTAATTTGAGGTTTGGCTTCATTTTTAAGGAAACTGAAAGCAAAAAGCAAAATCTTCATTTTGTGAGGGTGTGGAAGCAAGAAGGATGATATGGATGAACATTCAAAAATGAAGCAGCCAAGAATCAGACACAATCACATTGGCCCGGAAATCTTCCATGACAGCCACTGGCCAATCTGCATGACTTACTGGCCAGCACACAGCGATGCAGGCTGCAGGTGTTGGCTCTTTGCACAGTCCCCACAAGTGGCAGCTCAGAGAACCGAGGCCCTGGCCCAGTGGCCTTTCCTGGCACTTGCTGGGCACAGTGGTCAGACTGTCCTCTTCCCATGTTGGTCAGGGCTCTTGGACTTGGAAGCCGGGACTCTGGGTCCAAACATCAGTTGCAAACTATTCAAATTAATGAAGGCAGAGGACCCCCCATGGGCTTAGGGAAGCAGGGGCATCTGAGAAAGCACTGGAGAAAGCAGTAGGCCTGACTGCCCTAGAGCAGGGTGCTAGTGAGCAGCGTGCAGTCAGGCTCTCTGCAGACACTGGCTTTGCCAATCCTCTCTGGCCATCTCCTAAACCATAAAGGTTCTAGCACAGCTTGGAGCTGAACGATTGGTGCCATCGTCTGCATACCTAACCTTTGTCAACTAGGATGACCCACACTTGATTTGGAACTACCTGGGAACAGATGGGACCTTGTTACTCCCCAAATCACCTGAGAAAGTAGTCCCTGACCCTCTTCATGTCCAACAACTTAGGGCCCAGTTGAACATGCTTGTCTCCTAGTTAGTCTCACTGTGGAAGCTGTTTTTTCCTCTCATTGAAGCTCAGTGCAGAGCTGGCCAAGGGATAAGAGTAGGACAGGAAAAGGAGGTTTGGGGTCTTTTGGTAGGGAAGGGAGGAAGCAGCTTCTAGTTTTCTTAGAGCTTAGCCAATAAGCAAGAAGGTACCAAATTCATCCATCATTTGGTCATTTATCAGTTTGCCCCTTCACTCATTCTATTCACGTTTTATTCTATCCATCCAGTGTCCACCCAGGCAGGGCTAGACTTCCAGTGGTAAGTGGGCTCTTGTGCCTGCTTTTGAGGATCTTGAGAGCCAGTGGCAGAGGGGATGAAAAGGAGGAATATTCAAGCACAGGGATTCCCAGAAGTGGGAATCCCAGGGACAAAGGATGTGGTAGTGGCTGAAGTGTTGGAGATGGGAGATGCAGTAGGGAAATGACCAGTGTTCCACCCCAGCACCCCAATAATTTTTAGCTGCTTGACCTTGGCCTGTCACCAGGGACATGAGACAATCAACAATTCTGGGCCATCTGCCTTCCCTGGGTAGCTCACCCTCCTCTCCCAGAGCTGATGTCTGCTCCAGCCAAGCCTTCAGGTGGGGAGCCTGTGGCTCTGGATCCCACGTTGCCATCCCTTGACTGTGCATTTGACCTGTTGTGGAAAGAGAAGCATTTGCTGACTCTTGATTGGGTTTTGATCTAATTTAACTCAGATGTCCTGAGAAGTGGGTCTCAAGGACCAGAACCTTGGGTCGTGGGCTACCATCCTGCACAGCTCCAACTTAAACCAAATCAATATGAGCAAGTATTTCTGCTTTTCTTCCAAACCTTTTGTCTAGGAGAAGGAGTAGAGCCAAGAAATTCAGGAGGATGGTGGTACAATGCATCTGGGGATGGGTGAGGGGGGGGGGGTGGACAATGGCTAACAGAAGCCACTTATAATTAAAACCATAGATCCCAAGTCAGAGACAAATCTCCCCCGCCCATTCTGGGTCCCCTATCCCTCATTCCAATGGCTAAGTCCCAGCTAACAGTGTGGGCCTCCATGCTGAGAAGATGGTGGGCTCTTATACTTTAGTGGTCACCAGCTGCCTGCTGAGTATATGCCCAACTCTCAGTTCACCACAACTGGCTTCCTCTGATTAGTGGAATGGTAGTGGGACTATCCCCTCTTTACTCATCCCTCCTGGACTCACCATTCCTCATCAAGCCTTCACCTCCCTTCCTTGCCTCCTTTGTGCACAGATCATTCTAGAAGTCCCTTCTAGGTGCTTTGATGGGGTCCATACATCCTTTGGTCACTGACTATCCCATACTGATAGCCTGGCGGCCCTGCTTGCCCTGGCAGTTTGCAGGGATGCTTTCAGTGGATTAAAAGCAAAGTGAGGTTGGGCCAAGTGTGGAGTGGGAGTGGCCTGGCCTGAAGTTTATCTTCCTGTGCAACTGGTTTCCTGAGGGGCATTGTCCTCTCTGAGCTTCATGTAGTCCTTCATTCATTCTTCCCACAGATATTGACAGTGAACACAGTGAATAGGACAGTTCTAGTCCCAGCTCCAACCATGGACCTTGGACTGGGGGCCACGTGGTCTCTATGTCCCTCCACTAAGTTACCTTTCAAAGTCTGAATTGGGGCCCTTAAAGGCCTCCTCACCAGCCAAATCTCTCTTGGGCTCTCTGGGACTGAGGGCTTCCCTGTCTTTGGAGTCTGGGGAAGACCTATAGAGGAAAGAAACATAAGTTAACCATCCAGAAGCCACCCACACTCAAGTGGAGGAAGTTACCTCATCTCCAAATGCCAGTTGTCTCCAAGGAGCTTAAAACCTGATATTGTAGGATTGGCCAATTCTCAAAATCTTATCTATACATATAAAGTGATAATATGCAAATTGTTCATTACGGTGTCCCAGTAACAACCAATTTGCATAATGACAGACCAGCAGGAGGATGCACTCACAGCAGGGGATGGGCAGTGGGAGTCAAGTTCTCCGGAGTCTGAGGAGAGTGCTTGACAGGAGCCTGGACTGTAAAGAAGGAAAACAAAGCGGCCACAGAGAGCTCTTCCAATCCCCCTGCATGGACACCCTACACCAGCCCCTGCACCCCTGGGGGGGAGGACAAACAGCCTACTCCAGCCCCTGTACTCTCCTCTGCTGGGGCCAGACACTCCTCTCCTCCCTACAACTCCAGACCCATGTGGAAGCGCCTGAGCGCCCCCCCTTGCCCCAGGGTCAGACTCTTTCTCCCAACAGCAGCACCTGAACCTGCTGAACCTCGCTGGGGGGTGCAGCTAAACCTGCCTTCCTAGCCCATCTGGCTCCATCCTGGCCCAGCCCCCACCCTGCTCCAGAAGATTGGAGTCCTGACCTGAGCAGATACAGCTGCAAAACAGCCAAGTACAATTTAAAGAATGGTGCCAAGTGAGAAAGTTTGACAGTTACTCCCCTTTTGGCCTCGCTGTCCCCCCCTCCCCAGGACCCCCCTATCACTTCACCCCAACCAGTGCCTCCAGGGACAACCACCATTACAGGGCTGCTGGCCAGAGCCCGCCCCTCTGAGGCCTGTGGCACCCTCTGGAAAGCTTAGATAGCTACAGTCCCAGGAAACAATCATACCCTCCTCCCTAATCAGCACCAGCTATCTGTGAGGGTACCCGTGGGTTTAAAAATAACAATCCCTTCCCGTTTAGACATCACTTACTTGATTAAACATTTCTAGGTTTATTAGCTCAGAACCTCCTCATGACAACCCAGTGAGGTAGGCAGAGAAGACATTATAATTCCCATGGTATATGAGTATGTATTCAGAAATGAAGCTCAGAGAGGAAAAGTCTCAAGCCCAGTGGTTCCCAAGCTGCAGCACATGTCCCATGGTGTGTGTGGGGGGAGCAACTTGATTTTAAGTGGGGGCAATTCAAAACTGAGTTAACAGTGAATTTTTTGCATTTTTTATGGTTCTAGGGGCCTCATCTACAGTGTCTACATAATAAAAGGCTAATATGCAAATGACCGAATGGTGGAATGGCCAGTCATTATGATGCGCACTGACCGCCAGGGGGCAGACACTCAATGCAGGCACTGCCCCCTGGTGGTCAGTGTGCTCCCACAGGGGGAGCACCATTCAGCCAGAAGCCGGGCTCATGGTTGGCGAGCATAGCAGCAGTGGTGGGAGCCTCTCCCACCTCAGTGGCAATGCTAAGGATGTCTGACTGATGGTTTAGGCCCACTAAGCCATCAGTCAGACATCCCCCCAAGGCTCCCGTACTGTGAGAGGGCAGAGGCCAGGCTGAGGGACCCCCACCCCAGTGCACGAATTTTGTGCACCGGGCCTCTAGTTACTAATAACTACTTTTGATTGAGGGCTAGACCATGACTCTGCATGCATTAACTCTCCACATTTACCCCAGGA
Source organism: Pipistrellus kuhlii (assembly GCF_014108245.1). NCBI lineage: Eukaryota > Metazoa > Chordata > Mammalia > Chiroptera > Vespertilionidae > Pipistrellus > Pipistrellus kuhlii. The sequence goes on along the minus strand of NW_023425550.1, from coordinate 2,090,389 downwards.
GAGGGGCAATGTTATTATCCATGACACTTTCCAAATGAGCAAAATGAGGCATAGAGAGCCCGAGTGAATTATCCCAAGTTTCACAGGTAACAAGGGGAAGAGCCGGGAATTGAACCCAAGCAGTCTGACTTCAGAGTCCTAGATTATAATCATCTGCTGTGTAAGACTAATCCTAACCTTCTAAATCAACCTCTTTTTGTTCTCTCTGAGGTCATCAGGGAGCCCCAGGGTGTCAAACTCAGTAGAGATACTCCATTCAGGATTACTGACCCAGTGGGACACTTTCACTTTCTCTCCCCTGTCCATCCATCATGATTCTGTGACACTTTACCTCCTTTGCCATACCTTCCAAGTCTCCTTTGCTTTTTTCTCTTTGGACCCTTAAACATTGGTGTTCCCACTGTTCATCTTCTTGGCCATCTCCTATGCTACCATGGCATCAACTGCCTCTCTTTGCTTGTTCACACCTCTCCTCTGTGCTCCTAACCCATACCCCCACTGGACCTCCAGAAGCTAACACTGAACCTCGCCAGACCTGACAACTGCCCTCAGGAGGGATGATGACCAGGCATCTGCCTCGTCCACACTATGGTCTGTGCTCAGCTTGCCTGCCCCTTTCTCCTGGATTCCTTTGATATTGTAACCCATGTAGACATCGACATTGAGCCCCATAATATTAACTCTCATCTGTCTGAATATAATATGGAAATATCTTGAGCCCTGACTTCTCTCCAGAACCTCAGCCACAAACACTCAAACTCCTCCTACTAATATGCATTTGGATGCCTACAAATAATCTAACTAAAAAAATACTAAGCATTTATATCACCCTTCCCTTTGGTTCTCAGTAATGTAATGAGTTGTGTTATCAAAAGATGCAGGATGGGAGTCAGGTAGCCTGGGTAGGTGCCCTTCACTGTGTGGTGACTCTTCAGGATCTGTTTCCTCACCTGTAAAATGGACATAGTGACTGTACCTACTTGAGGCAAGACAGGGCTTGGAGAATTCTAGCTTTCCTTTTTCTAACTTGATTCTCCTGTTGGAAAGTGGGAGAGGAACTCTTAATGGGCTGTTGTAGCTTGGCCACTTCCAGACCAGGTGTCAGAGGCCCTATGGATTCTTTGGAGGCAGCCTGGCTCCGTCCTGCATTTCTAGGGGTCACTTTACTCCTGTTTCTCAGAGTCTGGTCACCTTCAAAAAACCAATGAAGTAGCTTCCAGAGTTGCCTTATTAAAGACATTGTCACAGTGGGTGATTCTCCATCATTCCAGTAACAAACAGGCCTGCATTCCTGTCCTGGACCATGCCCTGTGCTGGGGCTCAAAGAAAATGAAGTTGCTGCCCTCCAGGTATTCAGGGTTCTTGGGACAAACTGATCCATGAGAGGACAACTGTGTGGATGATTCTCTGGTGGAGGTATGAACACAGCAATGTGAGAGCTCAGTGGGGAAAGCCCCTCGAGCACACAAGGAGTGAGGTTCCCCGGGGGGGGGGCATCTAATATCAGACTGAAGAATGCAGAGGAGAAAGGGTATCCCAGTCAGAGCCTACAGTCTGCAGAGAGGAATAGTGTGGGGACACATGGAGGCCTGGGAGACAGAAGCAGATGGCCCAGAGAGGGAGACTATGAGGGGAGCTTGTGAAGAGGGTAAAAGGAAGGCCAGGCAAGGTATTGAATTCAGGTTGCAGAGCTTAAATGGGGAATCCATTGTAGGTTTTTCCCCAGTGGGCTGGCATGACTATGTCTGCCTTTAGGAATGTTGCTTAGTTAGAGATGTGGAGGAGGGTCTGAAGACAAGGCCCTAAAAGATGGTGGCAGATAGCTGGGTGAGTGATGGTGGCCTGTACCCAGGGGAAGGCAGTAAGAACAGGGATATCTCTAAAATAGAATGTATAGACTCGGCTAGCATTGCTCAGTGGTTGAACGTCCACCTATGAACCAGGAGGTCATGGTTTCATTCTAGTCATGGTATATGCCTGGGTTGTAGGCTTGATCCCTGGTGGGGGGTGTGCAGGAAGCAGCCAATGAATGACTCTCTCTCATCAGTGATGTTTCTATCCCTGTCTCCTTAACCCTTCCTCTCTGAAATCAATACAAATACAATACAAATATTTAAAAAAAAAATAGAATGGTCAGGACTCAGTTACTGACTGGGGCAGAGCTATAGAGGAGGAGTTAAGGAGGAGAGTAAAGGGGCATAGAGATTCATCGGGACTCATTTTTGATGTCACTTCCTCCTGGAAGCCTCTCTAACCACCCCCCCATACCCATGCTGGTGAGAGGCCCCTGCCCAGAGCTCACAGTGCCTCAGGGGTTATCTTGGGCACACACTCTGGCTTCCTGCCCCAAACTCTAGGCTTTATAAGGTAGGGTCCCTCTCTTATGCATCATGGCTGCCACCCAGGCCTTGGCATTGGGTCAGATGTTCAGCATACGCTCAATAATCACTAGTTGGGTAAATAACTAAATGAACGAAAGAGGGGGGGGGGAGAGAGAGAGAGAGAGAGAGAGAGAGAGAGAGAGAGAGAGAGAGCGCTGAAGAGAGGCCTGATCAGATCTCCATTTACCCACTCCCCCAGGGCAGGGGCTGGGCCTGCTGTGCTCTCTTCTGGTTGTGGCCCCTGTCCCTCGTCCTTCCCAGTACTGGACATGGTGGCATCATGGGCTGTCAGGCTGACCCAGGAACCCCACCCCATTCCCGGTGACTCCCCTCACATAGGCAGTGCAACTGCTCCGGTGATCTCATGGCACTTCACAGACCCCGTGTCCCCACCAAGCACACCTGGCCTGTCTGGTGTTCAGGGTTCAGCAGTGCTGAGACACCACAGCTGGTTCATGTCTACATCTGCTTCCCCCACCAGGCAAACAGTCAGTACCTTCATCTAGGGGTTCTGCTGGGACTCTGCTGGGTCCCCAGAGCAGAGCCTGGCCTCTCACAGACAAAGTGCTTGCTCCCCAATAGTTGTGGAATAAAATAATGAGATGGAGGCAGAGAACCCAGGTCGACCATGTCTCCCACCAACCAGACTCCAGGCCTCATTATTTGCCTGCTGGTTCTTCTGGCCCCATCTCTAAAATGGTGTGGAAGGAGCCCGGACAACAGCAGGGTCCCCGTACCTCATTCCTTCCAGGTCTGGGGCCACCAGGCGGAGTCCTGCCCCGGGTGTCATGATCTGCAGGCGGACAATTTCCTCACCTCTTGCACTGTATCAAAAGAGAGAGCCATAGAGTTTCTGGTAAGAAAAGTCTCCCCATCTGTTCTGGGCATCCAAGGGTGTTCTCCCTCAGCAGCCTCCTGGCTAGTACAGTTGGACACCCAGACCCATTGCCAACGCCCACTCCTTGGCTCCTGTTTTGCCTTGAATCTTCTTGGTGCTTGAACTGAGCTTGGTCCACTGATATCCAGGCCCAAAAGGAAGGGAAGTGAAGGACCCTTTCACCAGTCCTACACCCTTCAGGCACAGAGTGGGGTCATTTGGGTAGAAATAGAAGCACCCAGCCTCAACACCCCATCTGTAGCTGCCACAATGAATCCTGCCTGTGGCGTGACTGGTGAGTCCAAAGAGACTGTTGGTGAGGCCAATAGGAATTCTGAGTTCACGAGCTAATGTGGACTGATGATTAATAAGATGCCCACGCCGAGACCAGTTTGGCTCAGTGGTAGAGCTTCGGTCTGCAGACTGAAAGGTCCCGGGTTTGATTCCGGTCAAGGGCATGTGCCTTGGTTGCGGGCACATCCCCAGTAGGGGGTGTGCAAGAGGCAGCTGATCAATGATTCTCTCCCATCGATGTTTCTAACACTCTATTCCTCTCTCTTCCTCTCTGTAAAAAAATCAACAATAAATATATTTATTTATTATTATAAAATGCCCAGGAAACCTACAAACCAAATTTAAAGTGAGAGCCAGTGGGGGAGGGATAGTGGAGACTGAGAGATGAAGGGAAGTAAGCAGGCCTGTGAGTCCACAGAGGATCTAACATTCTCAGTGCTCACTGGTCCCCTTTTAGGGTTCCTGTGCTCAGAGCCAGGTCCCCAGGTGACGGCACACATCCCTTCAAGTCCGATGTATTTTTGGGGGTCTTTTGCAGAGCCTGACACCCAGCAGCCTCAGGCCATAGTGATGGCCAGGGCTGGAGAAAACTTAGAACTCCCTGCCTTTGTGTGGGTACCCTTCACCCCAAATCACAACTATTCACATCCATTCCTTCCTTTGGTTGCCCCTGGCTGGACTCTGGGGTACAGATGGGGGTGAGCCCTATGCCCGCCCTGATGAGCCAGCAGGAGGGAGATGTGGAAGAGGGAGGTGGAGGCTGGCAAATACCTTAAATTCTGAGGTCGCATATGGTGCAGCAAAAGAAATGAGGAGAGTGAGGGGTTTGACATGATCAGACTGCCACTTTAGAGAGACCACTCCAATGGTCCCCAGGAGGATGAGGGATCGGAGGAGTCAGGGAAGTGGGTGACCCTGGGTGTTGACCCTGACATCTGCCTCCAACCTAGACTGAGAGTTCATGGAGGGCCAGCTCAGGGTCAGTGGGTTGTTCATATCTGTCCTTCCTGGGGACAATGGAGATGACCAGAGTGAAATGGCAGAGCTGCAAAGGACAGGGCCTCTCCCCGTGTGAAAACCAGGAGAGGCCCAGGAGAAGACAGCTCTGATTTCTGTCTGTCTCGTCCCATGACAATAATGATGACAGCATAAAGCCCCTGACCGCTGCCCTACTTTGCCCCATCTAAGGCACATGGTGCCAGGGAGCAGGGACACATTCCACTTGAGGATGTCACAGGCAAGTAAAAAATACTTTCTCACTGGCATTTTTTGTTATGCCAGAGAGGGAATAGAAAGAAAGTGTTGCCTCAGCCTGCCCAAGCTGGCATCTCTCCCTCAACACCTTCTTCCTCCTTTGTCATCCCCCTGAGCAATTGCTTTTTAAATACCTAGGTCAAATGGGAGCCCTTCTAGAGAGGCTGTTATGGGTTGCATTGTGTGCCCCCAAGATATGTATTGAAGTCCTAATCCTTGGTATCTGTGACCCAGTTTGGAAATGGGTCATTGAAGATGTACCCATTTAATTAGTTATGATAAAGTCATGTTCCAATATGGTGGGTCCTAACTCAATATTACTGGTGTCTATAAAAAGGGGACATTTAGACACAGGAACACAAAGGAAAGATGGCCACATAAAGGGAGAGGCAGAGATTGAAGTGATGCATCTGCATGCTAGGAAGCACCAAGGATTGCTGACAACACCCTAAGAGAATATTCTAGAACATTCTCCCCCAGCGCCTCTGGAGAGAGCATACAGACCTGCCCGCACCTTATATTGGAATTTCTAGTCTCCCGAATTGTGAGGATAAATCTCTGTTGTTCAATCCACTCACTTTCTGACACCTTGTCATGGCAGCTGGAGCAAATTCATACAAAAGCCTTCCAACCTCTCCTCACCTGCAGTGCTAGACAAGCCCCGACACCTCCCCAGTCACTCAACCACAGGTGGCTCTCAGACTAAGAGCTGCTGAAGGTCAGGAACACTCATCCAGTGGAGCCCCAGCTGCCCATGGGAACACGACTGACAGTGGCCTGTGCTAAAAGAGGAAGAGGGGTAGGGGAGAGAGGAGGGAGTACAGGTTTCGCCAGCTCTCTGAAAATAATGTTCCTGTAAAACTTTTCAGAAGCTGAAAATTGTATAAAGGGAAGAGACAATGAGCTGAATGCTATTTTTTCTTTTTGCCTTTTTTTCACAAAAGCAAAAATCCTCTTCAGATTTATTTTGGTTAGCGAAACAGATACTAATGTAGGTCTTTTGGCTCTTTTGCAAAGCAAAATAGCAGAAGGCAAACTTTGGAAAACCCTGGGATACCTGTACCTCCTTCTCTAGAGCCCACAGCCGCATTTTCCTCAGGGGCCAGTAGGTGGCGATAGTAGCATCTTTCGTTATTTGAAGAAAGGCCTTGAAAATTAGCAAGTCTCTAGTGGGAGCCTCTGACAATACCAGCACCCAGGCACTACACAAAGGACTTTACAAGCTTTATCCTATTTAGTACTTGGGACAGCATTGTGTGTGTGTGTGTGGGGGGGGGGAGGTAGCTTTCACATCTCCCTATTTTACACGTGAAGAAGCTGAGGCACAGAGAGGTAAAGTCACTCAAGGTCACACAGCTAGGAAGGGGCAATGCCAGGGTTTTGCCTTATACTGGAAGCTGTGCTCTTACTCACTGCTTCCAAGCTACTCTACAGGCAGCATGCTGGGGCACAGACTGCAGGCCCTGCCCTGGTTAGGTGAGGCACAGTGCCAAGGAAGCTTGAACAATGTGCTATAACAGGGCAGCAGCCAGGCCTGGCAGCCCTCAGGCCAGTCAGTGTCTCTGGGAGAAAGTATCCAAATGAGCTCAGTTTATAATGTGGGCAGGAATTATCCAACAGCAAGAAAAACTAGATTGACCCAAGAAACTAGGCCTGGGGTACATGGAGGGAGGGCCCCTTCAATGTGTGAGCAGTGTGTGTGTTGGGGAGGTGGGTGTAGACACTGGAGCTGAGGGGCCTTTGGGACATCCAGGCAGGTCATGGGTCTGGAGCAAGATTGGAATTCCAATGAAAGGAAAAAGACAGCTGGAAAGCCCTGAGGACACAGCCTGTGGGCATCCTTGTGTGACAATTCCCATCCCAAACTTTCAGACGTCCTTGAAGTCAGTAAAGGATTTGACACCTAAGATAGGGGCACTCCTCCTGGTTGGCCTGATGCATGAGATGAGGAGCTGACCTTCAGACTTGAGCCAAAGGGGACAGAACAGGGTTAGGCTTGTGAAGGGGGTGGCCTCAAGAGGACCATGTCTGGGAACAAGGCTGTGATATTCTTCTGTCCCACTCTGCCATACACCAGCTTCTTCTGAGGTACTGCAAGACCCAGGGTATGGTGAGTCACTGTTCCCCATGGGACTTAGATTCTTTTCTTTATCATTCTTTTTTAAAAACATGTGCCTGTGTGTGTGTGTGTGTGTGTGTGTGTGTTTATTTCAGAGAGAGGAAGGAAGAGGAAGAGAGAGAGAGAAACATCAATGATGAGAGAGAATCATTGATCGGCTGCCTTCTACACATTCCCTACTGGGGATTGAGGCTGCAACCCGGGCACAAGCCCTGAATGGGAATTGAACCGGTGACCTCTTGGTTCATGGGTCAGCGCTCAACCACTGAGCCACATCAGCCAGACAGGGCTAGAATTCTTGAAGGGAATAGCCAGGCAGATAGGAGCTGGGTTTGAGAGACTGATGATGGCTGCCTGGGCCAGTTCTGGGCCTGACTGGGTCAAGTCAGAGAAGAAGGCTGCCTAGGACTGGCCAGCAGCTCACCTGGATGCTGCCTGGTAGGGACTAGATATTTGATAATGGCAGAATCTGAGAAAAGCAGCCCCATGAGAACTATCATGCCTGCCTGACCAGTCATCCTTCCAGGAGGAGGCTGGCTTGTCTTGAGATACCTCTGGTGTCTGGAACATTCCATAATCTGGTTCTAGTTCTGTTTCCTGGGGCTTTACAGGCAAGTTTTATCTGAGATAGCCCACCTCCAGAACCGGGAGACGATACACTTCTGTTGTTTGAGCCACCAGCTGGGGTACTTTGTTATGGCAGCTACCTTGCTATGACAGCCAGGTGATGGATATTAGACATCTAAAGGAATTTTCTGGAATAAATGTCAAAATACCTTTCAAATCTATAATATAGTACAACTGAATTCTCCGGCATTCTGTTTTTAAAAGCATATAAAACCATTAAGTCAGAGCTTTGCTCTGTTTGGGGCTGAATTGTGTCCCCTTTTAAATTTGTATGTTGAAGTCCTAACCCCTAAGACCTCAGAATGTGCCTGTATTTGGAGATAGGATCTTTTAAGAGGTGATTAAGGTAAAATAAGGTCATTGCGGTGGGCTGTAATTCTACCTGTCTGGTGTCCTTATAGTAAGAGAAGATCAGGACACAGACATGCACAGAGGGATGACTATGTGAGGATACAGTGAGAAGACAGCCCTAGCCGGTTTGGCTCAGTGGATAGAGTGTTGACCAGCCCACAGACCAAAGGGTCCCAGTTTTGATTCTGGCCCTGGTCAGGGTGTATGTGGGAGGCAACCAATGGATTTGCTTCTCTTGCGTCAATCTCTCTCACTTTCTCTCTTTCCCTCCCTCCATCCCTCCCTCTCTCTCTCTCTAAAAATCAGTGGGAAAATATCCTTTGGAGAGAAATAACAAAAATATAAATAAAGATAAATAAAAATAAAAGCCAAGGAGAAAGCCCTCAGAAGGAGCCAACCCTGTCAACACCTGGATCTCAGACTCCCCTCCTCCAGAATTGGGAGACAATATAGTTGTTTGATTTGCCCAGTTTGTGGGACTTGGTTACAGCAGCTCTAGCAACCTAAGACAGCTCCCATATCCTATCAGTCACCAAGTTCCATTATTGATTGCTACTTTCTGAAGAATTCTCAAATATTTCCACTTGTTCAAAAGTTCCTGTGGACAAAAGTTCAGAAAACAGGGAAGATCAAAAGAGGGACTGAATGAAGAGAATAGGCTTTCTGGCAGAGAAGCCCCCGGGGCCACCTCCTCCTCTCCCCTCCCAGCCCCAGCCCAGCAGAGAAGGTCTGCACAGGTGATCTGTCTTTCTCCTGGCACTGAGGAGAGGACCCTGAGGACTGTGGACACATACAATGATTGAGGGGCTTGAGTTGGGGATGGGAGTGGGGCTTGCAGTGGCATTATGAGAGCTAGAACAGTCCTTGGAGTCCCCAAAAGTGACCTGTAGGGATAGGTGCTCTGCCCCTCTGGCCTCGGCGTCTTCCAGGGGTGCCACAGAGGCACAGCTTTTAGCAGACCTGGATATGGGCAGAGCTGCCAATCCAGGCAGATGCTTTAAACAGCAGCAACAATAGGGCACTCTCTGCAGGACTTCGCAGGATTTAGCACAAAGTATAAGGAGGTATTGAATGCTCTTCATCCGCAGACAAGAGAGAACCATTATCTGCTTGGACACTCAGGACTCAGAAATCAGGGCAAATCAGGGCCCTGCCTAGAGTGAGATCACCAATGCTCGGCCTGCTTCTGCCTTGTCACCCCACTGCCAGATCCTCCCATCTGACCAGCTTACAGGCCAGAGCCAGCTCACAACACCCACCTGGGCTCCAGGCTCCCGGCAGGGCTTGGCAGACTTGGCATGCGCTCAATCCAAATTGCCCGAGACACTTTGGCTCGGCCTCCATCCGCACTGGCAAAAAAGGCATCTGTGAGCGGTGCTGGGTACTGTAGAGCCTCCTTCCCCAGCAGGAGTGGGAGGACAGGGTTGGCAGGTTGAACTTGGCCAACTTTTAGGAGAGCCGAGAACAAACCTGAGAATGGCAGGGTTGGCGCCCCGGTGGCGGACCCGCTCCAACCCCGTGACACAGATAACCACTAAACAGACAAGAGTTCAGTGCTCTCTTCCTGGAGGCCAGGCTGTTTTGCTCCTTTCAGCCCTAGGATATCCAGCCAGATAAGCCCTCACTGATTTCCGTGCCCCATCCTGTCACTGGGCACGTGAGGACAACGACTCTGAAGCTCTGTATGGAGGTGACCTGGCAGAGGTTCCACAGTGACTGAGTGGCAGGCAGGCCTGGCAGCCACCAGCCCCAGGCAGAGATGGGTGACTGATTGATTACCTGCTGGAGCCAGGAGGAGATCTTGTCAGAGCAGGTGGGTCCTGCCTCTTCTCAGAAGGCCCGTCCTCCTCTACCACCTCCACCCTTTGGGCAAGAAGAGAAACAGATGCACCACCTGCTCAGCTGCACCTGAAGGACATGCTTTCTTTAAGTGGAGTTAATGGTCATAAGGTGGCTCAAGCTGGGGGCTCAGGACTCCACCTTGGGATAAGAACAGCATACTATGTGGAATAGTGTCCCTCCAAAATTCGTCTACTTGGAACCTGTGAGTGTGACATCATTTGGAAATAGGGTCTTTGCAGATGTAATCATGGCTAGATTAGGTCATGCTGGAGTAGAGTGGTCCCTAAATCCAATACTTGGTGTCCTTATTAGAAGAGGTGAATTTGTATACAGACACACAAAGGTCAAGTGAAGATGGAGGCAGAGACTGCAGTGATGCAGCCACAAACCAAGGATGCACCAAGTGTTGCTTGTAGCTTCAGAAGCAACGAGGCCTGGACAGTTTCTCCCTCAGAGCCTCCAGGAGGAACCAACCTTGATAACAACTTCATCTTGAGCTTCTAGCCTCCAGAACTGGGAAACAATACATTTCTGGTGTCTATGCCACACAGCTTGTGTTACTTTGTTATAGCAACCCCAGGAACCTAATACAGCCATCAAGAGTGCATCACCCTCGGCTGGCTGCAGTCCCATCAGCCTTTCTGGTCTTCCAACATAGAAAAATGTTCCCACCTCTGCCCACCTCTGGGCTTCTACCTGCAACACTTGGTGTGCTGGCTATTTTTTTTATTTTTTGTCGTCAGCGTATTATGAAGATCTTCCGTGTCTACCCAATAGAATATCCCTAAAATTCCACTTTCCAGAAGTTTCTTCCTTGGCCTCCCCAAATATTCTCCTCTCTCAAAAGATGTCCTTTTTACTTAATGGTGACACCGCTCCCTCACTCAGCTGGAGTATCCTGATCATTCCTTGTTAAATCTTCTTCACCCTTTAGGGACTATCTCCAATGTTATGGTCACTTTCAAAGGCCTGACTAACCAGGTAGGGATTCCCAATGACAAGCCTCTGGACTCCTTCCCTGTGATGGCTCCTGTGTGGGCATTGTCCAGCCTGTCCCTGGTCAGATGGGAGGACCAGGGAACAAATCCTATGTACTCCCACAACTACTTATGCTTCAAAACCCCAGAGGCCCTTGAAATACTATGAGTCAGAGGCCCAGCCCTATTGGCTACTGGTAAATGGGAGTGTCCAGCCACACAGAACTGGATGCCAGGGCCATATGTGCCACAACAGCCATCCAGGTGCTCACCTGGCCTCCAGACAGAAGCACCAGCCCGTTACAACGACCCCTGCTCAGGGACTGCGGCCTCACTGTATCCAATGACCCCCTCCCCAGTGCCCACACTACACTGTTGCTAAAAGGAAGCCTTCTCCATGGCCAGCAATAGACCTCTAAGGCTTCCCTTGCTGACACTTACCTCTTCGCAATGAATGGGGCCTGCAATTCTTGAATAGGGCTTCTGGAAAGAAGATAGAAAGGTTATGTGTTGGGTAGAATCCTGGAGTAGACAGGTGACATCATGACCCCAGAGTGTCCTGGGCTTCTCTCCCATTCCTAGCACCTTGTCTGTCCTGATGGCAGTAGCCAGACCCCTTAGTTTTCCAGAAAGTACATCTGAGAATCTCAGAAGGTCCAGCTAAGAGGGCTCACTCATCCCACCCTTCACTAGGCAGAGAAATAGCAAAGCCCTGAAGGGACAGAAACTGTTCCAAAGCATGGAGCTGGATGGTGGCCGAGTTGTGTCTTTTGCTGTGCAACTCACCCTGTACTCTTCTTGGCCGCTGACAGGACGTAGGAGCGCTCCCGGGGAGCTGTCTTCCTCACCACACTACTTGCAGCCTCTGACCTGCAGTGGCAAGGGGGTATCTGGTAGACAGGTACTCAGGATGGCTTGGACCACCACAGCAAGGCAAGGGATCAAAGCAAGCCAGCTTCACACCTGCTCTGAGGACCACTCAGTGGAAAGTAAAGACCAAGGGAATGGAAACCCTTGTTTGTCAAACAATGGATGCTGCCAATCCACACTGGATCATTCCTTACACCCCAGGAAGTTGGGTGCTAGTATCACCCATGATTTACGGATGAGGAAACTGAGGTATGGGGAGTTGCAGTGGCTTACGTTTAGCTGGTGGAAGAGTCGATGCCAGGCGGCCTGGCTCTTCCCCAGTACCTTCCAGGCTAGGGACCCCTGCCACTCTTAACTCTGCCCTTATGATTGCCCTGCTGCCAGGCCCTCAAAAGGGGCTTTGCTCTGTTTCCTGAGCCACAGAGGGGCCAGAACACATTGGGATTGGGAGGGAGGTAGACTGAACCTGGGGAGCTTTATTTCTTTGGGTCCTAGCAGCTTCCCAAGCACCCAGTCTCACTTTGTGGTGAGGGACATTGGAACCTCTGGAGCCTGTCCCTGTGCCCCATGCATGCAGACCCTACCCTGACTCTACACACACAGCAAATACATAGTGGGCTCTTCTGAAGGTCCTCTTTGCTGCCTACTTTGGTCCAATTTACTCAGAACCCTTTTTAAACAAACTGATAAAGAGTCCTGAAGCACATCCCTTTCCACCCTCTGTCCACAGATGAGGCTTTCCCCCATCACTTGTTACCTAGGTTCTGCCTCATAGAATGTTCATAAGAGGTTCCGCTGAGCTGGCCCAGCTACTTGGATGATTCTGAGACTCAAGGGATACACCTGTTGCTAGCAACCACCTTCAGCCCACAGGCCAGCAACAGTGTCCTAAGTGTTGTGCATTTCATCACCCCACCTGGCACAATTCCTATTTCACCAGACTGTGCAGACTTGGGCCCAGCCCTGCCCGTGGGATTCCCAGTAGGTACTGTTACCTCCGTTTCTGCTCATCAGAAGAGAAGGGCACTTCCTCCTCTTCATCTGCCCCCGAGGCTGAGCTGCGCCTGATATTGTAGGGTGCCCTGGGGGGATGGGAAGTGGGAAGGGTTAAGGATGCTAGCAGTTATGGCTCTTCCTCATCCTTCCTCCACCCCTTCTCCCTTTCATAGGCTGCCACTCTCAGCAGCTAGGCTTCCTGGCTTCCAACAACTGCTTCTGGGCTTTTGCTCATGCCGCTCTTCCTCCTTGAGAGCTGCCAGCCTTCCTCTCTTTCCCTGTTCCAATCCTAACTGTCCTCTAAGACTCAGCTCAAGCCTCACCCCTTCTCCAGAAAGATACCCTAGCTGCTCCATGTCACTGGACTCTGATGACAAGGAACAAACAATATAAAGACTGGGGGTGGGAATAGGCGGGGTTGGGAACCATGGGCACAGCCTACAATTCAGTCCAGAGCCCCCATCCTTGAGCACACAGGAGAGGGCCTTTGATACGGGCCACAAGTGGAACCCTAGAGGGAACCCCAAAAATTATATTCAAAAGCAGCTCAGATTTAAGCACAAAATGCCCATATCTGATATGACTGCCATGGCCAGAAGCATGCTTAGGATAACCAGGCCCTAGACCAGCCTGGCCCTGCCTGGCCCAGCCCAGACTGAAAGCACAACCCAGAGTACAGAGGCATGTTCAGGAAACACAGTTAGCCAGAAGCAGTTCCAGTGCCATGTTACCCTTTTCCCAGACCCACTGCTCCCTTCTACAAACTTCCTACAGATCCTGCTTTGCCTCAAATCAGAAGTGCAGTGTGCACAGACATCCAACTTCATGGGACTTGTCACCCTCTGGTGGGCTCCAAGTCATAACATCAACTGGCAGGGACGTCGGGCCAACAGGACTAGCACTCTTAGACTGTGTGCTCAGAGGCAAGCAGCCTGCTGCCCTCAGAGGGTCAGTGTTTGGGCTCATCACTTGGGCCTATCCCTTGGAGGAGGGAACTGAGCTGGGTCTGCGATTGTATACTCACAGCTTCTTGTAGTCCTCAGTGGTCATCTTGTAGCCAGAGGAGAAGGGGCGGAGAGACCCGGAGGGAGCTGCTCTCACCAGACTGGCCATGCTGCAGAAGCAAGGAGTTTTCATGTGCCCACCCCAGACTACTTGTGCCTCCAGATTTGCCCATACAGCCTAGCAGGCACATGGGAGGTGGATGAGAGAATGCTGGTGGCCTTTCTTCTATGCTCCAAGTCTAACCATTTATCTAGAACCTCTGCAGCACCCTAAGCAGGAAGCCCTCCTGCTAAGAGCAACCTAATTCCCTTGACCCTGCCTTTCTGATGGAGTTTGAGTTCAGCCTGGCAGCAAGGTGCCATCTCAGCCTCCTGGGAAGGTGGCTGAAAACACACAGCTCACTTTGGTCAAAGCTCCCTGAAAATCAGGGCTGGCTCAAGGTTAAGGTCACCTTTAGTGGCCCAAGGATTCTCAGAGACCAGAGGGCCCAAGTGGGCCATACACCCATCTGAGGTCTTCCAGTCTCTCAGGTGCAACTGCATCACCCCCCAACCCATCTCCTCTGGTCGCTCCTGTGTTGCTCTCCAAGGCCTTACCCTACACAAAGACAGAACTGCCATCTCTTACCCCCTCAGTGACAGGCAGAGTACTCTCTCTGCCATGTGCCTGGCCCAGGCCCTCAAAACTCCTCACCGTCAGGCTAGCCAGCACCCCATGGACACACCTTTTTGGAGCTCCGTTGGCCTTAGGAAAGTGCTGCTGGGGCTGAGATGAGCTGTCGATGGGCTTGGTGAACACACCCCTAAAAGAGAGCCCAGAAAAAGCACCCCTTTAAGCATCCAGGGAGAAGACAGGAGGCAATGCAGGAGGGTGTGGGGAGGTGGGCAGGGTCCTGCCATCACCTACCGGATGATATAGCCAGTGGAAGCCCTTGTGCTTGAAGACCTGCCAAGCAAAAAAAAAAAGGCATAAAGTGAATTGATGCCCTGCTGGTGGGCCCTAATTTTTCCTATCCCAAAGGACAGCAAGTTGAATTGTCTGGTAAGTATCCCAGTGCAGGGGTGGCCAAGAGTTTCCCAAGAAAGCCAGACACTATGCACCTCTAGCATGGTTCCTGCTCTGCTCTGCCTGTATCTCTCATGCTCCCCAAGAAAAGTACCTGTGGCTGATTGTTCCAGGCCCAGCCCAGCATGGTCCTGACTCACAGTAAGTGCCTAGGAAGGTAAGTATCTCTGGCTGGGCATTTCCTGCAGAGGTGTTCCCTTAAAATTCTGGCTTCTCCCTGCCTTAGACCCCAGCTATCTCCTGAGTGAGAGCTTTTCTGGGATTGCTGACAGCCCTCCCACCCTCTGTTTTCTTTCCTTCTTTTTTTTTAATATTTTTATTGATTTCAGAGAGGAAGGGAGAGGGAGAGAGACATAGAAATATCAATGATGAGGGATAATCATTGATTGGCTGCCTCCTTCATACCCCCCCTGGTGATTGAGCCCTCAACCCAGGCACGTGCCCTGACTGGGAATTGAATCATGACCTCCTGGTTCAAAGGTCGATGCTCAATCTCTGAGCCATGCAGGCCAGGCAACCACCCTCTGTTTTCAAAGATCATCCAGCTCAGGCTGGACACTCCATGGCCAGAGAGTGGGGCTGGGACATGGCAGGCAGAAGCCATGGCTCCTGACCTATTCTCCACTCCACATCTCCCCCACCACCCTGCCTTTTACAAGAAAGTTCATGAAGGCATAAGGCCAGCTGACTGTCCCTTGCCCTCCTCTGGGGCTTCCCCTCCTGCAGCCCCTGGGACACTCACACACACGTCTTTATGGAATTTGGGGACCTGAGGGCATGGTGAAGTCTAAGTCAGTGTCTGGAAAGCATTAGGCTCCATGTGCTGAGCACTTTCTAATTGGGAGCAACCGAGGGCACTCAGAACTCAGGGGGTTGGAGGTGGGAGCCAAAGGCTGACAGTGAGGACAAGGAGATAAGGACTCTGTACATGAACAGAGGAGCTTGGGACTGAGCATCAGGGTTGGGTCTAAGGGGACTTCGTGCAAGCAGGCAGACAGGGCAGCACAAAGCCCAAGTGTTCTCCATCTCAACAGACACTGTACTGACTGAGGATAGCCTCCTGGAGGTGACCAAGATCCAGAATCATTTAGGGAGGGACCAGAGGGGGAAAGGTCACCTGCACCCCTCCCAGCCACAAGGAGCATTTATGGCTAAAATACCTGTGTGCTGGGGAGGTTAGGCTATGGCCCCTTGCTGGCCCTGGACCCCCCTGAGAAAGAATGAGAGCCCAGGTTTATGTAGACTTCTGGGTTCCCTTTCTCTGGGCCCCAAGTCACAGTACCCCAGGACGTGCTTTCCAAATGCACCTCCAAACTAAAGTCCAAAGTAAACAAGCTTCACCAATGAGTAGACTATCTTAGAACTGTCCGCAGGTCCTTGCCAACCTCGCCATTGTATGTTCATCTCTCTACTTGGGTTGTACCTGTGGTCCCTGCTAGGATGTCAGTTCCCTGAGGAGAGGGATGTCTCCTCTGTGCTCAGCATAGGACCTGGTAGGTAGCAGGCACTAAGTCATTGAGGGATGATGGACAAGGCCACAGTTACCAAAGGCAGCCTCTGGGGCTAGCAGTGAATTTGGACCTCTTCCTTCCAGCTGCTGCCTCTGCCTCTACCATCACCTGAGAAAGGCCCTGGCAATGTATTCACTGCCAATTGCCAGCTGTTTAGAGCAAGTATCAAGCATGAATTTTTGGCTCGTACCCCCTTACTTGTCAGGAGCAGTTCTTGTAGATCTGGGCAGATGTTCCCACGCTTCAGAGAGTCCCTGGATATCCCTTTGCAAAAGTCTTTGAAATAAAGAGGGGATTATTCCCCTTGGACAACTGTCAAAATGTGTCATCCTGAACGTGGGAGACAGTTGTTACAAATGTGTGAGACTCCCCTGGCGTGCCAATTACCAGGTGCACTCAGCAATCAGGGCTACCTATGGAGGGAGTCATGAGCGACTTAACGCACCTCCCAGACGTTGTCTTACTCCCAGCAGGGGGTTCTTAATGACAAAGTTTTGATCACAGTTGGCAGGTGGAACCATGGAGGCTCAGAAGGGGGGGCAGCTGGCCCAAAGGCCATATAGCAAGGCCCAGAAACTGGACCCAGTGACTCCTCCTTTCCCTTTTTCCCAAGGGAGAGCAGAGCGGGGGGTGGGGCGGGGGGGGGGGACTCATCCTTCTTGTAGATTTCAAATGTCAGGCTACAGACCCTAATGTCCCTTCTCAGCTCAGGCTCCATCCCTGTTTTCTGCAGACTGCAGCATGGGTCCCACCCACCAGCCATCTGGGTACCTTTACTTACCTGGCCTTCGGGACCTCCCCAGGTGATGAAAAAGATGTGGCACGACTCCGACCAGAGGGCAGCTCTCTGGGGAAAGAGTTCGCAAAAGAGTGGCTCCCAGGCCCTGAACTGTCATCTACCGTATGGCCTCCCTACTAGAGACTGCCTGCTGGGCCCCAAGGCAGCTGAGGGAGGTGCAGTACATGCACCCCAGGAACTTGGCCCACCATTCCCATTTCACCTTCTCCCTTCCCTGGATTGCCTCCACATTCCACAGGCACTCACACATGTACACCCCAGCACCCAGAGCTTTCCTGCCCTGTCACTTTGAGTCTTTCCCTCAGCTGCATTGCTTTCCCCTGATCCAACCTCCCCAGCTGACCTATGGCCACATTGCCTGGCTGAGCTCTGAATGGGGGAAGCCCCTCAGCATCTCCAGGTCCGGACAAGATTCGTGGATCGCAACCCCAGCCCCACCCATTGCTGTTGGCCCTCCAGACCTCCTGGACTTACAGGGTGTGGCCCTCTGATTCATCCTGCTTGGTGATCCAGCTCTTGTCCCCCTTTAAAGTGGTCCGCACCTTCATCTGCCTGAGGACGTTACTGCGTTCCTCCTCGCCTGCTGAGAGAGGCTTCCCTGCCAGGGACAAGGTTACACAGCTTCAGAAGGGGAGCCCAGCCCCAGGACCCTGGGCTTCCTTTTCAGCCCTCCCAACATGTCTCTCTCACTCTGCTACCCAGGCAGCACTCATGGCCCTGACAGGGCCAGCCTGGGAAAAAGCAGCCACATACTGTGCCCAGGACTGCAACAAGAGGAAACCTGGACCTCACCTTTGTTGCTGCTTCCGAGAGCTGAGATGCTCATGGTGTCTTCTCTGCCAGTCACTTCTCAGTTGATTCAACAGGGCTCCTGGGGCAAAGGCAAGCACATGATTGTCACTTCATGCATTTATAATGGTTTGCAGGTCACCATATGCCTCTTGGCACACCAAGACCACTCAGCCTGTCTTTTGGGCATTGGGAAGCAAAAACTTGTGGAGTCTTGGGTGGCAGGTACATGAGGAGCATCCACAGTCCCCAAGAGTGAACACTTCCTGGATCTGCCATCACCAGGTGGAACAGCCACATATCTTCCCAGGGTCATTCACCTAAGGAACAAGGCACAGACTACCAGGATCCGTCTAAGACAGTGTTTCCCAAAGTGTGGTATGCGTACCCCCAGGGGTACGGGAAGAGTTTGGTGGGGGTACGTGTTGCACCAGAGTTTGGTGGGGATGTGCACTGCACCGTGCTTAGCTGCGCCTAATTCTACGTTCTTATGAGTATGAGGGGTACTCGGCATTACAAAAATTATAGAATGGGTACACATATGTCAAAAGTTTGGGAAACACTAGTCTAAGAGATAGCTGATGAGGGAACAGTACAAGCCCTCCTAGAGAGCCCTAATGGCAGAATCCAGGCCCCAGAATGTGTGGGGGAGAGAGTGGCAGCAAGGGAACCTTCACAGTGCCACACAGAGGACAGGCTCTCTGGAGGCTGACACCCGTAGACTCAGAAGGAGAGACTGAGGGATGGGTGAGGGCCGTGGTCAGCAGCAGTTTTGAAGTTGGACCATCTCTCAGTACTTACTAGCTGCCTGACAGACCTTGGACAGGTCAGCTAACCTCTGTAGGGGTGTCGAACTCAATCAGAGAAGGGGCCAAAATCTAAATTCCAGCCTAAATCGCGGGCCGAATGATTTACTGAACAGTCATAAACTGTCATTGTGATGGAAACGCAGCGGAGTGCAGTGATGACAGCGCGGTGCGGGCCACATTGCAAGGCCTGGCGGGACGGATTTGGCCCGCGGGCCTTGTGTTTGACACATGTGCTCTAGGGACTGCCTTTGTGTTCTTATTTGTAAAATGAGAGTTTTAAAAGTCTACCCTTGCCCAGCCAGTGTGGCTCAGTGGTCTACCCTTGCCCAGCCAGTGTGGCTCGTCCACCTATGAACCAGGAGGTCACAGTTTGATTCCTGGTCAGGGCACATGCCCGGGTTGTGGGCTCCATCCCCAGTGGGGGTGATGCCGAAGGCAGCCAGTCAATGATTCTCTATCATCATTGATGTTTCTATCCCTCTTTCCCTCTCCCTTCCTCTCTAAAATCAATAATAATAATAATAAAAAATATATATATATATATATATATATATATATATATATATATATATATTTTAAAATATAAAATTTTTTTAAAAGTCTAACCTTCCTGATTGCTGCAAGGAGAGAATGCATTAATGTTTTGCAAGTGGCTGGCACCCCCTGGCACAGCCAAGATCAAAGGGTGTTGAACAAGAGTAGTAACTCTCAACCTGCCCTCCCTGGGAGAGGGGACTGTGGGTGGTCCTCAATCAGCACAAGCACGGCCTGGGGGGTGCAGCCCTGTGTGGTTCAAGAATTGGCTCTATCTCCATGGAGGAAAGTCCAGGGCCCCACTGCCAACTCCTAGTGGTCCATGGTGACCAGGCAAGGGTGGAGATCTAGTAAGGGCTTTCTGCTGTCTGGGAACCAAGCGATGTCCTATGCTCTGCCTTCTCTTCCTCTCTCTGCTTCTAACCCTGCTCTCACTCCTTGTCGCCTCTCTGCACCTCAGCTAGGTGTTGCCCTCCTGTGGCCAGTGAAGGAAGGGCTGTGCTGGCCTCTAAGGCCTTCACTGCCCCATGAAGGCTATTTGTTGCCTGAGGGCCTGGGGTGAGAAAACCAGTTCTCCAGGTTGGGACTGGCCTGGTGCTGCAGGGAAATGGAAGGCCTGGTGCTGCAGGAAGGTGGAAAGCCCATGTCATGGATCTAGTCACAGCCCTAACCTGTCACAGCTGGCCTCTTGGGTATCAAGAGAGGAATTGGAGGCTCAGACAAACTGGCATGATGAGAAGCAGGAGCCCTGGCCCTGCCTATGCAGTCCTGAGGCAGAGCAGTCTTTCTCTTAGGGGTCTGCCACCCTCTGGGCCCCTCCAGGGCCAGGCTTGAGCAGCTGGGCCCTGCTGCCAGCTGGCAAGGCCTGGACATGTTTCCAGGGAGGTCAGGGGTACACTAAAATGGGCAGGGCAGGGGGCCAAGAGCAAACCAAATTTGCCATGTCAGCAAGAGCTGGCTTTCCCATAAACTGCACCAAATGAGCAGCCCAGGAGGCCTGAGCCTGCTGTGTGCCAGGAACAGCACCTCATCATCATGCATGGGCACCCTGCGTGCCCAGCCCCTACACCAAGGCAGCCACGTCACAGTTCTACTGAGCAGAACACATATCATAGGTGATTCTCACATGCCCAACTGTCTCATCCCAGCAGCCCATGAAGTGACCCTACTGGGCAGGGCTCACAGAATCACCTCCTGAGATCTTGGTTCCTTGGTCTCCTAGTGCTGCTAACTGACTGTGAGACCATGAGCGAGTCCCTCACTCCCTATGGGCCTCAGCTCTAGAACTCCTACTACTCAGTCTTTAGGTTCCTTCAGAAACTCATCAATCTTCTGATAAACCTGTTGGCCACATTGTCTAGAGCACATGTGTCAAACACAAGGCCCGTGGGCCAAATCCGTCCCGCCAGGCCTTGCAATGTGGCCCGCACCGCGCTATCATCACTGCACTCCACTGCGTTTCCATCACAATGACAGTTTATGACTGTTCAGTAAACCATTCAGCCCGCGATTTAGGCTGGATTTTAGATTTTGGCCCCTTCTCTGATTGAGTTCGACACCCCTAGTCTAGAGATTTTCTGACTAATTAGAACCAAATAAAATGTGTCCCAAATCAGAAAGGACTCGCATACATGCAGAATGACAGAAGCAGAGGGGCCATTGGGGACTCCCAGGCCTGAGGTCTTCATTCAGACCCACCACCCCTTCCCCTCTTAGAGAGCAAAGCAGAGCAGCAACTCAATTGAGAGGCAGCTGTGAAAATCGTCTGCAGACGGAGCAGCTTTGGAGAATGGGGAGCTGACTACTCAGGAGGGTGTTTCCTGGGCAGCTCTCCCACACTGTGGGTGGGAAGATCAATAGGGGCATCTTTTTGGAGTACCACTCTCCATATGTTTTGAAAACCTTAGAAAGGGCAAGCCTATTGATCCAGCAGTTCCCCTCACTGCCATATCTCGTAAGGAGACAACTGCATAAGTGAACCAAGTATACAAGAGGTGTCATCCCAGCATTTAGTGTGATAGTGAACATTTGGCAATAATCTAAATTCCCAAATCATTTAAAAATATATAATGATCCATCATTCTAGCACACACTATGCATCCATTACAAATGATATTAGCATATATGATACTTAAGCCTTCATGTGCATGGTTTTCATATATCATTATGTGAAATGCAGCTTTTAAAACCAGATGTGTAGGATGGTGCCATTGACCTAAAACTATCCTATATAATAAAGGCTAATATGTAAATAGAATGAACAGTGGACCAACTGGAACAACTATGACATGTGCTGACCACCAGGGGGCATGTGCAAAACATGGTGGGCATTGGTCGCGATGGGATGGTGGAGCAGGTGAGTGGGGGCACCAGACCAAGGTGGGGTGTGGATCGCTGTCATCAGGGTGAGCCTCTGGTGGTTATGAAAATTTTTTGCTCCTGCCAGCGCCAACCCTGCTCACACCTGCGGCTGGCACTAGAGCCCCTCCGGGCTTCCTCACCTCCCCCTGCTCTTGAGGGGCTATCAGAGTCCACAGCTGCCTTTCGCACCTGCTGCCGGTGACAACCCCACTCACTCCTGCTGCTGGAACCAGCCCCAATTGTTCTGTGCCATCAGTGGGTGTAAGCGGGGCTGGCGTCATCAGCTCATGGGAGTAGTGGCAATGAGAGCAGGACTGCCAGCAGAGAGGGAACCAGGGGACCATAACAGGAGGGGCTGGGCAGAGGCACGGAGGATGGGCCAAGACCCATCCCTGTGCCCATTGTAACTTTGCAGCCCACAGTTCCATTCAAGGTGCACAAATTTGTTCACTGGGTCCCTAGTCTATAATATAACAGAAGCCCAGTTGCTCTGACACGCACTGACCACCAGGGGGCAGATACTCAACTCAGGAACTGTCCCTGGTGGTCAGTGCACTCCCACAACTGGAGCGCTGCTCAACCAGAAGCCAGTCCCGTGGCTGACTAGGGCAGCAGTGGTGATGGGAGCCTCTCCTGCCTCCACAGCAGCACTAAGGAGCTGTGAGCCAAGCAGTAAAGAGCAAGCAGGTGGATGGTTAGGAGCGAGGGATCCTGGATTGCAAGAGGGATATCCAATTGGGCCTAAACCGGCAGTAGGACAACCCCTGAGGGGTCCCAGATTGTGAGAGGACGCAGGCCAGGCTGAGGGACCACCCCCCTGCATGAATTTTGTGCATCAGGCCTCTAGTATTTACATAAAAATGCACATGGAAAAAAACACCTGAAAGGATATATTCCAAAATATTTGGCTCTTCTGTAGTTCTATCACAAATGTGTATTGCTTGCATGATAAAAACGAAAGAAACAGTGATTTAAGCAAATGAACTGGGAGTTGGGGCTGCTTGGATAGCAAAAAATGGGACTCAAAAGCTACTAAAAAGATGAGATGTGAGGAGAGTATACAAATGCAGCAAGCTACTATAACATTATGTCATCTCTCAATTAAAAATTACTAACTTGTGTATACATTTGATTAGGATCTCATATATTTATCAATAAGAAAACACGTTTATAATGTAAAATTAAATGAAAAATAACTTCTAAAACAGTATCAATAGTATGATCCCATGTATGTAAAAAAAAAAAAAAAGCAAAGGGAACATTCTTAAATGCTATACACTAAAATGCACAACAATCAGTTACAAAAATCTTCTAAAGCCAAAACCGGTTTGGCTCAATGAATAGAGCGTCGGCTTGGGGACTGACGGGTCCCGGGTTCAATTCCGGTCAAGGGCATGTGCCTTGGTTGCGGGCATATCCCCAGTGGGGGGTGTGCAAGAGGCAGCTGATCGATGACTCTCTCTCATCGATGTTTCTAACTCTCTCTCTCCCTTCCTATCTGTACAAAATCAGTAAAATATATATTAAAAAATCTTCTAAGAATATTTTTAGATGGTGGAATTAAAGATGATTTTAATTTCTATTTTTTGCTCCTCTGTATTGTTAACTTTTTTTGTCATGAATGTGTAATGTCTACATGATAACGATTAAACAAAAGTGGTTTAAGCAAATGATGGGTCTCAAAACTGATAGTAGGTAAGCAGTACCAAGGGGGTCTAGATGGTGAGGAGAGTGTATGGATACAACTACAGTGACCTTGGGAATTTTCTCCCTCCTGTCAGGTGGATATCCTAGAGGTGGGTGTGGGGAGGGGAAACCCCTGGGGAGGGGAAACCCCTGTGCTGTGCTGCACTGTGCAATGTCTTGCCTCTGGCACACACGACCTCTTCCAGGAGCCTCCACCCTCTATGCCCACTAGATCAGGGTGGGGGGGGAGAGCAGACAGTGTGCTTAGAGTCTGATCTCAGTCCTCAGTCTGAAGGTCACAGCAGCAGCTGCCCCAGCAGCACAATGCAGAAGCACCCCAGGGAACAGGAGGCCAGCTTCCCTCACAAAGGCAAGGGGCAAAGGAGGACAGAAAGCCTGCATTTTGCAGGTACTGAACACAACTCCCCATACTCAGGCTTCTCCCCTCCCACCCTCCTCAAGCCACCCCCTTCCCCTTACCCACACACTCAGGCTGTCTGGCACTGTTCCCAGGGAAAGGAGACCATGGAAGAGGGAATGCTCAAAGCCTGGATGTTGGCAGTGATGGTGCAAGAAGACTCGGGTACCAGGATGGGAGCCTTGGCCCTGCCTTTCCATGGGGTCCTGGGATGTGGGTTGCAAGCATGCTAATAAGACAGGCGCCCAGTCCAGGGGTCAGGACAGACATGCCCAGCAGCTGGTCTGCAACTAGACAGCAGTAAGTTTACTGTCATCCATGCTTCACCATGAGCAAAGGGGCTGGAGAGGTTGGGCAACTGGTCCCAGGCCACGATTTCAACACTTCCAGAAGGTGGAGGGTGCAGCTGGAATCTGAGCCACAGCCACGCAGTAGCCTTGCTCCCATGCTTCATGGCTGGGAGTGCTCCTTGGAGCAAAATATCGGGGAGCAGGTGGCCCAGGAACCCCTTCAACTGACATCTATACACTTCTCCCAAAGCTTAGCACATGGCCTCGGCAGCTGATTTGCACCTGCTGGAAGGAGGGAACTCTTGGACTTGGGCCAGTCACACACACACAATATCCATATAGCTGCTCATCCTGGTCCAGCCACTACCAATTCCATGCACTGGGCCCCAGAGTCCCCTCCAAGGAGGGCAGCCCACACCCCTGTGGGCTCTATTTCCACTGTATGCCTGACATGCAAGATACAAGCCAAGAAGACACAGAAGAGATAAGCTGCTCTGACTGGGGACCCTGAACCTCCCCACTCACCCCATGGAGAAGGTGGAGAGTGAAGCAAGATGAATGAATACTGGATTGCTGGATTGTTACATCCCCAGCAATCTTTGAAAGCAAACTGGAGACCTCCTGCCTGCCTGGGGCCTTCCAAGCTTATACTTCCCTTGGCCCAGGAACCCTGCCATTCAGAAGGGTCACCTGACCTGAGAGCAAAGACATCTCTGCTCTTCATCTCTAAGTGAGCTCATTTGGCTATGATGCCGTCCCACTCACTAAGCCTTAGTCTTCTCATCTGTAAAGTGGTGCTGAGCTACCAAGCTTGTGGACCTGTTGTCTAGGTCTCTTCCAAGGCACCCCCAAGCCAGAGCATGTGCCACTTCTGAGAATTTGGATATTTTGCTGCTGGTGTGTGTCCTCACCACTGGTCAGGACAGCCAGTGCACCCTGTGTCTACCTTGATGAAAAATCTTCTGGTTCCTTAGGACTTGCCATATTGCCCTGCTTAGGGGCCTGGCCTGGACCATCAAAGGCTTCCTGTGCCAACTCTGAGCAAGACCTTACACTGAGACTATACCAGCCTCTCCCAGTTCAGAACCAAATCCAAACACTCCTGAGCAAACCAGGCCACCTCAGACACCAGGTGGGTGCCCTTAGCCAACCTTCCTGGACCTTCATCCCCCTTTTATCCCTCTGATTAGCCTGCAGATGTCTTTTGAGGCAGGCAGGTGGAGATGAGATAGGAACAGGTCCTCTCTGATGCAAATGGCCTCAGAAGGCCAATAGGCTTGCTCCCACTGCACCTTCCTCCCTGCTGAGCAGTCTATGAAGGCTGCCCAGCAACCTCCCAGGAAAGGGGCCTCCAGCCCTGATTGGACAGACAGAAGCGAGGAGCCAATGAGATGAGGGGGCTCAAGGAGCCACAGTGAGCTCGATGTCGTCAGTGGAGTCAGAGCTGATGCAGCAGCTAATGCTGGCAGATTAGCAGGAGGGTGGGAGCCCTGGAGACAGAGAGGGGGGAGTCGCAGACAGTGACGCAAATACTTGGCTGATGCGTGAGGAGACAGAGATGGAGAGAGAAGCAGCAGGAGGAGGGGGCACCCCGCAGCCCACAAGGACGTGCACTGCAAGACTAAGTTGGAGACTGTTTTCTAAAAAAGCCTCCCTGCTTGACTCCCCAAGCTGTGCACACCTTCTTTTCCAAGCAGGCTTCTGTGTCTTTGCCATTGCCAAATGTTTTTGAGCTTCAGCCCAGGAGGCATTTCCCAGAGAAGCCTTCAAGTCCCACAGCCCCCTGACTCAGGGACACAGCCCAGTCCCATTATTGTTCACACTACATCTGCATTTCCCACTAGCCTGGAAGGAAAAAATATTCATAGGAGAGAGGGAGTTGTGGAGGTGCAGAGCCCACCTTGGGGAGACTGCAGCAGCCGAGGGCATAGATATAGATGTGGAGGGCCATCAACATGGTGGCTCTCTCTGGCTCCCTAATCTAGCCCACTCCAGGATTAAAATGTCCTCTCTGTTTCCCGTGCACAGATAGAAAGGGCTGGCTTCTTCCGGATGACTGGATGCACACCAGGGACAGGGCAAGGTATCTGGAACTGCCAATACAGGCATCCTGGTCCCCCTGAGTCCCCGGATCACTGGCCTGGGATCTTTGTGGCAAGGGTTTGTGTGAAAGGAGATAGCAGGCTGAGCGACCGCCCTTCTCTCACCCTGGGTGGCAGGGGAATAGGAGGTATTGGATGTCAGGCAGAGACCTAGCTAAACTGGGAGGGAAGAGGAGAAAACACCTTTAGCTTGCCTCCCAGGAGCATGGAATATCGTTGCAAACCAAGGAGACACACCCAAGGGGCATGGGTGTTGGGGCTTGTCTGAATGTGTGTGTGCTGGGTGCTGGCTACCATGAGGGAGCATGAGTGGGCACATCCTAGGCAGAAGAGCAAGGGGCAGGGCCTCCCCAGAGGTGAGCTGTGACACTCTACACCGAGGGGCCTGAGAGGAAGCCCAATTGCATATGCCCATATGTATCGGCTTTCCAAGGGGCCCCATTCCTGACTGGCAGGGGTCCACATAGTTCTGTCTCTTTGAACCAAAGCCAGCTGCTCAGCTCTGGGTGGACCTCTTAGGTATGGGCACAGCATGTGGGGGCCCAGTGGGACAGGGCGAGAGTATGCAGCTCAGAACCCAGCCCATGCAGCCAAGCCTGGTGATCAAACGTGAATGTGGCAAAAGACATCTGGAGGAAGCCATCAAGGCCTTGGGCCGCCCAGTGCAGGGGCTGGTTGCTGGACCAACCCCAGATCACATTTTAATGAGCAGTTTCATGGGGCTTTGGGGCATTGAGCTCTCACAGAAGCAGAGCCCCAGAATAAGGCCTCCTCTGCCATCTCAACAGAAACCTAAGTGCTTCCATCTGGGTCATGAGGGGAGAGGTGAAGTGATAAAAAGTCCCTTGTTGTCCAGCAACTTGTTCCTAAGATGAGTGGACCAGCCAGTTATGATTGTTCAGCTGGTCACTATCAGGGGTCTCAGAGTAGACAGGTGGCCTAGTGGAAGGAGACTCCTTTCTCCTATGGGGCCTTGGCTCCCTACCATTGCGTAAGAGTGTCAATGATTAAATAATGGAAAAACAAAGCCTGCAAGGGGGACCCCAGCTGTCACACCTGTTCCCCTCTGGGTCTCTTCTGAGAGCCTGAGTTGGTCTCTACAATCCAACTGCCAAAGCCACCCTTCAAGGCTGTGCCCCTCCTCCCCTGTGTGACAGTCTGACTTGCTGGGACCTGCCTTGGTGATGGGGGATTCTCAGCATGGGAGAGACGCCTGCCCATTTGCACTGTAAATGTTCCCTTTGCACAAAGAGCCTCCAGTGGCCCCAGCATTTTGGGAAAGGACTCAAAAAAAAGTCCCATGCCTTAGAGCTACCTTCCAGAATAGACACTCAGGTCCTCTTTGGGTGTGTTTCAATGAAATGCATTTGCGCTTCAAGGTCAGGGTCCTCCCTTGTGCATAAGCGCCCCTGGGAGGCTCCACTCAAGTTCTTTCAGGGAAATGAGCTGTCCTAGGATTGGGGTGGTCTGTGCTACCAAGGAAAGGATGACACTGCAGTAGTCAAAACCCACCTGCTGGAGAACCCCACCTGCCAATCAAGGGGCACAGGTGTCTTCTCTCAGACTGGCCTTCCTCAGCTCCCCCTCTGCAGCCAGTCTGGCACCAAGCCTGAAGGGAGCAGCAGTAACACAAGCTGAGAGGGTGGTGGGGACATTGCTTGTTCAGAAGGCCTCAGAGACAAGCAGTTGGGCCCATCAACTGCTATTTCATAGGAGGGGCACACTGGTACCATCAGAGATGTGGAGGAACTCGGTCAAGGTTGTGAAGCCACATATCCAGACTGTCTACCAACTCAGATGCAAAGAAAAGAGCACTAGAAAGGAGTCCAAGTCCTGGTTCTGTCAGAATGAGTCACTAGAAATTTCACATACCCTCTCTGGCTGAAGGTGAAGCCTTTTTCTCAAAGTGCTCCCTGACCCCGGCACCTGGTCCCGGTGGGAAGACATGGGCTTCATGGCAGCTCATCACCAGTGACACAGGATGACATGCAGTGCTGTTTTTCAGAGCCTCCATCCCTGTCCTGTCTTCCCTCTGGAACATCCCCTGGAGGTCAAAGGTCCAGCATCATAGGGAGAGCCCAGGCTGAGGGGCAGGGGTCCCATGAAGGATGCCGCAGGAATTACCACAGGCCAGGCTGAGTAATACCTTAATACAAAGATGAACAGTGCCGAGGTCTAAGGCAGGACATGGCATGAAGTGTGAGGGGGCTGGGAATGCTGAAAGTCAGGGAGAGTGGCCTCCACCCTTTCCTCAGGTGCCCTTGCCCCCTTTCCCTCAGTTCTTTCTCAAGGCAGGCACTTGGCAAACTGTTTCAGTTTTGACCCAGACAGACCTAAGCCAGCACTCAGGCAGCTGACCCGATTCCCCAGGCCAACAGGGTTGGAATGATCAAATATCTCATTTTATGAAGGTCTCGTGAATGAGGGCATCCCAATTTTTGGTCTCAGCAGCTGGCAAGAGGACAGGTGGCAGCAGGTTGCTTTCCTCCGGAAAAGGTTGGAGTGGGTACTGCTGCTGCTCCAGGGGTTCCTGGGATCCAGAGGGTCTCTGCAGTAGTCTAGTGGAAGGGGACCTTCAGAAGCCTGCCAGAGTGATGACTGAGCAGCTGGGTCTGCAAGACCTGCAGTCTGCTGCTCAGCACGCAGCTCCCAGGGGCCAGCGTGAGGGGCTGAGCAAAGAACCTTGACCTGCCCCTGATGCTCCAGTCCCAGGGGTTCCTGCTTGGAGGCTAACCAATGGGGCGGCAGGAAGGAGATGCACCACATGGAAAAAAGAGCAGGAGGAGACTTGGGTTGCCGAGGGGAAAATATAATATGGAAAAAGAACACATGGGGGGAGTGTTTGTAAATGTGCTTTACAGGTAAATGAGTTCTGCATGAAAGTCTGGAATTTTACCTCCCCCCATCCCACCCCCAGTATCCCAGAATCTAGACTTCTCGGCGTCAGCGCTGGAGGGCCGCTTGGAGGCAGATGTCTGAGGTGGATTAGCTCCCTCCCAAAACAGCGGGGAAGCTTGAGCCCTGAGGGGACAAAGGGAGCCATGGCCACCTGGCCACTGTCACCCTTGAGGAGCTGGGATTCCTCCTGGCTTTCCTGTACCCAGTTTCTAGCTCTGGGCAGGCTGAACACAGTGACTGAGGTGGGTGACTGGGCCATTTCAGACATGTCTTGTCTGCAAGGGCCAGTAAAGGGAAGAGCTATCTGAGATATTTCTTTGGATGCCCAGGGCTGGGCAGGATCGACGTGCTGAACACAGCAGGACCCAGGAGCCCTCACCCCAAACAGAACCCCTTGGCAGAGCAACCTATATGAGCTATTCTCATTGTTCTCACAGCCTCCTCCTCCACTGGTGTACCAGGAGATGGGGCCCTGAGGAACCCTGGAAGCCCACCTATGGGGCCTGGTCTGGCTATGTCCCCCACCCCCAACACCCCAGTTGTCTCTGCAGCCTGGGAACCAAGGCAGTTTTAAGGTTGTTCCAGTGGGACAGAGATGCAATCCCCATCTGCACACAGACAGCCAAGGGAGTTTCAAAGGGACTCAATTGTCAAGGAGCCCACCCTTACCCCAACCAACTCTCCCTTTCCAGGAATGTCCCTGTACCCTCACTGCTACCACCCATTCAGCCTTTGCCAGGGCAGGCCCAGTGGCAGGGAAGTCCCCCCACATTTACACCTGACTGCCATTGGCAAAAGCTAATTCCTTTTGTCCTAGTTACAGGTGATCACAAATGAGGCTCAAGAGGAAAACCAGTGGCAGCCCCCTCTCCCCACCCACAGCATCTCCCACTTCAGCTGACCTTGGGCGGGCCTCCTCCTCCTCCTCCTCTTCCTGGCAGCTCTCTCCTACCCAGCTCCCTCCCGATGCCCTCCTTTCTCACCTTTCCCTCCACCCAAGTCCCCAAGTCCCCTGAGCTCCACTCTCACTTCTTAACACTGTCCTCGTTTTTTTGGATAAAAACATGAAGACCCAGAGAAGAGAAAACATTTGCCTAAGGCCACCTATTCATTTATTCAAAAAGCATTTATGGAAAGTCAATGCTGGTTGGGTGCTGGTCAGACAGATAGGCAGCTTAGAGAAGCCTTGTGAGGGCACGGCCAGAGTGCTGCATTACTCAAGGAGGTGCCCTAGGCTCATATGCCCCCGAAATAATGAAAGAGTGAGTAGTAGTGAGGAGGCAACTACTACTAGTATTTGTTTTGGGGTTTTTTGTTTTTGTTTCTGTTTTTTGTTTGTTTGTTTGTTTGTTTGTTTACAGTCTAAACCAGGCACTGCCCTCGTGAGCATTTTCACCAGGGACACCCGTTCTTGTGATTGGAATTCTTGAGCCTCTCTCCATAGCAACTGTTGGCCACATCACGCTCTCTGGGAAACTGACCTAGTCATCAGAAAGTGGCGTTCTGAGCCAACGATCACAGGTACCAGACCAAAGGGGCTGGATGCGTGCCTGAGGTGTGGCCACAGATGGAGCCAAGGCCAGGGACCACCTTGCATGACCCGCAGCAGCATCAGGACTGCCCACCACTGATCCCAATGGCCTGGGTGTGGCCACAGAGCTCCACAGCCACCTCATCAGTCACCACCAGCGACCCCAGTTCTCCACTCCCTCTTGAAATGGGAAGTGAGCACACTCCTCATGGGAAAAGCATAGACAATGTTTCTGCAAGTGGCCTTGGGTCCCTCTGGGACACGTGCTTAGGCTGCAGATTCCTGTCTCCCCACATCAGAGTTTGAGAATGACACCCACAGAGCCTCTTGTCCTTTCATTTTCCAGTCCCTTCTCCACCCAGGCCTGCCCCTCCCGCTTCTCTTATCCCTGGCCTTCTCACGGGGAAGGGATCAGAAGACACTGGCCAAGTACATCCGTGTGTGTATGTGAGATACGATAACCTGGCTCTATTCTTAATCCTCAAGTGAGTCTTGATTGAGTTTCTCTCTGTGCCTCAGTTTCCCTTTGGAAAAAATGACACTAGCTCTGCCCACCTCTTGACCCATCCACCCATAGCCATTCCTCAGTGGATGGTTAGTGTCACACAAGTGTCTCCATGTCAATTTTTCCCTTCCTGAAGAAACCACCGGGAATGTTAACAGTGGGGAATCCAGATAAGACTCCAAGGGAGTTCTTTGTACCACGCCTACAACTTTGCTGTGATTTTGAATTAATCCAAGACAAACAGTTAAAAATAAAAACGGTGAAAATTTAAAAAGAAAGTGAATCCGATTTTAATAGGCATCCAGAAATTACCTAAGTTTTCTGTGGCAAATCATTTAACTGTGAGTTTGATAACACATGCATCACCGGCACAGACGAGCAGTGATTTTTAAACAACCATTTTCCTCAGGTGGAGAGCCTACATTCCTCCCAACCTGCCCCAACCTCACCCCTGGCCACCACAGCTCCTAGAGGACCACACTGTGGTCCTGGCTCACAGGATGTTCTTGACAGCACTGCCTCTGTGCCGGGTGCCAGCTGCTTGCTGCTATATAGCAGGTGCTCCTGGCTTCAGCCTCCCTTCCTTACAGGTGACAAAATCCAGGCCTCCAAAGGCTGAGTGATAGGCTCAGGTTTGCACAACTACTTCAATAGATGGTGGCTGAGCTGGGGTTTGAACCCAGCCTGACCTCCCAGCCGCTCTCTTACCCTGAGGCTGTAAAGGTGTCGCTGCCCTCTCCCACCATTCACTTCCCTGTTGCACTTCAGGAGCCTCCTGCCAGCTCTCTGACCCTTGGAAGCAATTATGCCAACCTCTCTTAAGCATCACTCTCAGGTGTGTGGGCTCCCTGGGGGTGCTGTCCTTATCCTGGCATCAGCAGGCACAGTGGAAATGCATTCAGAGTCCCACAGGCCCAGGGCGCCACGTGAGCTGCAGCTCTCCTCTTCCTGGGCCATGGTCCTGTCCCATGCCATGAGGGCCTGGCAATGCGGGCAGCCTCAGGGCTCGGCTCAGAAAGCAAGCTGGTATTGCACATGAGCTAGCACCCTGTGGGCTGTGGCTTGAAGCAATTTCCAGACCAAAGAGATAAGTCACCCATGGAGGCTGAGTGGGGACGGGAGGAGGGCTCCCAGCATGGAGCCAGATTGGGGATTTCCCTCAGCATGCGACTGAGGACAGTTCAAGGACTGGGTGACAATGCTCAGGGTGGCCAGGTCCCAGGCTCACTGCTGAAGGCCCAGAGTCTTTTCCCTGCCTCATCTCAGGAGGCCACGGGGACACTACAGAGAAATGCAGGGGCGCAAGGCAGGCTGAGGGAGGCTGAGGCAAAGCGTTGGCTGCCCCTGGGGTCACTGCCCTCAAGTTAAGGAGGAATTGGGGTACACAGTGCAGGTGGGAGCTCCTTACTGAGTGGCCTCTCTGTCTCCCTAACTGGACTGCCATTCACAATTTCTTTCCAGGTTCCCTCTGCTCAGTTCTGGGTGGAACAGACAGAAGCTTAAGGAAAAAAAAAAAACAAAAAAAAACTGGGTTTGTTCTTTTGGCCACAAGGAGGAGGTCAGACTCAAGCAGCCCCAAAGGATGTGAGGACCTTGACATGGTAGCTGCTGAGCTCCTTCTCCTACTTTCAAGCTCTCCTTTGCTAGGAAGCCTTCCCTGATCCTCACAGTCAGAGCTGCTCCCTTGTGCTTATGCCGCAGCATCCAATGTGGTCATTGGCCATCTCTGTAGCTGACTTGTGAGTTTCCTAAGGGTTGAAATGAGAAGATCTAGAGCAGCTGCCGTGTGCCTGACCCTGGGCTGGGTGTCTTTCCATAAGCTCACTGCAGCTGAGTATGGAACCCCCAGCCAGGCCAGGGCTTCCGAAGGCCATATCAGGAAGGCACAAGGGCTGGGGCTGGGAATTGATGAAAGGAGGGGGTAGAGCAAGTGACACCTCACCTCAGAAACAGGTATCATCTGCTTCTTTCCACACTGGAGTGGCCCAGAGGTGATGAGGCAAACATCTGGCCCAAGGTCTGTGCATCTATCCTGGCCACTTGCTTCTAAGTGGCAAGCGAGGCCTCTGAGCTGACCCTGATTTTTCAGATGAGGCAGTGGAGGCCCCAGAGACGTAGGACCCTCCCTCCCCAATCTTCCTCCACAGCTTTATGTGAGCTGGTGAGGAGGAAGTGGGAATTCAGAGCCCCTCCCCACTGTTCAAGCCTATCAGCCTATGGGACACCGCTCCCTGTCCCCAGCCAAATATCAAAATCAGAAGTCCAACGAACCGTGAAACCAAGGCAAGACTGGGTCTGGGTGCCGGGGGCCTCGACCACTTCTGGGTGGGATGTGAGGGCTCTTTTCTGGGGTTCACAGACTGTGGCCCTGACATGAGGCTGCACAACCTTCCACCGTGTCAAGGCTGAGTGAGAACACAGTTTCTACTGAACTTTGGCTCTCCCATAGCTCAGGCACACCCACCTCTGACTGTATCTGAGTCCCCCAGCAGCCCTGGGTGGCAGGTGATCTGGCCAGTCACCCCCTTAGACTGATGGAGCGGCCCAGATGCCCCCAGTTTGGAAGTAGCAGGGAAGATGGACAGAGGGGGAAGCTGAGCTTTCAGTCTCTTTTTTTGAGTTGAGATATCACTCTGTCTTTCCAAAGAGGACAGACTCTTGGCTCTCCCTGCCCCCATCAAAACAATCCAGCCACAGAGTCACGCTGGCTGCAGATCCCGTTGATAACACCCAGTGACACCTGATTCGGTGCCTTCTGTCTGAGCAGCTGCCTTCCCCATGGCCCTCCAGGAATCTACCAGGGGCTCACAAGCAACCTGCGAGCCCCCTACTCTGGGTCTCAGTTTTCTCTTCTATAAAATGGACACAGGGTGAACTAGTCAATCTGAGACTCCCTGATTCTTAGGCCTGCAATTAATTCTCAGAGCACCCTGGCCCCAGGCCATTCACCAACAATCAAACCCTCTTACAGAAAGAGCGAGAGGGCAGAGAAATCCAGCCAGCCTTCTTTGCCTCTCTGTCTCTTTGCTCACAGTGAAAAGCAGAAAACCAGGTGCACTGCCTCCCCAGCGGAAGCCCAGGGGGGGATGCTTGGAGCTCGTGAAGATTATGGATAGGGAAACTGAAGCCCAGAGTTGTCCCTGTCACCATCCTTGCTGTCACTAGTCTGGGCAGGGGCCCAGTGCCCCCTGCTGCCTCTCTGCCGGGCTGCCCCGACGGCGACTCGACAGCCCTACCTGGCACAGGTGCCTAGCTCGCGTGGCGGGCGGAGGGTCTGGTGGAGGCGGGGCGCGGGTTCCCTCGGCTAGGCCAGGCGGCGAGCGCGGGGCGCGGGGCGCTGAGCGCAGGGCGCGGAGCGCGGCGGGGAGCGCGCAGGGCGGCGAGGAGACACGGACTGGGCTCCGCCCACAGGAGAACAAACAGGTTTTCTCCGGCGCCCGGAGCCTCGCCCCTCGCCCCTCCCCTCGTCCGGCCCCCTTCCTCTGCCCTCTCCTGGGGTAGGTAGATGGGCCTGGCACATTCCGCACATTCTCCTGCCAGTGTCCTGGCCCGCCCGCCCCTTCCCGGACCCGCCCTGCGGGGCTGCAGGAGAAATCAAGGCCGGGGCTCCCCACACCGAGCCCAGGGCGAGCTCCAGAAGGCTTTGCCCCTGTGGAAAACTTCCAGGCAAATTCCTCCAGGCTCTCGGCCCCCCGGACTGGGAGGCCTCCGCCACGTGAAGGGCCCCGGCTGCCTAGTTGCGCCCCTGCCCGCGTCTGATGTGATCTGGCCCCAGCTTGAGGCCAATGACTTCCACAGATGCTGCGGGTTAATTCTGTAGAGAACTACTGTTCCTAGATCCATTTTACAGATGGAGATCCCAGACAGGGGCGGGGAGAGGGGCAGGGGCGGGGGGAACAGTGGCTGGCGGCTGAGATCATGCAGGAAGTCCCAGAGGCTGGGAAGAAGAAGAAAGTGAGGCCACACTGGGGGAGTGATCCTGGAAGGCCATCCTGGGGGGGACGTGGAGCTCCCAAGGCACAGCAGCAGGGAGCACCCCGTCAGCAAGCAGGGCCAAGGGCCAAGGCATAGGCTGTGCTGGGAGACACATTAAAACACCGAGGGCAAGTGCAGTTTGATCAGTGTCATCCATTCGTGCTTTTTGAGCACGTGTATCATTCAGTCAAGCTTACTGAGTACTTGCTATGTGCAAGGTACTGGGCATGGGGTGGGGTTGTGGTGGTGGTGGGAGCTAGGATGGAGGGAGCATCAAAAGAAGCTCCTAACCATACCACTAGGGAGGTGGGAGAGGTTTTCAAGGCAAGGGATAGTTAAGCCAGTCTAAGAGACGGCAGAGTTGGTCAAGAGTTGCCCTATCAGAATGACAGAATTGCAAGGATGGACCAACAGGTTCTCCTTCATCCAGCCCTAACAAGTCTATATCTCTCTGAGATATATTGGCCCTCCAATCCATTCATTTCTTTCCACTCCCACTGCCACCATCCTTACTGGTCTCTCTGCCTCTGATCTAACCTTCCTTCCTATGTAGTCTCCACACAGAAGTCTCTGTAACAGTTACACATTGCACCACATTTGCAACTGTTTGATGACTTCCCATCATTCTCAAGATAAAAGCCAAACTCTTTCAGGGGCCCAAGGTGTCTGCTACACCAACCTCTCTGCAGGCACAGCCACTCCCCCCTCCCCCCCTGGATTCATTACATTCCAGCCATGCTGGCCTCCTTCTGCTTTGTAATGCATCACAAGTCCCATCTCTGTGGGGCATTTGTTCCTGGCACTCAGACTCCCTTTATGTCTTTTGTCCACTTGTCTGACTAGTGAACTCAGTCATTGCACAAAACTTATTTCAAGTGTCCATAATCCTTCCCTGACTGCACAGGCTACTCAGTCAAGTTGATCACTTCCTTCTGTGTGCTCCCCTAGTTTCCTCTGATAGCATCCATTTAGCATATTGGCCACCATCCTTTCTTGTTCTGGATGGTGAAGTCCGGGCAGGCAGGGCCCTGTCTGAGTCATCACTGGGGTATGGAGACCAGCACAGGGTGTCAGAGAGAATTTACAGAAGACTGAGGGGTGTTGACATTCTGGAAACTGCCTTCATTCTTCTTTTCCTGGAGGAGGTGGCCCTGTGTCTGTGTGAATATATGTGGGGTGTAAAGGGGTTATATATACACTGAGTGGCCAGATCATTATGATCTCTGAATGCATAATAATCTGGCCACTCAGTGTATATCCTGTATAATAAAAGGCTAATATGCAAATTGTCCCCTTGATCAGGAGTTCAACCAGCAGGCAGGCCAGCCAACCACCCATGTGCCCTCCCTCTGGCCAGGCTGGATAGACCCCCACCCATTCACAAATTCATGCACTGGGCCTCTAATATATATAAAACCTAATAATAGACAAACATGTAATTGACCATACCTCTGCTATGCCCACAGCCAATCAGGAGTGTGTATGCAAATTAACCAAACAAAGATGACAGGTTAATTTGCATATGTAGGCATGGAGCAGCCTGGCGATGCCTACTATGAGGGGGAGGGAGGGTAGTGGAGGGAGCTACAGGAATGGGAACTTGCTGGCTCCTGAGCAGCCAGGAGCAAAACCAGGAGAAAGAAAGCCTATTCTTGCACGGATATCATGCACTGGGGGGTATGTCCCTCAGCTCAGCCTGCATCCTCTCCAATGTGGGACCCTTTAATGAATGCCCGACTGTTCACTAGGATCAGGCCTAAATGGGCAGTTGGACATGCCTCTCACAATCCAGGACTGCTGGCTCCCAACCACTAGCCTGCCTGCCTGCCTGATTGCCCCTAACCACTTCTGCCTGCCAGCCTGATCACCCCCTAACCACTCTCCTGTCAGCCTGATCGCCCCTAACTGTCCTCCCCTGCTGGCCTGGGTTCCCCCCAACTGTCCTCTCCTGCAGGCCTGGGTCCCCCCGACCTGTCCACCCCTGCAGGCCTATTCCCCACCAACTGCCCTCCTCTGCAGGCTTGGTCCCCCACAATTGCCCTCCCCTGCAGGCCTGGGTCTCCCCAACTGCCCTCTCCTGCTGGCTTGATCGCCCCCAACTGCCCTCCACTGCAGTCCATCTTGTTGTGGCCATCTTTTGTCCACATGGGGGCAGCCATCTTTGACCACATGGAGGTGGCCATCCTGTGTGTTGGAGTGATGGTCAATTTGCATATTACTCTTTTATTAGATAGGATTCACTGAGTGGCCTGATTATTATGCATTCATAAAAATCTGACCAATCAGTGTAAAGTCACTTCGGTTCATCTCTGTCTCTGGCCAACAATCATTTTTTAAAAATATTTTTTATTGATTTTTTAAAGAGAGGAAGGGAGAGGGATAGAGAGTTAGAAACATCAATGAGAGAGAAACATTGATCAGCTGCCTCCTGTACACTCCCCACTGGGTATGTGCCCGCAACCAAGGTACATGCCCTTGACCAGAATTGAACCTGGGACTCTTCAGTCCAAAGGCCGATGCTCTATCCACTGAGCCAAATTGGTTAAGACCAACAACCATTTTTATGCTTCCAGTCTGGTGGCCAACATCTATCACCTTCCTGCCCTACTCCCGCATTGAGCTGCTGGTGGCTATGGATGTATCTGGCTTGGCATCCTAGCTCCTAAACATGAGACGTAGAGTGTGTCACATCCCCTTCAAGAGACCCTATCTTGAAGAGATAGAATGTAAAGGACATAGTGATGGATTTGATGTAGGGGTGAGGAAGAGGGTGTCCTTCCTTCTCAATGCCACCACTGGGAATGGGCAAGTTCGCTCTAGAGCCCTATGTCTGGGTGGGCCAGCTAGAGAGCACAATCAAGAGTGGTGTCCCAAGCCACCAATGGCCAGTCAGTGAGGGGAGGGCATCAGATGGGTTTCCCTAGGGCCTCAAGCTCTTCCCATGTCCCAGGTGATTCAGCCTTGCCCAGGCCAGATCCACCACTATAGTGTCAGCCAAACGGACCAGCCTTTCCTCAACTCCTCCCTCCCTGCTAGTCTGCCAGGCCCTGCAGCTGATCTCACTTGCAAACGGGTTTGACTTGAACAGTCACTGCCCTACCCTACCCTGCCCTGCCCTGCCCACTTGTTCACTGCCCCAGTAGAATGCCCCCACCCCTGCTAGAGCCACCCCTAGCCACCTCATCCAAGCTTCAGGGTCCCTGCCAACTTTATCAGCCTCCTCTTTGACTCCTTGCCCTCAGGCACCTGAATCCAGACACACCAACTGCTCTCATACCACCAGGCCCCTACATAAGATGTTCAGTTGTGGTGATCTCCTAACCATCCTCAGTCGCAGCATTTGCTCCTTCATAAATTCTCCTTGGCCTAGAATTTGAGGGCCAAGACCCTGGTAGTTGATGGCTGCTCCAAGTCTAGGCTCTAGCTACACTTGCCTGGCTTGAACTTGGCCCCATTCTTGTCTACTCTCAGCTTCTTTTGTGTCTTGGCCCCTATCTTCAGCTTTAAGGCTGGCCAGGCTCTGGCAGAATCCTCCTGAAGCCCTAATCTCAGGCAGTCTCCCCACTGACATGAAGGCCCCTAGGTGGTGCCTCTAAGTAGGGTGGGGTAAGCTTGATTGCCTGTGTAGGGAAGAGGTCTAGAAAGTTGAGGCAGGAGTGGAGAGGTCCCCTATGCCAAGTGAGGCCATAGCCCATGAGCAAACAAGGGAAATAGATTATCTGGAAAGCCAGGTTGAAGCAAGCAGATGAGTACAGGGATAGGTGGCTGTTTAGAAAGAATTTGCCAGCAATGCTCACAAGATCCAGGAAGGCCCCTCTGATCTCCAGGGCTGGGAATGACACTCAGGCATGCTAGTCTAGCTTAAGATTTCCCAGGCTAGGGAGCGGGATGATGGATGGGGTACTGAAAGCTGTCAGGCCTCAACGCCAACCCAGGCAGTCTCCCCACACCAGAAGGCACTAGAGACGAACAACTAACCCAAACTCTGCCACTGTGTAATTTGAGAAACAAGTCCAGAGAGGGATGGCATCAAACTGGGGTCACATAGCCAGCCTGAAGCATAGCTGGGACTAAAACCAGGGCTCCACTTGTTCTGAATGGAGCCCCAACCCAGTCTGGTTCATGTGTGGGAAGGGCTGGGCTCCTGTTTGCACCCTAATCCCCTCCTTCCCTCCCTTCCAGGGCCCGCCCTGCCGCCTCATCCTTCTAAGCTCTTCAACCAGTTTCCACTTGCTGGGTGACTCCACAGGCTCCAAGTAGAGTGGGTCCCCTGGGGTGGGGTTGGGGAGCAAGGGTCCCCAAGTGTGGCTGCACCACAGTGGCCCCTTGAGACCTGAACCTGCAGGGCCAGCACATTGAGTGAGACCCTGCCTGCCTGGTCTTGCATTTGGAGCCCCTCTGCCCCACCATCAGCCTGCACTTCTGGCTAAGGGACTGGTCCCCCTCCCTGGCATTCACACGTATTCTCAGTCACCAAATGCCCCCTTTGGGCCTCCTTCCTCCAACGCACTACCACCCCCAGTCTTGGCTTGGAATAACTCCCAGTCTGGTGCAGAAGGCAGACCAGTTCAGCTCCAAGGACACGTATTCATGCTCTGTGGACAGTGGCTCCACTGGGAGCAGGGAGGTCAAGCAAGCAGGCCTCCCTGGCCACTGGGACATCTCCCACCCCTGCATCCTGAACTTCCCGCTGCCTTTTGAATCTACTACTTTGAATAAGCCCAGGAACTGCTCCACCATCAGTCTTGGCCTTTGTGACCTGATGCCCCAGAATGCAGACTGCTTTTTGTCTTTGGCTGTGAAGCAGCCCCAGTCCAGGCCTCTAGAGGACGAATGCGCAAGCCGAGCCAAGGCCCCGCTGGCAGATAATCCCCACATGCCCTAAAGAATGGCTTTTTGCTGCTTTAAGAATCATCCACAGATCGGAAAAAGAATGTTCTAATTGGAAAACCTCCCCGCCATGGTTTTCCGGAGTTTTAGTACAGTTGGCCGGCACGGAGGCTCCTGGGATAAGGAGGAAGGGAAGTCATGAGGAGGAGACAGTAGGCTCCCTGCCCAGCGCCCCCTCATCCCTGGAACTGAGCCACTCCCACCAAGGGGCCATGCTGAGGGTCTAGTCTGTCGGCAGCCTGGGGAATCAGATGGCCTTGCTGGGAGCCATGCCCCTGAGCCTGGCCCAAGCTCCACCCCCGGAGGGGGCCCAGCCTGTCTCAGAAGCAGCCTGGGCTCCAGGACCCTCTGATGCCCACTAGGTATTGTGAGCCCAGGTCCAGAAGAGAAAAGGTGTGGAAGCCACCACCTGTTGAAGAAACAGGAAGCCCGAGTCAGTATTGGGGTTTGTGTAGTGCTCCCAGAACTGACTGGAGCCCAGGATTGGAAGACCTGGCAGGGGGATGCAGTCTGCATGGGAAAATGGACTTCTGAACGTTAGATCTGTCTGGAGAGGGAGGGAATTTTTACTTAGGGGCACTGCTAAGCCTAGCTTGGTAAAACCGCTGGCTGGGGAAGCCGAGGCCACAGAAACCTGATGGTCTGTCCAACTCCAAGAGTTGCTGATTTGTTCCTTATGGTTAAGCATTGCCCTTGTACTTGGGGAAATCCCCACCTGGGGAGTGGAAATGCAGTGGATCCCTGAAAC
Organism: Pipistrellus kuhlii; assembly: GCF_014108245.1. Classification (NCBI taxonomy): domain Eukaryota; kingdom Metazoa; phylum Chordata; class Mammalia; order Chiroptera; family Vespertilionidae; genus Pipistrellus; species Pipistrellus kuhlii. The sequence continues at coordinate 2,049,885 of NW_023425550.1, read as the reverse complement.
CCCTTCACACAGGAGAGCCAAGTTACTGTGATTTACCTCTTATAGGATGTAAGCTTCTCTGTTAGTCTTTTCTGGAAACCTCCCTTCCAGGGTGCTCAGCTGCCTTGATTTCCTCCAGCCTCTGAGAGAGTAGAGGGGAGAAGTGTTTGGAGGTTGCCTCCTTGCCCATCTAAGCTGGACAAGGGGCTGCTGGCCAAAGTCGCCCCTTAGTCGAAATTCAAATCTTCTCAGCATAGATGGAAGGACTGGCTCTCATCACCTGGCCCCTATCCATCCCTCTTGGCCCCAGTAACCTCTTTTGGGGACTATGAACTCAACCAAATAGCTCTATGATCTCTGGCATTGTGCTCTCCTCCCTTTCCTCTCCTCTCCATCTGCCCTGTTGTCATCTTGAGGACCACAGCTCCCTAACCAGCACATATCTCTATAACTCTACTTGCCATTATAGTTGCCAACTGGCCACATGTGACTATTTAAATTTAAATTAACTACAACTAAATAAAATGGAAAATTCAGTGGCTCAGTCACAACAGTCCAGTTTTAAGTGTTCAATTGTCCCCATGTGGCACAGCACAGATAGAGAGCATTTCCATCATCATAGAAAGTTCTGGAGGACAGAGGCACTCTAGCTGCTTCACTTCTTCCTTGATTGAAGCTGGACACCCTCCACTAAGCAAGGTACCCCTTCAGACTCCCCCGGGGAGAGTCTTCCTTTCCCCATATCCCACCTACCTTGGATAGACTAATCTGCCCTTGGATGAAAATCTCATCTTCCATGATGCTCAGGCTAACTGACTAACATATCAAAAATCAGGTAAGTATTCACACATTCTTCCTTTCCCTCCATACCTCACTGAATATGAGGAAGTGATTGGCAGGGATGGGGGCAGGATAGCAATGAGGTGGAGTAGTGAATGAATGTGTGACTTCAGTATCCATGCCTGTGGAACATCCATTCACTCTCAGGCCTCCCAGTTCTTCGACCTTGACATCTCTGAAGACCTAGTCAACTACACTGCAGCCACTTCTTCCTATAGATAGAGCCTGCATCCTGTCATCACCTCTAGAATGTCTAGCATAGGCCTTCTACTTTCTGACACGTACCTCCTCTTTTTCTTTCTTTCCCTCATTTCTCACATTCAATTAATCAGCAAGTCCTAATTGCAGCTCTACTTCCAAAATATACCCCACTACTTCTCCCTACTTCCACTGCCACCACCATCCTAGTTCAAGCAAGTATCCTTGGTCAGCTCCTCCCTGGTCTCCCAGCTTTCTCCTTTTGCTCTGCTGCATCTGTTTTCCACGAATCAGCCAGAATGACCTCCCCCTGTGTTCTCTGTCTGGGCAATAAGGAGACTATTAGTCCAGCTGTCCAAGCTGGAAACTGAAGTGCCATCTGAGACTCATCTTTCCCTCTCCCTGTCCAGGGCTGGTGCCTGCTATGGATCTCGTTTCTTCTCCAAACTCTCAAGCTCCAAGCTCCCAGCACAATGAAACCACAATGCACTTCTTGCTGATTCCCACATAAGCTTTGTTGTCTGTCTCCAAACCTTACTGTTGATTGAATTCCTCTTGCCTTGGTTAACCCCTACTATACTCATGCATCTAGCAGGAAATCATCCCTAAGCACAAGACCCAGTTAAGTGTCTCTTCCTGGGCTGCACTTATGCCCAGTATTCATTACCTGGCAGTCACTATCTCCTGTCTCTCTTCTCCCTTCTTCCTGCAGGTAGGAAACACATCTTGTGCTTGCCTGCTCCCCCAAGTGCCTGGTATGGTACTGAGTAGATACACAAGGGATATTTGCAAAATGAATAGAAGAAAGAATAAAATTTACTTTCAAATGCAGTGTATAATCAAGGTAACATTTCAAATCAGTGGATTAGAAGTATATCATTCAATAGATGATGTTGCACTGTGTACTGACTGGGGGCGGGGGGAAGGAGATTGGATTTCCTACCTCATACTCCACACAGAAATAAACTCCAGATGGCTTAGAAATTTAATGTAAAAAAATAAAATAAGACCATAAAAGTCCTAGAAGGAATCTTGGGGTGGGGACAGCCTTTCTAAGTATGTCATGAAAACCAGAAACCATAAAAGAGAGAGAAATTAAAAACTTCTGTATGGCAAAACCTACCATTGCTGTCGTTAGACAAACGACAAATGAGGAAGAATTATTTGTAGCACATATGACAGCCAAAGGCTTAATCTTCCTAAAATAAAAAAGGGCTCTTTTCAAAGCAAGCAATAGGAAAATGGGATGGCGAAACCGGGAACAGACAATTCACAAATGAAGACTTGCTGAAGTCCATTAATATATGAAGGAAATGCAACTATTCCAACCCCTCCATCAGATATGCAAAAGTTAAAATAGATCTGCAAAACCTGGGTTACGTGGGATATGGAAAAACGGTTTACTCTCATATCCCAGGGGCCATAGGGGTGGGAGTATTAATTGCTGTGACCTTTCTGGGCTGGCAAAATATGTAACAAAAGGAACAAAGAGGACTTCCTTTGACCCAGCAACACTGCCATTTAAAAATTACTTTTATTATCTGATATATAAATGGTATACATGTATAGTATATAAAATGTGATGCATATAAACATCTACCCACCAGCCAGCACCATTATCTATGCCTTCTAGCTTCAGTCTTGATACTCAGGATGACCTGTCCTGGCTTGAGATGAAAGGAAAATTTCTCTGCTTGTGCCCTTAATCACATCTCTTGCCACCTATTCAGGGACATCTGGCTAACATTTCTCCCTTTCTTCCAAGTCATCAATAATTTCCTCTTAGCTGGATCATTCTATAATTCTTCTCACCATAAAAAAAAAAAAAAAAAAAAAAAAAAAAAAAAAAAAAAAAAAAAAAAAAAAAAAAAAAAGCTTGCTCTCAGCGTCCTACCTAGTTTCCGGTGACATTGCTAAATGCACCAAGAAGGTTAGAAATCATCAGTAAATATGGACTGTTATGGTGCCTCCCTCAGGAAAATGGTGAAGAAAATTGAACCAATGGACACAAGACACTGGGGGGTGGGATGAGGGCATGTGACAGGGGGGTAGGGGAGGCTGGGGTAAGGTCATTGGGGGGAAAAAAGGAGGTATATGTACTATTTTATGTAATACTTTAAACAATAATATTAAACTTAAAAAATTGAAATCAGCCAGCACACCAAGTACACTTGCTCCTTCTGAGGCAAAACCAAGATGAAGAGGTGAGCCGTGGGGATCTGGCACTGTGGTTCCTGCATGAAAACAGTTGTTGTTGGTGCCTGGATCTACAACACCACTTCTGCCATCACAGTAAAGTCAGCCATCAGAAGACTGAAGGAATTGAAAGACCAATAGAAGCTCCACAGTTTGAAATGTTGTGAGCCTATAATAAATGGGTTAATGAACATAACAAAAAAACAAAAGCTTTATTTTAAATCCCACCTTCCCTTCCATTTATTTATTTCCTTTTCCCCTTCTCAGTAACAGTCCTGAAGATAATTATCTATACTCCTAGTCTCTGATTTTTCTTCTTTCTATCTCTTCCAGAATATCACAGAAATGGCTCTTGCCAATGCCACCAGTGCTCTCAACTTGTTAAATCCAATGATCAGTTTGAAGTTCTCATTTTACTAGACATGTGAACAGCATTTGACATAAGACATATTCCTTCTGGAAACACTTTTCCCTTGGCTCCCAGGACTCCTTACTCTTCTACTTTCCCCCCTATTCCACTGGCCCCATTAAGTCTTCTTTGGCCTCTTCTCATTGTCCACATCCCCCATCTTTAAATACCATCTGAAGGCTAGTGACTCCTAAACTTAACAATTCCAAGTCAGCCTTTCCCCGGAATTTCAGATTCTTATATCCCAAGGTCTATTTGATATCTCCACTTACATACCTATTAGGTATTGTACTTGGTGTTCCAAACCAAACTTCTTACCAGCCCTTCCAAATCCATTCTTCCTGCAGCTGTCCTCACCAAAATTGATAGCCACATATCCTTCTATGTGGCTGGGGCCCAAAACCTTGGTGTGATCCTTGACTCTTCACTTCCTTTCACTCCTCACAGCCTATCTGTCAGGAAATCCTCCAGCCTCACCTTCCCAATAGATCCAGAAATCTCCCTACTTTCCCCCCCAACTCCACTAGTTGGTGAATTCCTAGTGGTTTTGCTGTTAACAACACTGCTCTAAACATTCTTTACACATCTCCTGATTACATGGGCAAGAAATTCTCTAGATAAATGGTTGTCAAACTTTGATGGGCATCAGAATCCCCTTTGAGAGCTTGTTATAGTGCTAGCCCTCACTTCCAGAGTTTCTGATTTGTTTAGGAATCATTAGTATTTCTAACTAGATCCCAGCTGATGTTGACACTACTGATTGGAAAATCACACTTGGAGATCCACTGCTCTAGGGGTATATGATACCCAGGAGTAGAAAGGCCGGGTCATAGGATACATGCATGTTCAAACTGATAACAGAGCATTGATTTTTTTCCTGTCAGCAATGTCTGAGAATGTTCAGTGCTCCATATCCTTGCCAACACTTGTTGTCAGATGTGTTATTGTTGCCAATGTAGTAAATGCAAAGTGTTAGTTCATTGCAGTTTCAAGTTGTATTATTGGAAGTAAGAAACACAAGTAGTAGTATTCTCATTGCAATATTTTTTATGATAGTAAAAACTGGTAATGCCCTAGCCAGGCATCAGTTGGTTGGACATCATTTTGTGCACCAAAGGGTTGCTAGTTCCATTGCTAGTCAAGGCATAAGCTTGGGTTGTAGGCTCAATCCCTGGTCCCTGGTAGGGGGCATTCAGGAGGCAGCCAATCAATGTTTCACTCTCATATCAATATTTCTCTCTCTCTCTCCCTCTCTCCCTTCCCCTCTCTTTAAAAATCAATAAAATACTTTTAAGTGCTAACATTTAGCCTACATTTTTATCCATAGGTGTGTTCAAAATTCATCACAGGTTAATATGCAGCTGATCAAGTGATGATTATAGGTCTCTAGTTAGGGACCTGAGAAATGCCTATAATATGTTCTTAAACAAGCGGGAAAGCATTTTTCATAAGATTCATGACAGCAAGTATAGCATTACTTCATTTCTGTAAATTTGTCCGAAGGCATTGAGAAACACCTTTAATAATGTTAACACTTGTTATCTTTAGGAGATGAGTTTGAAGTTACTTTTACTTTTTAAAAAATGTATTCTGTAGTGTTTGTTTTTTTAAATATACATATCTCTTTTTCTTAAGAAAGTGATTTTCAAAAAGTACACCCTTATATTTGTGTTTGTATATGCTAGAAAGTATCTGGAAGGTTTCATATGACACTGGTTTGAGCAGCTGCCGCTAGGCAGTGGGTTTGTGTGGGCTGAGTGGGAAGGTATTTGTACTTTGAGTTTTCTCTTTATTCCATTCTCCACTCTTTGAATTTTTATGACAGTATTACTTTCGTAATAATAATAAAATAAAAAAAACACTAATGAAAACAAAAAAGAAAAGAGAGCTATTCTTAACACCCAAGCCAGTCCTGTCAACCCCTGCCAGCCCCTGCTGCTACTGGCCCAGCCCAGCCCACCAAGCCATGCTGAGGCCCCTGCCGACTTCACAAGCAGCCCACTCAAATCGTGCCAGACCTCCTCTGGCTGAGGAGCTCTGGAGCTGCGGAGTCAGAGCCAGTAGTTGGGCTGCCCAAGAGGGAGCTCCTCCTGCTTCTGGGTGATGCCTTGAGCCAAGAGTAATATGTTACCCCCACAAAGCCTGCAGCTGTGGGTTCCCCTAACTCTCTGTGCTGGAAGGAGAGGCCAGGCCCCCAGGGGGCCCAGAGAGAAGCCACTAACACAGCCAAGGAGCTGACTGACTGTCAGAGGCAGAAAACTCCAATAATGAATCGGTGTCTCTAACAAAGCATTTTTAAGTCTGTGAAGGTCAGTGCTAAGAAGAAATAACTCTGCAAAATCAGAAAACATAGAGATGGTGAGCGTGAACTCTTCTACAACAAACTTGTATGGCAGAATCTGGGGTCACCTCGAATTGAGAAAGAATTAATTTGACCTAAAACAGAGACTTCACATAGCAGGGATTGGATGCACATAGAACTGTCTACAGCTGTTCTTTTCTCAAAGGATACCTTTCTCAAAAGTGAGCTTTCTCTTCACTGTAGTCCCTCTGAGCTATCAGCGACTGCCATGTCAACACATCATGGTTTTTCTCTGTCTCCTCTAGAAGGCAGAAACCAACTCCCATTCCTCCCCTCCAGGCGCACACAAAGCACTCAGTCAATGCTGGAGCAATAGAATGGATTCCTCTCCAGTATAGAAAGAAAATGGAGATGACATTTTGTAAATGCTCACTTTTCAAAACTCAAGACAGAGGATGACACCTGGGTGTCCCCTGGCATCACTGTCCAATCAACAGTAGCCCAGCATGTCCATCAAGCAGATGACATACAGGGCTCACCTCCCACTGCTGGATTCTAGGCCAAGGCGGTCTCCGTGGACAAGTGGGTTACTCCCCAAGGAGTAACTTGGAGGTGACAATCTCTTGAATATATTATTTCTTGTTAATAAAATAGCTGCACAAAACAAAAACTTAAACTCAATGGTGGGACTCGAACCGCCCCTCCCCCCCCAATCACACCATCACACCATGGATAGCAGGACAGCCAGCCTTTAGCTGTCCTCACACGATTACTGCATTTGACCACTCTTAACATTTGTGTAATAATATTTATTCACAAGTAGAAACCCAGTAAGTATGTGGTGTTTTATTTATTTTTCTTTTCCATTTTTTTTTTCTCTGAGAGGATTACAAGACAAACACCCAGTTTGCTTGAGTTTTAAAAGGATATTTCCTTTGCCCTACTTGAATGACCAATAAAGACATATACTGAGTGGCTAGATTATTATGCGTTCAGAGATCATAATAATCTGGCCACTCAGTGTAAGTCCAACTGGCAAAGTAAAAAGCAGGTAATGTGGTATGCTTTAAAAGCACGTTACATTGTATTTTTTAAATTTACATTTTAAAAGTCAAAATGATTAAAATTATATAAAATTCTATGAAGTCACCCCAGAAGGTGTCCCCTGAATCCCAGACCCTACTCTCTCCTTGTGATACAGGACAGAAGAAAATGACACTTGGAGGCAGGCTTCAGGTAGACCATGTATATGTTCCAAGTGCCTGCCTGTGCCAAGCCCAGGTCCCAGGTGGTTCTGTCTGTAGGGGAGAAAAAATGCCCAAGAGGCTTAACAAGTCACTGAATCCTGAGGGAAGAACTAGTATCAGAGGGAAGAGGAGCATGGGGTGGGAACCAGTTGGGAGAGGGGAGAAGGACATTGGAGGGAAATTGAAAGAGATGGTCCTGGGAAGAGTAGGTGGGAGGGGAGCCTGGGTATGGCAGAGACTGTACCCATTTAAAAGGGTCTTCCATGCTTCCTTGAGCTTCAGGTCTAAAGGTATGAGGAGGTAGATGTGAAAAGTGAAATCATGTTGTTCTGGAGTGGCTGAGTGCTCCTTTGGATCACAGGTTAGTGACTACAAAAAGGAGGGAGAGAAGGAAAGAAGGAGGAAATCTGCTGTCAGTGAAATGCCACCATCAGGTCAAGGCTTTTTATAGCTTATCCCTAGCTGTCAAAGTTGGATTCACAGCTTTTTTTTCAAGACAAACATCTTTATTCCTTTATTATATTTCCCCAGGGGAAAAGGCAAGGAGTGGGACAGAGGGTCAGCATGTGCTTTAAAATAGAGATAAGAATATCAAATGCCATAAACCAGCCTTAATGGGGGGCCTCTTGCTCCATGAGCTTGGGAAGGAGAGGAAGAGGTCAGCAAAATAGCATGGGCGGGGCCCCTCCCTGTGAAGTCAAGACTCCACATCAAGCTAAGTAAATGTGGAGTCACATTTGTCCATCTTCTATTAGCTCATCTTGTGGCCACTTTGATGTAGGTTTCTTGCACCAACAAAAATGTTCCTATGTGGCTGGGATATGCTTTCATCTCCTTTTTCCCTGGCCTCCACTCCCAGCTTCGGCAAGGGAGGCCTCCACTGGTCCTCTCCTCCTTTAGTCTGAAGGGGTTAAACTGTTTGCCCCATCCACAGAGAGACGGACAAATGCTTGGGGTGTGTGTGTGTGTGTGTGTGTGTGTGTGTGTGTGTGTGTGTGTGTGTGTGAGAGAGAGAGAGAGAGAGAGAGAGAGAGAGAGAGAGAGAGACTATTTGCTTTAGTTACCTGCACAAAGGTTTTATTCAGGAATTACAGAAGCCATGGGAAGTAACTGAGGAAGGGCATGGGGTAGGAATCTAATCTGAGGGGCGGGCAATAAAATTGGTTTGGAAGATAATGAGACTTTCCAGGCCAGTGTGGCTCAGTGGTTGAGCATCACCTTATGAGCCAGGAGATCACAGTTCCATTCCTGGTCAGGGTACATGCCCTGGTTTCGGGCAGTGTGCGGGCAGGTGGAAGGCAGTTAATCAATGATTCTCATTATTGATGTTTCTATTAGGTCTAGTAATAATTAATGTCGTTTTCTAATACTTTTTAAAATCGAATTTATTTAAACAATACAACAAAATTTAATCAACAATATAGTTGCCGTTGTTTTCTACTACTTGTGCCCAACGCTCAGGAAGCATTTTAATCCCTCTGTTGTAAAATTCTTGTGATGTTGATGCAAAAAATTCGGTCAATGCATTTTTGAGGCATTCTTCATTATTAAATTTTTTTCCAAGAAGAAAGTTTTGCAAAGAACGAAACAAATGGTAATCGAAAGGGGCAATATCAGGAGAATATGCAGGTTGAGGGAGAACTTCCCATTCCAACTGGCGCAGTTTTTCAGCAGTGATTCTTGCAGTATGCGGTCGTGCGTTATCGTGGTGAAGAATTACGCCTTTCCGATTAATCAGCGCGGGTTCTTTTTCTCTTAAAGCTTGGGCTAACCTTTCCAATTGGGCACTATACACTGCACTTGTAATGGTTTGGTTAGATGATAAAAGTTCATAATGAAGAATTCCTTTAAAATTCCACCAAACACACAACATCACTTTTTTCGCATGCAAGTCAGGTTTTGGCGTGAGCTGCGGAGCCTCATTTTTGTCCAACCATTGAGGCCGCCTTTTCAAATTAACATACAGCACCCATTTTTCATCTCCGGTAACAATTTGCTCTAAAAACGGCAAACGGTTTTGACGAGAGAGAAGCGAACTGCAAATTGTGACTCTTTGATTACGGTTATTGTCTGTCAACTCATGAGGAACCCATTTTCCAAACTTTTGGACTTTGCCAAGTGCACGCAATTGATTGGAAATTGTTTTTTGTGAACAATTTAAAGTTGTCGCAAGCTCTTGTTGGGTAATTTGAGGATTTTGCACCAAAAGAGCTTGAAGAGCTTCTTGATCAAAATTGGACACACAGCCTCGACCACTCTTGTCATCTAATGAAAAATTTCCCTCGCGAAATTTCTCAAACCAATGCTGGCATTTTCTGGCGCTAACTGCATCTTGACCAAGAGCACTACAGATGTTTTTTGCAGCCTCACTTGCTTTTCTTCCTAATTGGAACTCGTAAAGCATGCAGTGCCGAATATGCTCTTCATCCGCCATCTTCCTAGCCCTAGTTTTGCAACAAAAACCAAACCAAACACAAACTTTTTCAAGCAAAACTTGTTAATTGTACTTCACACGTTTTGTAGATACCACGTGTTTGAAGGTTATGTCAATACAAGTCAACGCCAAGCAAGATTTTAAACGAATGTTTAAAAACGACATTAATTATTACTAGACCCGATATCTCTCCCTCTCCCGTCTGCTCTGACATCAATAAAAATATATTTAAAAAAATATAATGAGACTGAGGGGCCCGTGTGACAACCAAAGTACCAGAATATTATGGGGCTGAGGCTCAGAAGGACTGTCCAGGGCAGAGGCCAAATGTGCCTGGGCAGAGGGAGCTTTTGGTGGCCCCTGAAGGCCACAGAGGGCATGGCCTCACTTAGGCCATAGAGGAAGGATTTTGTGTCTATAAAAGGATAAGGAGTGCCAGGGAGGAGCCCTGCCCAGCTCAGTGAGGAAAGAGCCTACAAAGAGTTTGTAAAAACTCATCTGGTTGAAAGGAGCAGAAACCTATTAACCCAGCCTGAGCAGGGAGCAGAGGGGAAATGGGATACCCACTGGGGATGACCTGCTTGCTCCCCAAATAGTACCAGGAGCCATTCAAAAACAAATTGTTCCCACTAAGAGCCAGGCACTTTTTGAATTCCTGGCTGAGAACTTCAGGCATTAAATGTTCTTACAGTCTAAAGACAGCCAGCAACAGTTGGGGCCAGATACCTTCCACCAGGATGTACCAAAGGTGGCAATACAGGCCTCAAATCATCCCTATGAGATAAATACTTGGATTATTCCCATTTTACAGATGAGGCGACTGAAGCTCACAGTCACACAGCTAGCAAGCGGTGGGTCTAAGCCTGGCTGTGCTTCAGAGCCTGGACTCCTAACTTCCATGTCTATTACCTCACTGAGCTCAGACTGCTCAATTATCAGGTTACATGCAGAATCAGGAATCAGGGGAATCTGTGGGAGTTGTGCTAGCCATACTAATAGTGAAGCTAATATTTATTGCAGGATTATTATGTGCCAGGCACAATGCTAAGTGCTGAGAAAATCCTTTAGGGTGCTTGGATTCCCCCACCCCCACCCCGCCATTTTTCTGCCACTTTATAAGGAGGCTTTCTTCCTTTGGTCAAAATTAAATTATTGGAATCCTGCAGGCTTTAACTATAAGAGAGGCTGGTGCAACCTACTGCTTATGCCAGAGTTTAAATATCTGTGCAAGACACCACATTTGAAAAAGAAGCATATGATTGGCTTTTAGCAGGATATTTCTAAACAGATCAGGGGATGACTTGCAGTCGGGGAGCCTGACCTTGAATATCTTGACTGCTTACAAAGAGAATGAGGACTACACCTCCCCAGCCCCCCCCCCCCCCCCCCCCCCGGAAATGGTCCATGTCAGTCTGTCTTCGGTGAAGAGGCATGGGGAGATGGTGGCTCAGCTCCAACTGAGCCCTCTAGCAGAAGCGTTGCTATTTCTGGGAATGAGGAAGGCAGAGCTGACCCCATGGACCTCAGGCTGCTCAAGGGAATCCACCCTCGTTCCGCACAGGTCTTCAGCACATGTTGGACCCTTCCTGGAAGCCAGAAAAAGTGACCTTTTCCTCTCCTATAGGCCAGAATGCTATTGTGGTCAAGATGAGGACACTGGAGTTCAGAGCCATGAGGTCATTTGCCCAAGGTGACACAGCTGAGGAGTGGCTGAGCTGGGACAGCAGTCCAAGGCAGACAAAGCCTTTTAAGAAAGTTAACTAGCTTGCCCAGGAGACACAGCTGCCTGGCTCTGAAAGCCCTAGAAGGCACGAGACGTTGGGATAACTTTTGAAACATACACATGCCCAGGCTCCTCCAGCAGAACTAATTCTCATCTTAGAAATGAGGTCTAACAATTCACATCTTTAGCAAATTTCCCTGAAGACGGGTATGTGGCAAAGATTGAGGACTGTGGCTTTCGAGTGAGGTGGGGATTTTCAGGGATGTAATGCAGGGGTAGAGCCCAAGCAGTTGTGAGGCCAAGAACCTTCCTCAACTCAGATTCTCAGCCTTGGATCCTGTGGCATAAAGGTATCAAAGGCATCAAGGAAAGAGAATCAGTGATCAGACTCTCAAACCTCAGAGGGAAAGTAGGGGAAGGTGGGGGTAAGGGGGAGAGATCAACCAAAGGACTTGTGTGCATGCATATGGGCCTGGCCAGTAGCCATGGACAACAGGGGGGTGGGGGCATATATGGAGAGGGGTTTGGGATGGGAATGGGGGGATGAGGACAATTATGTGATACCATAATCAATAAAAAATTTTTTAAAAGGCATCAAGGATATGAAGGTAATTGAATGATGTGCCCACTGATTTAAAATGCTTTTCATGGAGGGTAGGTAAATGGGAAGAGATCAACCAAAGAATCTGTATGCATATAGGCATAACCTGTGGATACAGACAATGGGGTGGTGAAGGTCTGGTGGAAGGGGACAGGTTAGAAGAGGTCATTGGCGGAGGGGAAAGGAAGGGTACATGTAATACTTTCAACAATAAAAAAATTTTAAAAATAAAAAAAGCATTTCATTAGAAAATTTGACTATTGGTGTGCTACTATTCTCAAATTGAATCTCACCATTTACATTAAAGCCATTGGCCCTCCAAGACCTGGTTTGCAATTGCACTCCTGCACCGATACCCTCGGTTCTGGTATAAGATCCTTTGCCTATAGTCAGTCACTTGGATAATATTTTTGTTTGCTTGTTTTGCTTTGTTGCTTTCTGCATTTATGCTCATCAGTGGGATTGGTCTGTCATTTTCCTTTTCCGTTCTGTTCCTATTAGGGAACCTTCCCTCTTTTTCTAGTCTCTACAGAGTATTCTTTTTGTAAGACTGGAATCTTTTCCTTGAATGGTTGGTGGAATTCACCACTGAAACCATTTGGGCCTGGAAATTTTGTTTGGGGCGAGGTGTATCAGTCAGAGTTCAACCAGAGAAACAGAATCAGTAGGAGATATATAGAGATTTATTGTCAGGAATTGGCTACATGATGGTGGAGACTGGCCAGGAAGCCCGGAATCTGTAGCACTGGCTGTGGAACCCTTTGGCAGGAGCTGAAGTTTCATTCCACAGGAGGAATTTCTTCACCAAGAAAGCCTTAGCTCTGCTCTGACGTCCTTTCAATGAACTGAATCAGGGCCACCCTATTCCTGGGTTATCCAGAATAATCTCCCTTAAAGACGATTGATTATGGGCTTTAATCACATCTATAAAATACTTTCTTAGCAATACCTAGAAGAGCGTTTGATGGAGTAACTGGGGACTATAGCTTAGTCAAGTTGGCATGTAAAATTGACATCTTGAGGTTAGGGGGGGGGAAGATGGACTTTTAATTGCTGATTTAATTTTTAAAGAGTTCTTATAAAAGAATAAATTTTGGTTTTGTCAATCCTCTCTGTCATATTTTTTCTTTTTTTTTATTAATTTCTGTCCTTACCTTCATTGATTCATTTTTATTTGGGTTAATTGCTCCTCTTCTTCTAATTTCTTGAGATGGATACTTAGCTCATTAATTTTAACCTTTTCTCTTTTTCAACCACACACATTTATGGCTAAACTTTCCCTCTAAGCATGATCTTGACTATATCCCACAAGTTTTGATTTGCAGTATTTTCCTTATTAAAATACTAAAATTATTTTTTTTAATTTTCCATTATGGTTTTTGACCTGTAGTTATTTAGAAGTATGCTGCTTAATTTCCAAACAAGTCAATATTTTCCAGCTATCTTTTTGTTATCAATTTGTAGCTTATTTTATTTTTTGTTAGAGGGTATACTCTATATAATTTCAGTCCTGTTCCCTGTCAATATTTTTTTTTTAAATCTCATTCATACTGTTCTCCACAACCAATGGACATAAAACTCTGGGGAAGGAGGGTATGTATGCGAGGGAGGGAGGGGGGCAAAAAAAAGTCAATAAAATATATTTTTAAAAAATTTCATTCATTTTCTTAAACATTGTAAATGTAGCTCTTTTATAGTATGCATCTGCTACAAGTGACCCTGCAAAGGTGGGTGAAAGGTGAACTGGGAGACAATACATTTTTATTGTTTAAACCACCCAAACCGTAGTAGTTTTGTCACGGCAGCCCCAGCAAACTCATACAGGTACACACACTCCACACAAATGCATATATATTCAGTTCACCAAAGGCATGCACAACAATAGCCATAGCAGCACTATTTATAAGAGCCCACAGTAGCCACAGTGTCTATCAGACAGAACAAGAAAGTTGTGGTGTCTTCATGTATTATGATACTCCACAGCAGGAAGAATGAGCTACAACTACAAACACACACAAGAGCACCAAATTCAGAGTTTTGTTTTTCATAATCTGAAAGACTAGAAGAGCATGATGGAGGGACAGCCTTCCTTCCTTTGTTATTGGACAATGATGGCCTTTGCACCACAGATGATGTTCTAGCCCACCTGCTGGGACACATAGATGAGGGCAAGAGCAGATCTTCCTGGTGCTCAGAGCTCCTGGCTGTTGGGTAGAGGATGAAGAGGAGTCTGAAAGGAGTCAGGGAGACCTGGGACAGGGCTGCTGCTATGGCAGAGTCAAAGGCAGAACTCCAACCTTGGTCCCCTGATTCTGTGCACCACAGCCTGTAGATTTCTATCTACTAAAAGCCCGGTGCAGTTAGGAGAGCCCCAGCCCTGCCCCTCCCTGCCATGACCTGCAAGCCTTGGTCTGAATCCCTCCCCACTCTGACTTGGGACAGGCTTCTGCCTCTAGGCCTTGTAAGCAGCTACTTGCCAGTTCAAGTCTTGCTCACCCTCTGGGGTCCTGAACATAAAGGGCAAATAAATTCTTCTTGTGGAAGGTAGGAGGTACGCAGGTCCTGAGGGTCACAGAGCCGGAGGGTCATTCCATGGAAGATTTGAAGGTACATCTGAGTTTTTGTTTAGAGCTGCCAGTAAGACCATTTCAGCAATGTGGGACAGTGCAGAGGTATGTAGTACACACACACACACACACACACACACACACACACACACACTTAATCACAGAAACCACTTCGATTGTGTGTGATTGATTGGTTAAGAGTCCCCTACAGCTGGCCATTCTAAAGCCTGTGGAGCTGAGGGGGTTGGGGGGTCTCTCTGACCAGTGATTCGTGGAACAGTTGTGAAAGGCATAACATGTTACCACAAGACAAGGCTCATAGCTCAGCAGTCATCAGACTTCACTTGTGGCTAAATCTGGGCACAGAATGGAGATGATGTCACTAGAGCTTCAAGTTATTTCATCCAATTAACCAAGAGTTAATTAGTATGTCCAAAGTACTTTGAAGCTGAGGAGCTCTGTTTATTCATGACTGGATGGAAGCAGCAGGCCAGGAGAGGCAGCACAGGGGCACTGACATTGTAATGGGAAGTTGTCCAGGCCTCTGCCTCTGACTTGCTGTGAGCCTTCTAGGAGACACTTGGGAAAGTCTGCAGATTGTCATGGGGTGGCCACAATAAAGTGCCATACATTGGGGATCAGGGGGAGGCCTTAAAATAACAAACATGACTCTCCTCTCCCAGTTCTGGAGGCCAGCAGTCTGAAATCAAGGTGTCAGCAGGGCCACTCCTTCAGAACCCTCTAAGGGAGGATCCTTCCTGCCTTTCCCAGCTTCTGGTGGCCCCAGGCATCCCTTGGCTCATGGCCACACCACTCCAATCTGTGCCTCTGTTTCCCCTATGGCTTTCTCCTGTGTCTGTGTCTCTGTTTTATCTTCTCATAGGGCATCGCCATATAGCATTAGGGCCCACCTGAATTACCTCATCTTAACTTGATTACATTTACAAAGACCCCATTTCCAAATTGGGTCACATTCACAATGAGGGGACACAATGAAACCCATAACACTGCCTGTCTGATCTCCGGTGGCTAACAATGCTTCATTCCTATGAGTTTCCCTCTCTCACTCCTTTCCTCAGCATAGAAACCTGGGATTGACTGAGCGGGTCAAAAGCTTCTAGAAGGAGCTGGACAGAAGACTCTAGGAGGGGATTGTCATTGTAATAGCTCTTTTTTCATGAATGGGATTTTCTTTTTTTTCTTTTTTTTTAATGTTTTTATTAATATCAGAGAGAGGGAGAAAGAGATAGAAACATCAATAATGTCAGAGAATCATCGATCAGCTGCCTCCTGCACACCCCCTACTGGGGATGGAGCCCACAACTCAGGCATGTGCCCTGACTGAGAACCAAACTGTGACCTCCTGGCTCAACCACTGAGCCACACCTCTGGGCTGGACTTTTCTTCTTGAAATAATCTCAGCTCTCCCTGAATCTTGGTCTCCTTATCTGAATAATGAGGGTCCTGGCCTATATGCCCTCACTGAGTTCAAACATTGGAGGAGGAAGGTTAGGCTGAGGGAGTTGCTAGAGTTTGGTCCCAGAAGTATTCTGGGTAGGGCTTGACTATTCCCAGACAATGAACTTGGGTCCTGGAGAATTCCTTCAGACCCCAATCATTACAGTTTTCTCATTGCTGGGTTGTCATGCCAGTGGCCTACCACAGTGGAGGATTCCTCTGGTGAACCCCCAAGGCAGCTTCTGCTTTCCCTTCAGCTCAGCTCTGTGAAGCATTCAAGCTGAATGGGGAGAGGCTGGCTCCAGGGTGCTAATGCCTGTGCTGGCACTGCAGGGGTCACAGGGAGGTTCTGAGCAGGTCCTGCTTTGGAGGACTCCTCACTCTGAAGGGAGGCAGATACAAGAGCCAGGCATGTTGTTCTGGTGTCATCAGTGGAGGAAGCTCTGAGCAGGCACAGTGGGAGGACAGAGGAGGGCACAGTGGGAACTTCACCTGGCCTTGTTGCCAATCCAGTCGAGAATTGCTAGACAGAGGGCAGGAGGCATTCCAAGGAGAGCCCCCAACATGCTGCCATTAGAAATGGGGCTCCTAGGCTAGTAGGTTTTCCTGTAAAGGTTCTGAGCAGACTGCCCATGGAGACTACAGATGTCAAAGGTTATTTTGTGCCCCTTCACAGTGAAATCAGCCCCTCAGCACCCAGTAGCCTGAGCAAGAACTAGCTTTGGAGACCTCTGGAGCTCTTAGGTCTGCAGTGGCATGGGGTGACCTCTGCTGAACTACCAGCAGAGCTTTGGAGCCTTGGGTCTTAACCTTGCCTCTCTTGCAGGGCCAGGTCTCTTCGGCTTGGTCTTGGTTCCACTTGGACCCATGTTGGGTGCCCCTTTGGTCCGCTATGAGTAGATGGCTTTATTCTGGGCAGCCTTCACTTAGTCTCTGAGCTTCACTCTTCCAAAAGCTAATCCCAGCCCCAAATAAGGCACAAAGAGGCGTGTCCAATTCCCAGTGCCTCCCCTCCCAAGAAGAAAGTCCCAGTCCCAGGATCAGAGGTCACCGCCCTGGGCCTGGAGGCAATGTTCAGACAAATACTGGTTCACCTGGGCCAAAGGCTTCTCGGGCCTTTCTGAACCAGCCCCATAGACACACCCACATTTCTCAGTACCTTCTAAGCCAGCACCAGTCTAGTAATGACCTCTGTACAAGTTTTGCAATCATCAGTAGATGCCAAACTAGCCATGAAATGATTAGAATAGTATTTGGCAGATGACTGCAGGAATCCAGCACAGTTTGCTCAAAGCATTTGGTCTGTCAGAGGTGAGTTGGAGCATTGGGTAGGCAGTCCTTTGGCACTCTACCCAGGGGCTTGCCTTCCCCAGTGAGCTTGGCAGGGGCTGCCACACCCTGGATTCATAGCTTTGGAACTTGTTGGGACTTGTCTGGTCTTTGGTCCCTCTTCTAGCAGGCCTGCCTTATATCCGTGGCCCAGTACCTTTCTTCCATGCCTCAGCAGATTGCTTAGCACCCTCTTATGGTACATCTGCCTGTACTGACCAGGCTTCAGGCATGACTCTACCAGGCTACCTACTCAGCTAGTTGCCTCACTACCTTGTACTGAGGTTCAGATATAACCTCATGCCTGACTGGTTTTGCCAGGACACTCCCGCTCTACTGACTATTGGTCCAGAGGGGTTCCTTTCTAGATATTATATACATCTAGCCATTGTGGTAGGTTGAATAATGGCCCCCAGAGGTGTCCACATTTTGAGGAAATGTGTCAATGAAAGCAGATTAGAGTGATGCCATAGCCAAGACACTCAAAGCTGAAAAAGTCAAGAAAATGGGATTTCCCCTCAGAATTTCCAGAAGCAATCAGACCTACTAACACTTTGACTTTATCTCAGTGAAACTGATTTTGGACTTCTGACATCCAGAACTATAATAGAATAAATTTGCATTGTTTGAAGCTATTAAGTTTGTGGTAATTTTTTAATAGTCACCACAGGACTCTCAAATATCCAGTTTCTACCCAGTGGAGAGGTAAGGAAGGGGCATAGGCCACTCGGGATTACTCTCTGAAATTGAAAGACCATTGGGAAAAATAATGTTGGGCCAGAGGCATACCAGCCTGGGGTTGAGACCCAGTTCTGCCCCAACCAGCTATATGTCTTGTGAAAACCCTTCTGCTAAAGGCTTTGGGCTTTCGAGTACAAAGTGAAGATCATAATAAACAGTCTTATTGTGACAATCAAAGGAGAGAACACTGGTCCATATGTCTGTCCATCAGTATATTTGGGAATGTGCTGGCTGAGGAGGTGCTGAACAAAAGCCAGCTGTCTGCCAGCTTTTCCATAACTCTGCTCCTGTCATCTAGCTCAGAATTCATCTTTGCTCTTTTCTCTAATCCCCTCCTTCCAAAATCATTCAACAAATCTGGAGTGTCCACAGCATGACTAGTATTGTCTGGGGCGGGAGCTGGAGGGTCCTCAAAGTCTAAGATAATCTGCCCTTGAGATGGCCACCATCAAAGAAGAATATGTAGGGGAAGATGAAGAAAAGATGCAAGTTTCATAAAGAGTTCATGGAAATCTGCCTTGAGCACCAGTGTACCACAACTGGGATGACACTTGCTGCCTCATGCTGCAGCTTCCCTGTGACCACAAAGCCCAGTTGAATAAATTGTGATTCTTCCATTAATGACTACATCCCCTTCTCTTGCTGGATCATTAGCTCCACAAGGACTCTTATCTCGACTGTTCACTATGGTACCCTTGCCCCTAGCACAAGCCAGTTACACAGGAGGTGCTTAGGACATATTTGTGACTGTTAGACCTTAAGGACACTTCCCAATTCACTATCTGGGCATCTACTCTTGGCCTCAGCCTCCTCAACTTCTCTGCACTGGCTGACACCACTGACCACTCTCCTCTCTAGCTTTCCTTGATGCCTTTTGAGTTCACTTTTGAACTCTCCAGGTCCCATCCTTCATCCTCCTGTGTTCCCATGACTTCAAGTAGCAGCAGTATGCCAAGACCCCTCAAATATTGGTATCTTGCTTTCTAGAACCTCAAGGTTCCTCAGACTCACTGTGGCCAGAATACAAGCTTTCTAGTTATTTTATTCCTCTGTCCATTAGCTCCACATCCAATCATCGAATATTGTCTATTCTAGCCCAGAACCATCTCCAGACTATTTCTTCTCTGTATCTCCATAACCAGTTTCCTGAGACATACACACTCTCACCCTCTCTCCTGGACTGCAGAAGTCACTTGCCATTGGTGCCTACCTCCAGTTCCTCACTTTGCACTCTCCCCTCACCATTCAAACACAAATGTCACCATGTTACTCTCTAGGGCACATGTGTCAAACACAAGGCCCGCGGGCCAAATCCGTCCCGCCAGGCCTTGCAATGTGGCCCGCACCGCACTGTCATCACTGCACTCCGCTGCGTTTCCATCACAATGACAGTTTATGACTGTTCAGTAAACCATTCGGCCCGCGATTTAGGCTGGATTTTAGATTTTGGCCCCTTCTCTGATTGAGTTCGACACCCCTACTCTAGGGGTTGATCAAGTCCAAGCTCCTTGACCCCTGCAACTTCATCTCCTACCATTTCTAGCCACAGCCCACAGTGGTTGCCTCAGCCAAAGGCTAGAATGCCATTCCTTCTCTTCTCAGGTTGACCAAATTGGTCTCTTGTCTTTTTGTATTTATTTATTTATTAATTATTATTATTATTATTATTCTTTTTTGGTTAATTTTGTTGTTGTTGTTGGTAGGCATTTTAGTGAGTGTGAGGTGGTGTCTCACTATGGTTTTGATTTACATTTTCCTAATGAGTAATGGTGTTGAGCATCTTTTTCATTTGCGTGTTGGTTTATCAGTCACTCTTAAGCAGATTGGGAAACTTTATCTGTAAAGGGAAGATAGTAAACATTTTAGGCTTTGTGGATCACACAATAACTGGTCAACTCTGCCACTGTAACATGAATGCAACTATAGACAATATGCAAATGAATGAATGTGGCTGGGTGCCAATAAAACTTTACTGAGCAAAGTGGACAGCAAGCGGGAGTTGACCCTGAGTTCAACATTTGTAGAACTCTGCTTTTTTTCTTTTTTCTTTTTAATGTTAGAAAACTGCTTTATTGGAATTGTGTATTATGAAAATTTCAAATGTACTGAAAAGTGGAGGAAATAATATATAATAAACATTTATATACTCATTACTTAGGTTTAACAATTAATTTGTCATCCTTAGTTTTCTGAAATAGTTTAAATATTTAAAATGAAATTATACACTGAGTGGCCAGATTATTATGATCTCTGAATGCATAATAATCTGGCCACTCACTATTTTAGAGGCCCAGTGCCCAGCCAGCCTGGCTAGGGGGAGGGGACATGGGCGGTCAACCAGCCTGCTTGCTGGTCAAACTCCTGGTCGAGGAAACAATTTGCATATTAGCCTTTTCTTATATATTGATATGATATACACTGAGCAGCCAGATTATTATGTGTTCAGAGATCATAATAATCTGGCCACTCAGTGTATATATCTCCTGACATTTTGCCAGTTTAATATGAATCTTTACAAAATAGGGTGTTTTTTTTTTAACATAATCATTAATTTACCTAATGATTAATAATAATTTGCTAATATTATCTAATATCAATTCACATTCAAATTTCCCTATTTTCTTCCAAACGTCTCTCAAAGTACCTCTGGTCAAACCAGGATCTGATGAAGGCCATGTATCATCCTAAAACCTCTGTTCTTACTCTTTTCTTTTTTTTAATAAGTTTTTATTATTCATATTATTACAAATGTTCCTTTTTTCCCCCCCCACCATTGCTCTCCTCCACCAGGTTCCCACCCCACCCTCTGCCCTTTCCCCTCTCCCCATTGTCCTCATCCATAGGTGCACAGTTTATGTTCAGTCTCTTCCCACGCCCCCCTCTCCCCTTTTCCCCAAGAATCGTCAGTTCACTCCCCTTCCATACCTCTGATTCTATTATATTCAACAGTTAATATTGTTCATCAGATTTTTTAAATTTCCTTGGTTTTTAGATTCACTTGTTGATAGTTACGTATTTGTTCATAATTTTTATCTTTGTTTACTTTCTCTTCTGAAAGAACCCCCTTCAGCAGTTCATATAATTTTGGTTTGGTGGTGATGAACTCCTTTAGCTTTTTTTTATTAGTGAAGCTCTTTATCTGGCCTTCGATTCTGAGTGATAGCTTTGCTGGGTAGATTATTTTTGGCTGTAGGTTCTTGCTATTCATCACCTTGAATATTTCTTGCCATTCCCTTCTGGCCTGCATGGTTTCTGTTGAGAAGTCAGCTGACAATCGTATAGGTGCTCCTTTATAGGTTACTACCTTCTTTGCTCTTGCTTCTTTTAATATTCTCTCTTTGTCTTTTGCTCTTGGAATTTTAATAATGATGTGTCTCGGTGTGGTCCTCTTTGGATTCCTTTTGTTTGGAGTTCTGTGCGCTTCCTGGACTTGTAAGTCTAATTCTTTCACCAGGTGGGGGAAGTTTTCTGTCACTATTTCTTTCAGTATGTATTCGATATCTTTCAGTATTCGATTTCTTTCAGTATGTATTCTTTCTTTCTTTCTTTCTTTCTTTCTTTCTTTCTTTCTTTCTTTTCTTTCTTTCTTTCTCTTTCTTTCTCTTTCTTTCTTTTTCTTCTTCTTTAAAATTTTTTTTTTATTGATTTCAGAGTGTGAGAGAGAGAAACATCAATGATGAGAATCATTGTCTGCTTCCTGCATGCCCACTTCTGGAGATCAAGCCCACAGCCTGGGCATGTGCCCTTGACTGAAATCGAACCCAGGATTCTTTAGTCCTCAGGCTAATGCTCTATCCACCGAGCCAAACCAGCTAGGGCCAAAGCCTCTTTTCTTTCTCTCCATTCCCAACTATTTGTGCTCTTTAAGCCTGTCATGTTGCAGAGCCTCAGATCAGAGCCTGTCCCTCCCTCCCCACCTGGGCACCGTTCCTGCATTAGGCTGCCTGAATCAAATGGGTAACCTGCAGTGCACTGGCCTCAGGGGTCAGAGCCCAGGGTCTAGCTGGGGCTCTGCTAACTGCCTGAGTGCCCTTGAATGTGGCTTCTTTTCTCTGAAGCTCCCCCAGCTGGTCAATGTGGGTGTTGGTAGTTTTCCCCTCTAAATACCCTCCCAGTCTGGTTATACTTACTGGGTACCTTCCCAGAAGCAGGCATTGTACATGAATCCAGGGCCATAGAAATAAATCAAAAGCCCCTGGTCCTTGACAAGTGGACACAGGAGAACTGGGCAGCTAAACTGGTGATTACCTTATAACTGAGGAAGTATTTTGATGGCTCCCAGGCTTTGTAGGAAGCCAGAAGAGAGAGGCCCTTTTGAGAGAAAGCTGGAAGGATGAAATGCTGTTGGAGATAAAGTTTAGAATGAACAGGAGGCTGTGGGCCTAGCAGGACCACAGGAGCTTATAAGCTAGCTTTCTGGGATTGGATAGAGGGAGGGAAGCCAATGGAAGTCACATCAAGAGGTATTTCAGGTTAGCAGAAGGGAGAATTTTCCACCAGCAAGGGCTATTACACACCAAGGAGAGAGAGAAAGCTTAGAGCTACTTGTCAGTGCATAGAAATGCACACCAGAGCTTGGAGTGCTGTGGTCAGAGGCCTCAGCCATTCCATTCCCGTCTGCTGAGCCATCCTCCGCCTTGGTTCCAGTCCTTCAGATGGAACAGCGGGCCACAAGCACTTCTGGTCCAGGAACACACGCAGATGGGAGTGCTGAGAAGGCCTGGAGGCCCATTCTGTCCCTGTTTGTCTCTCCTGAGCCCTCTCTACAAAGTGGGCTTCTCCACAGCTACTGGCCCTCACTCCACTGGCTCAAATTTTGACTGGGCCACAGTCATGTTTGAAAAACAGATTATAGCTATGTGCCTTTCTTTTCCTGACAAAAGTCAAACACTCACAGGTGACCCAAAGGCTGCATCCAATTTACTAGTATGTGGTTCATAGACCTCCCAAATCACACCTGAACGCCGGGCCCAGAACCTTTGCTCCAACCAGTCCACTGGCTGCTCCGTTCCCCAGGCCTTGGGTTGTTTCCTTCCGTTGCTGCTGTTACTCTAGGATTCCAGGCCAGGCAGGTGGTTGAATGTATTTCCTGAATGCCCATTCTGTGCTGTGGGGACATTGGTTGGCTCTGCCATAAGAGCTCCTGGACTGGTGGGGGAAAGTACACAGAGGGAATACACTAAAATGAGGCAAAGATTGAGATTCCCAGGCTGGGAGCCTAGAGAACAGGCAAGGTTTTACTTGGGAGGATCTGGGTAGGCTTTTTGGATGAAAGGGAGCTGGCCATTACGGACCTGAGGACATATGGAGAGGACATTGCAGGAATCCAGGACAACCTGAGCAAAGGGATGCAGAACGGGGCACACGTAATTTGGGTAGAGCATAGCAGGCGTGAAGCCCAATAGAAGAGGCTGGAAGGGTGGGCTGAGCACAGGCCATGATGGACTGGCCGTGGAATGTGTTAGGAGAAAATCAGGACCCACTGAAGCTTTTTCAGTGGAGGAGAGGGAGGATCTAGGACTGTTTTAGGAGGGACTCCCTGGGTGTGCATAGAGGCTGGATCGGAGGAGACAGATCGGCTGGGCTGGGCCAGTACACCTGACCCAGGTGCGGACAGAGCCAGGTGTTGAATGAACTAGGTCGATGTCAATGGGGCGGAGAGATGACTGAAATGAGAGATCTCCCCAATGAACACACAGAACTGGGCATGGACTTTCAGCTGTCCCCTTTCCCTCGGCCCCGATTCTACAGACGGATGTGCCACAGGAGGGCACAGGCCCTGGTAGGTTCTCCAGGAAGTCATTTTCGGGAGGTGTGCTGCAAGGCTATCGGCCTTCAGGAAAAGAACAGGTCCGGTGGCCCAGGGACTTGGGCCGGTGAGGGGGCAAGTTCAGTCTTGCAGTGGCGGAGGCAAGGTTCTAGCTAAGACTCAATGACCTGGTGGGAGGCCACTTCAGTGATCCAGACTATTGGCAGGGCTTGGGAACAATGTGCCAGGCCCACCCCCAGAGTCTCGGTTCAGTAGGTGTGGGGTGGGGCTCCAGAGTTTCTAAGGAGCTCTCAGGGGGAGGGGCTGGAGGCTGTGGTTTCCTGGCAGTCACACTTTCTACAAATAGGTTGGGGGGGCAGGTTACTTGGGTCTGGGTCAGGACTGCAGGGCAGAGCAAGGGCGGGCAGCAAAAGCCCTCACCAGGCGGGGAGGGCAGCCCTTTGCCCAATTGGGGCTCAGGGTCTATCTGGAGGGCTCCTGCAGCCACTTAATGATCTGTCTCACCTCTCTGATCTGCACTAACGATGCTTCCTTGGGAAGAGTTTGGCTGTTCTGCCCCATTTTCAACTGGGCCAGGTTCACTTTCAGTTGCCTTCACTCCTTTCCTTCTTGGAACTTTCAGGTTTTCAATCATGTGACTTGCATGAGCCCACTAGAATGTCAGCTGTGGGCTGTGTCTGTCTATCCACCACTGAAGCCCGGACAGAGCCCAACAAACAGGTGGAAACATGCACAGTTCAGAGTTTGACAAGGGACATCATTGGTCAAGGCAGCTGCTAGCATTTCCCCAGGGAAGCGGAGAGGACAAAGCTGAGGACACTTTGGCCCTAGATGCTTCTCGGCGAGGCCTGCCAGCCTCAGTCTTCCAAGCAGTGACCCTCCTTCCATTCCATGCCTCAGTTTCCTCACTCCCTCTCATCTCCCTGAGGAAATCAGGTAGGGAGCTCTGATTCCTTTCTAGGTGCTTCCATGAAGGTTTTATTTCTATTTCCAGGGCTGCATCACTTCCTAATCTGGTCTCCCAGGCTCCACACAGAGTGGCCAAAATTAGTTTCTTGATTTTAGCTGGCCATGGTTAAACTGGCAATGGTTTCCCCTGCCTACAGGGCAAAGTTCAGTTCCCTTGGCTTTGCATCTGAGGTCCTACCTACCTCTCCAGTCTGACTGACCTCCTACTGCTCTACACTTCCCACCCCAAGCCAGGCTGGTCGCTTTTGTACTTCCCTGAATCTGAGAAAGACAATGCGCTACTAATGAAACTATGACAAGCCATTGGCTGTGAACCCGATCTTTAATCCACCTAACAGCCTCTACCTCCTGACTCTTATCCTTCAAGGTCCAACTCAATACTGTTACCTCTTTCACAAAGGTGTTTTTGATGGTCTTGGCTAGATGCCATGTCTCCTTCCTCTGAGCTTACACCACCTTGTCTCCAGTGTATCATAGTATTACATAGGATTGTGAATGTATCTTAACTCATCTATTTTTAAGTGCCTTTGGGCAAAGACTGTCTTATTTCTGTTTATACTCCCCCCTACCCTATTAGTTTAGCAGTCTCTCCGCAGGTGGGCATCATGCCCATATTACACAAACCAAACGGCATGTGCAATGTCTTTATTCCAGCCTCCCCAACTTTGGACAAAAGCAGAGAAGAAAACAGAGGTCTTGAAGATTACATGTCAATTAGTCTTAGAAGAAACCAGGTTCTGTAAGCAGAACATCACTAGGAAAGAGAGAACGCGGAGCCATTATATGTGCTGGGCCTTCTGGAAATTGGCCGGAAGGTTCTGTGTGAGGGGTTCGATGAGCGAAGTGCCCTTTCTGCCCAAACTCCAAGCAGATAAAGGAGACTCTTTTCTGTCTGACCTTTTCCATACCACACCGTCATGCAGTCTGATGTCAGGAGAGTCACTAAATAGCTGAAAGAGCATGCCACAGGGACAGATCACCGCTGTGCCATTAAGGACAACGGGATTCTGTTGATAAAGTGAAATGTGACCATGACAGAATGTTTTATGGAGAAAAACAAAACAAAACAATGCAGACAGGCATTGCAGCTGGGCCTTGGAGAACTTGGAAGCACGTAAGGAGGGAAAGCACGAGGGATTGAGGGGGAGGGTTCCAGTTGCTTAAACTTTTTAGAAGTGTTTGCTCTAAACTCTATTTAAAATATACACTTGCAGTCTCACCATGTGTTTCTAACTGTTTCTCCTCTAGGATGTTTGTACTATGTGGCTCCTTAAACAGTCTGTGGCTTCTACTCTTATATTGGTTTGCATGGAAATGAATCTAGTTCTCCATCCTCAATTAGCAACGGGGTCAGTTCTTTGCTACAGCTTCCTCGATTATGTACAGGGACAGTGGGATGCTAAGGACCCAGGAGAAAGGGGGGATGGGAGAGAGAGAACACAAAACAGATTACAAAGCTGCCCGCTGAAGCCCAAGTCTGAGCCTGTGCTTCCACTGAGGCCTCACTTGTGGTCATGGGAAGGCCGGGTGTGCTCCTATCTAACTGGCAGGAGGTACCTGAGCTCAGAAGAAAGTCCCTTGAAGGAGGTTAGTTTATTGATCCACGAGGAGAGGTATTGGAGGCGGAATGTGATGAGAGGGCCCAGTCTCGGGGGCCTCACTTGACCCTCCGCAGGTGGTGGAAGCTCTGCACAGTTCGTTCCACAGCGTCATCCATGGTGACCAGCGGCTGGTAGCCCAGGGCCTTTTTGGCTCTCTCACAGCTGTAGTAGTGGAATGTGCCAGCCAGCGCGACCCGCATTGGGGTGAATGTGGGCTGGAGTTGGATGACAGGACTGATCACCATCACCAGGAGGGACAGCAGGAGGGCCAGGTAGTAGGCCACCCAGTAGGGGATGTGGTACTTGGGGGCTTCGTAATTGAGGCCTATCAGGATGCGGGACAGGAATGTCCAGAAGGGGATGGGTTCGTCATTGGTGATGTGGAATGCCTGAAGACAGAACAAGAAGTTAGAGACTGCTCCAGCAGCTGTTGGCTCAGCCTAGGACCAGTGGCCACTCCCCGTCGGCCTGCCCGCCACAGCTCCTTTGCAGGGTAGCTCAAAAGTGAGGTGGGTATTAAGCGCATGCAGATCACAGCATTTCCGTGGTCCTCTAATCCACAAGTGTCAGCTGCTGGCAGACAAGCTTTGGATTTGCAGCTCTGGGCCCCTTTAGGAGCAGAGAGGGAAGGCGGTGTAAATTTGCTCTGTAAGTCAGGCTTTACAGTGAAGTTTCGATTGCACTCGGGAAGGCAGTTTGTTAATTTCATTTGGTAATTGTGTTTGTTAAGTATGGAGACATTCATCTTATCTTCAGGCACAATGAGTGGGTCATAGTTTCTCAAATGTGCTGTGTTTGGTCTAAACCAAGCATGTCAAATTCGCGGCCCACAATAAATATTTTTGTGGCCTAGCCAATATAACGGTATGTAAGAAACGTTTTAATAAAACTTTCATAACTTAATTTTTATAATATCGTTATACATAATCATTAGTAAGGAACTACAACGTTCGCTAATGACTGATGACTATGATCGTGTTGCATTCATTTCCCTTATGTGCCTTATGCGCAGGCGCACCATTTCTCTCCACTAGTATTAGCAGCGAATATTTTAGCAGCTGATGTCTCTAGTCTGGACTGACTTGTTTGGTGTGCACAACAGGAAATATTTCGCTTTTGGAGAACAAGAAAAATAGATTTGCTTTATGCTTATTGTACGGTTATTCAGTGTCTGGTAAGTTCATGTTCAAGAAAAATATTACTTTTTATTAAAGTATTTTATTATTTTATGTTAATGGTGACTCATTTATTTCAGCCCTTTGTATTCAGCATGTCTCTATCAAAATAAACCTACGTTTCTATGAAAATGAAAGCTTTTGTATTTTTTTGTGGTCCACATAAACTTAAATCTTGTTTATTTGGCCCGTGTTAGCCTTTGAATTTGACATGCTTGGCCTAAATCAAAAGCCACCCCAAGAGTTATATGAGTGAGAAAATGGAACAAGTCCCATAAACCAAATGAGGCCCAAATAGGAGGGATTCCAAGGCAGGAATGAGAGGGAAGGATGAGGGGCCAATGAGCACTGGATGCCAAACGCCAGGAGATTCAGATACATCTGCACCTCAGGTGGGGTGAAGGCATGAGCATGGCTGGACGATGAGAGGAAAATGGAGACACTTGGAACGAGTGGGTGGAAGGGTGAATAGCACACATTCTGCCTGGAGTAGCCACGTCCAAGGTAGGCAGTCAGGTTACGTTCACGAAGAACCAGGCCCGAAAACCAGAGAACCAGGTCCTCAATCTCTCAACCGCAGCTCACACCTCTGGACTTCGGCTGCCCTGGGCAATATGGCCATGATGCCATATTCCTGACCATAGGGGCATAACCTCAAGCCAACGGGATCTTAAAGCAGGTCTACCAGGATACAGAATCATAGAGGAAATGTACCAGTGCATCCAATCACAAAGAGAAGAAATCTGAAGACGGATAGGGGAGCATGTGGTGGGCCAGCCACTGCCTAGCTGAGAGAAGCAGGCGCCTTACCTTCCCACCCAAGGCCGTGTCTCGGGAGAGGTTCTCTGCAGCCAGAATGTGTCCGTGAACCACATTCTCCACGAAGGTGAAGTCCACCAGGTTCTCCCCGTTTCTGTGGGTATACAGATGTGGTTACACTGGGCTGGGAGCACTCAGCTGCATGCTGAGACCCTGCACATGGACCTGTGGGTTGCTCTTAAGCCCCCGCACTTTATTTTATTTTTATTAATCCTAGCCCCCGGATATTTCCCCATTGATTTTTTTAGAGACTGGGAGGGGGAGAGACAGAGGGATAGAGAAACATGGATGTATGAGAGACACATCGATTGGCTGCCTCCGGGCCGGGGATCGAGCCTGTAATTGAGGTATATGACCTTGACCAGAATCAAACTCTGGACCCATCAGTCCACAGGCCAACGCTCTTTCACTGAGCCAAACCAGCTAGGGCCTGAGTCTCAGCATTTTAAAAGACTCACCTTGACATCTGTAATAGTTAAAGATGTGCAAGGGCCCAGGACTCCTGGGGCCCTCAGAGGCAGGGGGATACTGAAGGGCCAACTAATGTACGGAAAGCCTGGTGCCCTGCCTGCCCCATCCCGGCGTGGCCAACACTGGTGTCATCTGCTCTGAGCTCCACTTTGGGCAGCAGCCCTTAACTCTTTCCGGGACACACTGGGCTAATGCCTTGCTCTGGCCTCATGTGTTTCTACCATCTCTGTGTAATCCCTCAAAGCAATAGGACAGGACAGCCAAGTGAAAGGCAGGGAGGCAAGGTAACAAGAAAAAGACAGGAAGAAAAGGGGGGAAAGGAAGGAAGAAGGAAAAGTAAATGTATTGAGGAAGGCAGCCAGCCACACTGCCACTACCTGCTAGGCTCCACCACCTGCACTTTGTTCAGAAAAGCATGTTAGCGCCTCCTCCTGTCTTCATGGATGCAATAAGAGCTGAGGGCCTGGCCCCTGACCGTGGGTCAGGCTTTCCCCTTTGAGCCTTTTCCTTCCATTTCCAAACAGGGACACCAATCTTTCCCCAGCCTGCCTGAGAGTGTACTAGGTTGAATAGTGTCCTCCCCAAATTCATGTCCCCTTGGAACTTATTTGGGTTTTTGCAGATGTAATCAAGGTTAGGTGAGGTCATCTTGGAGTAGAATGGGCCCTAAATCCAATGGCTGCTGTACTTACAAGCCAAAGGAAATTTGGATAAAGACACACAGAAAAAGAAGATCGTGCAAAGATGGAGGCAGAGACTGGAGTGAAGCATCTATCTAAGCCAAGAAATCCCAAGGACTGCCAGCCACCACCACCAGCTGGGAGAGAGTCCTGGGCGAGATTGTCCCTCAGAACCTTCTCAAGGAAACAATCCTGCCCATGGCTGGATTTCAGACTTCTGGCCTCCAGAACTGGGAGAGGATCCCTTTGTACCTGATTACCAGCCTGCGACCCCCCACTTTGCCCCCGGTCTGGGTTATTTGCTATGGGAGACTCAGCAAATGAACATAGAGGGCAGTAGAGAAGGCCACATAAGAAGAGAATTGGCCCTAGGCAATCTGGTTCAGTGGATAGAGCATCCAGTCTACAGACCAAAGGGTCCTGGGTTCGATCCTGGACAAGGGCATGTACCTCAGTTGCAGGCTCAATCCCCGGCCCAGGTCTGGGCACGTGTGGGAGGCAACCAATCAATGTGTCTCTCTCACATTGATGTTTCTCTCTGTCTCTCCCTCTCCCTTTCACTCTCTCTAAAAATATCATTGGGTGAGGAATAACAACAACAAAAATAAGAGAGAGCTGAATATAACTTGATCTTTGTTACAGTGGGTTCAGGGGATCTTGCAAAAAGCAATAATGAGCTGACTTACCCGATCATGAACTTCATCTTGCCTTTTCTGGCTGCCTCAATGAGGATGGGGACCAGTTGGGGGTCTCTTGGACCGAAAATGCCATGGGGGCGGATGGCTGTGGTGAAGAAATTCCTCTCAGGATCATTGGCGCCCAGAACTTCCTGAAGGAGAGCAGAAGGAGCAGTGGATGTGCCGTACCAGCTAAGCATTACCTCCCACAGGGGACACGGGTGCTGCCCACTGCCCAGGGCTAAAGATCTGCATCAATGAGTGGTATAATTCTGGCTACTTCTCTATTCCTCCACCGTCACCATCCAAATTTGGAAAATGCAGGAGAGATAGCTGGGTCAAAACCAGCGAGATCAAACAGAAAGGCTTGCGTTTGGGTATAAGACTAAAATGCACAAATGCAGCCAGGGGAAGATGAGCCTTGGCAGCATTTTGCGGAAAAGATCCGGGGGTTCCGGTGAGCCAGTCGGCCCTGAACCTCCCACGAGACTGCTGCCACCTAAGGGGCTCTGGCTTTAAGCTCTATTGTGCTGACTGCACGTTTCTGCACTAGCAGTCTTGGGCTGCTCTGGCTAGTGCTGAGCACCACCTCCCAGTAATGGGTTCTGATGAATCCATGTGGGTTACAAAGAAGGGCCAGACAAGGTGAAAGGTATAGGAGAAGCAGGACAGTTAATACAGGTCAAGTCCTCAGAGCAGTGCCTGGTACCTACTAAGCACTCAAGAGGAGGCAGCCACTATTCCTGTCATCCATTGTTGGCAGGAGAGGAAATCTACATTCTTTGTGGCTTAATGGACAAACTAGAATGTAAGGCATAAAATACAGAGAAACGGGTTTCGCCTCAGAAGTTACGCAACTTCCTAAAGGATTTGCTATGTAATTGGTAAAAATGGGGAACGTGCCAGTACCTACCTTGACAGGACTGCATGCTAAAGAAATGAGATGGCCCTGCCAATTTTCTGTAAGTACGCTTGGTAAGTATCATTTGTCACCTCACCCCAGGCTCTCTACTCTACAGTGGCAAAATTTTTGTATATATTTGGGTCCCAGAGAGCTGAAGTGACTTACTGGGTTTAGAACTACTGTAGCTGCCCAACAGTGAAACATTAGCCTTGCATGAGATTCCCAGAGCTGTCTCTCCTCTTCCCGCCAGGCCCCTGGTCCCCATGGCAATGGGGGAAATGACTAAATAAGCCTTCCAATGCCCTGTACCAAGGCTCATCTCTGTTACTAAAAAGAAGAGAGGTGAAGGGGTCCTAAGTCGATACCACATTCATTGTCTATGTTGGGAGGTCTGAACACCGACAGTGAGTTACTGTGTGCCAACAACGGCTGACAGGATGCTTTAGTGGGTTACTTCTGGGTGTTTACAGGCTTTGCTCTTTCCCATTGAGCACCGAACGTCAGTGCAAGTGACACAGCAAAGGTCTGGGCCATAGCTGCCACTTGCAGCTCCTAAGCGCAAAGGGTGGAAGTCCCAGGCACCTTGAGTGAGTGCACAGGGCCCATTGGATGCTTCGGTGTTCTCTCGGTCGAGTCCAAGAAGGTGGGAGTTCCATGAGGCTCTCTATGCTCCAAGGGGCAGGGACAGGACTCCAACTTGCAAAAGGCCAGGCCTCCACTTCCCTGGACATGGGAGGACCTTGTGTCTCTCTGAAGATGAGTTCTCCTGGGACTTTCTGAGCTGGAGTAATAGCAAACCGGTGGCAGGTCCTCAGGTAGTACAGGGGGACTCATGCCAAATGGACACTAAACTGGTTTAGTGGCTGTGGTGTGCTACAAACTCCTGGGAGAGGTAAACCCCCAGGACCCCACCTAAGGCAAGCTATCTGTGGCTGACTGTAGGGGGCCCCCTGGAAAATACCTGGACATTCTTTAGATTGTTGTTGACTGAGCCTCGGATATTGACAGAATCATGTCAGTTACCTTCCTTGGGATTGCGGAGATGTTCTTAGTTCCTGGCTTGTGTTTGTCAGGCAGGAAGGAGTGGATGGGACCTGGCCCCTCCCAGGCTCCTTGTTTTTCCTGTGAAAACCCCCCCCCCTTTGTGTATTGGAGAATAAATAGTGTGTGGTTCAGAGGTTGTCAGTCTCTCTAGCAGAGGAGGTCTGCAACCTACCTGGGGCCCAGCTTAAACCTATTTCTGCATCGACTCTCTTCATTTCTTTATTTCTCAATCCCTGGCTGCCTCTACGAAGAACCAATTTCATCTCTCTTTCCGTGCTGACCACGGAGAAGGGAGATCCCCAGCCTTATCAGGCCCCCTAGCTGATGAGCGTTTGTGGCCTTCAGCTGAGGCTGTCCTCATGGCAGTGCCCTCCCTGGACATTAACCCTGGAACTAGCTGTTGTCAGGGTCCCCGGAGCTCAGGAGTCTGAAGGCTTGGTGCCTGTTACTCAACTCAGATTGCCGCTAAATCCAGTTTCTCGCAGAAGCCAGGCTTCCCAGTAGAAAAGTATTTTCCCTTGAAATAAAGCAAGATCCTTCCGCCCTTTAATTTTAAAAAGGGAGGGGAGCAAGAGTGCTACTAGGAAGCTGTTTCAAATATAAACACCCTCCTTGTGTGTGAAGCCTAAGTGCTGCCTGCATACTTTGGATTGCCATAAATTGCCTGATTTCTGATCTCTATAGCAGCTGAGTAACCAACCCTGCATAGCGTGAGCTCCAGTGCAGGCTCTGGAGCTAAACTGCCCTGGTTCCACCACCTACTAGCTGTATGGCCTCAGGGAGCTTCTGAATCTCTGGGCATCAACTGTCCTCACCTGTAATCTGGTGATGATAATAGTACCTACCTTAGGGTGTCATCATGGGGTTGAAATGAGGCAGTTCCTAAAAAAGTAACAGTGTCTGGCCACATTAAGCTATTTTGTTATGATTTTTTAAGCTGAATTTCACCCACACATTTTACTTCCCAAGTCAGGTACTTAGGCCTCAGAATAGTAACTTTAAATGTTTACTAACATTTCTCTTAGGAATCTAAGCCCCTCAGATGTCCCTGGCACTCAACCAGCTCTCAGGTACGTACTCTCTCCTGCAAGATCTTCGTCTCCGTGTAGTAGTCAATGGGTTTCATGGCATAAGGGAGGTCCTCAGTTCCATTCTTGATGTCAACGCCCTCAAAGATGACACTAGCACTGCTGGTTAAAATGAGTTTCTGGCAGAGGAGAAAGGAAGATGAAAAAAAAACACAAGTCAGGAATGATCCCTAACTAAACATTCCAATGGCTGTGGATAAAAGAGAATCAAATGGTACTTGTTCATGACTCTTGCATGCAAGGCACTAGACTAGGGGTGTCGAACTCAATCAGAGAAGGGGCCAAAATCTAAAATCCAGCCTAAATCGTGTGCTGAATGGTTTACTGAACAGTCATAAACTGTCATTGTGATGGAAACGCAGCGGAGTGCAGTGATGACAGCGCGGTGCGGGTCACATTGCAAGCCCTGGCGGGAAGGATTTGGCCCGCGGGCCTTGTGTTTGACACATGTGCACTAGACGAACTATTGACTGTAGTGCTTTCACTTTTCAAGCTTTCTTAAAATAATCCAAAGATCACCATCTTTTGCAGCTATGATTATCCTAGGCACATTATGGCATTACATGCTAAAATAGATTTCACATTTTTTATATATTCTATCACAACTGAGGGATAGAACAGACTTCCATTGTTCATGGTATTTCACTATGGGAGTGATTCTCCATGGAAGAAGGATAACTCTGAGGGAGATCTGTCTGAAAAATACCCCTGCTGATTCTGACACCAACCTTGTCATATCAGTACATGCACCCATGCCCACTTGAGAAATACTATTCAAAAGGAAGATGCTGTCTTACGAGGTCAAGTTCCTAGCCCATCTGGTTAAAGAAACCTCATCCAACACTGACATCATTAACTTGAATCGTATCTTTTTTTTCTTTGTGTGTGTGTGTGTGTATTGGTTTCAGAGAGAGAGAGAGAGAGAGAGAGACAGAAACATCAATTTTGAGAGAGAATCATTGATCTGCTGCCTCTGGCATGCCCCCTACTGGGGATCGCAACCCAGGCATGTGCCCTGACCACTAAGGGAATGTGACCTCCTGGTTCATAGGTTGATGCTCAACCACTGAGCCACACTGGCTGGGCTTGAATAATATTTTAACCACTTTTATTCAACACTGTCTTAGAGTCCTAGGATAAGACAAACAAAAAAGTATTATACTTTGAAAAGAAAAAACAAAACTATCACCATTCACAGGTATGGGAAATGTGGACACAGAAAACACGATGAATGTACAGAGAATATTAAAGTGAAGGGTTCAGCAAAATTGCTGAGTATAAAATCAATACACAAAAATCAACTGTGTTCCTATACACTAGCAATTGAAAATGTGATGTAAAAGATATTTCAATAACCATAATGAGGCACATAGGGGTTTTTCAAAAAAAAATACCCTATCTTACCTAATAATAGACAAACATGTAAATTGACCATACCTCTGCTACACCCAGTCAATCAGAGTGACTGTGCAAATTAACCCAACAAAGATGGCGGTTAATTTGCATATACAGGTGCCTTTGGCCTGGGTCCTGGGACCATCCTTGGCAGCCAGGTCACTTGGAGGTAGGCTCCGAGTGGGCTCCTAGACAGGGCCGAGCCTATGATTGGATCCAGGGCGGGGGAGGGGCTTGCCCAGGCCTAAAGTCTGGGTCAGAGGCTTTGGGCCTGAGCAGGGGTGGAGCCGGCCATCCGAGGGGGCAGAGGCTGAGCTGGTGATCAGAGGGAGCTAGGGGGCCCCTGCCCAGGCCCTAAAGCTTAGGCCAAAGCTTCAGGGCCTGGGCAGGGGCTAAGCCGGTGATCAGTATAAATTACAGAGGAAACACCTTTTCTGACCGCTCATTGGCTAAGCTCCCTGTATGCAACTGGTAATATTCTTAGTAACTTAGGTAATAAGAATCCATAAAGGTGATCTAGGTTTTTCCACCACACTTCTGGAGAGAAAACAACAACAAAAACAACAAAAAAATAAACGAAGGTCCACTGCTGGAGGGCTAAGAAATGTCATATCCTACCCTAGCTGGTTTGACTCAGTGGATAATGCCTCGGCCTGCCGACCACAGGATCTGCGTTCGATTCTGATTAAGAGCATGTACCTCGGTTGCAGGCTCCTCCCTGGCTGGGGCCCAGGTCAGGGCTCATGCAGGAGGCAACCAAAGTGTTCCTCTCACTTTGATGTTTCTGTCTTTCCCTTTCTCGTCCACATTCTCTAAAAATCAATGGAAATGTATACTCAGGTTAAGATAAAAAAAAAAAAATGTCATATCCTATGAAAGACACATATTTAAAATGCCTAAAGAAAGTTGTCATTTTTTTCATGATGAAGGGACTGGAGGAGTCCATGCTAATGAAAACACCTTGGTGGCTGTGGTGACTGGCAGTGGCTATAGCAGTGGGGTGATGGGGCCGGTGCCTTCCCCTGATTGGCCTGGTTACCTTCCACAAAGGGAGGCCAGACTGCGACAGGCTCACTCCCTCCGGGTAGGCCTAAGCCTTCAATAGGACATCCCCTGAGGACTCCCAGAATGTGAGAGGGGGCAGGCTGGGCTGAGGGACACCCCCCAGTGCATGAATATTGTGCCCAGGCCCCTAGTGAAGTATAAAGCTCTACTGAAAGGCATTAAAGATAGAGATAAAGAGAGATCACATGTATTTATGCATAGGAAGACTCAATATTGGAAGCCTGTCAATTCTCTCCCAAATGACCTTTAAGTTTGATACAATTATAATAACAATTCCAGTAGTCTTTATTAACTCAACAAGCTGATTCTAAAAAGTATATGGATGAACCCTGACCAGTGTGGCTCAGTTGGTTGGAGCATCATCCCGTACACGGAAAGGGGACGGGTTTGATTCCCAGTCAGGGCACATACCCAGTTTGCGGGTTTGATCCTTGGTTGGGGCATGTTTGGGAGGCAACTGATGGAAGCTTCTCTCTCACATCAATGTTTCTCTCTCTCTCTCCCTTCCACTCTAAAATCAATTTTAAAAACATTTTTAAAAAGTATATGAATGAGGAAAGGGCTAAGGCTGGCCAAGCAAATTCTGAAGAACATGGCTGGGCGTAACTTGTCTTACCACACACTGAGATATATCCTTAGACTCACTGAATTAAGGCAGAGCACAGTGGCCTGAGCACAGACAAAGGCCAACGGAGTGGAAGAGAGAGCCAGGCACAGACCCATGCACAGAAATGTGTGACAGCACTCACTCCAGCCTTCCCCTTACCTGAACCCCAGCCTTTTTGCAAGTTTCAATGACGTTCCTGGTGCCAATGTAATTCACTCTATAAAAGAGTTCCTTGTTGTTACTGGATGGTGGGGGTGATGCGCAGTGGAAAACTGTGCTTACACCTTTCAGAGCTGGGTACAAGTCCTGGAAAAGCAAACAAAGACAAAACAAATCACTCCTGCCTTGCACAAGTAAACAGCCTCCTCACATTCCCACTCTCCAATCTGTGGCTCATAGGTGTCTTGCCCTTTTAGAATTCTACAGTTACCAAAGAAATGCATTCTCATTGTAAAAGATTCAAACAATGCAGCAGTACATGCGAAAGAAACAATGCTGTCCCTTTAATCGCCCCCTCCTCATTAACTGGTCCCTAATAAAAACTGGTTTGGGGCATCAGAAGCCTGTGGGGCTTGGCCAGGGGCAACATCTGTGCCATGGGGTAAGGGCATGATTTAGGACACCTGAGGGTAAAACTTCTGGGGAAGATGAACTTATAGACACAAATTATAAAGCATATGAAAAAGTCTCACACCATGAAAGACAGTGTAAATGGCCAATATACAGGAGTATTCTTTTCTGTGAAACTAGACATAAAACAACAACCTTAAAGGAGTTGAAAACAGGTATGTTTAGTTTACTGCTAAGAGGAACCAGAGGTCCCCAGAGCAAAGCCTGATTGTAGATCTGGGGCAGGAAATAGATGAGATGAGCCAGCAATACCTTGTCATACTGGAAAGCAAGAAAGCTCGCCAGGACACCTGAGGTCCTGCTAAAAGGACTAAGAGCCAGTTTATAAAGGCTCTCAGGGGCCAAAGAAGGGACAATTTGATCACCAGTATAATACAATTTCCTTCTGCAAACTGGTAAATAAAGGGAAAGAGTCACACATTTAATCTGCATAAGTTACAAAGATCTGAGGTAAGAAACAAAGAATGATAGCACGTTACCATTTGGCAAAGTCTTAATTACGTAATAAGATCTAAGATTGACCATCAATAGATGCTAAGATCAAAAAGACGCCCATGAATTATGTGGCTAGATTCACTGATAATTAATATTGTGTCGCAATTCCCTCTATGTAGATACGCATAGACATACGCTTTTTTTTTCTTTTCTTCCTGAAAACATTAGAGTAAGTTATAGACATCAGGCTACTCTGAACTATTCACTTAGCATCTCCTAAGAACAATGCCGTCTTCCTAAATAACCACAAAACAATGATCACACGCAGAAATGTAACAGATAGGACACTCTTGTCCAATAATTAGTCTATATCTAAATTTCCCCAATGGTCCCAATAATGTCCTTTATAGCCATTTTCATATTTGGATCTAGGATCCAATCGTGGATTGATCACACATTGCATTTAGTCCTCGTACCTCTTCCAGGTCTTTGAATCTGGAACAATCTCCCCATCTTATTTATTTTGTCTTTTGGAACACTCACTTTTCAAGCCAGTTATTTCAGAGTGCCCCTAGATTTGGATTAGTCTGTTTAATCGTGATTAGATTCAGGCCTAATACTTTTGGCATGTTGGCTTTGATCACTTGGCTAAGGTGATGACTGTCAGATTCTGGCCATAAAAAAAGGTACCTCTCGCCGAAACCGGTTTGGCTCAATGGATAGAGCGTCGGCTTGGGGACTGAAGGGTCCCGGGTTCGATTCCGATCAAGGGCATGTACCTTGGTTGCGGGCATATCCCCAGTAGGGGGTGTGCAAGAGGCAGCTGATCGATGACTCTCTCTCATCGATGTTTCTAACTCTCTATCTCTCTCCCTTCCTCTCTGTACAAAATCAATAAAATATATTTAAAAAAAAAAGGTACCTCTCTCTTTGTGTAATTAACAAGTAATTTGTGGGTGCTGGCTGGCATGCCTCGGTGGTTAGAGTGTCAGCCTGCACACCAAAGGGTCAAGGGTTCAATCCCAGTCAAGGGCACATACCTGGGTTTCAGGTTTGATCCCCAGCCTCAGTTGGGGCATGTGTGGGAGGCAATTGACATCTCTTTCTTTTTCCCCCTCCCCCTTCCTTTCCACTCTCTCTGAAAATCAATTGAAAAAATATCCTCATGTGAAGATTTAAAAAAAAAAATGTTTTTAAAGTTTCAGTGGGGTGATCATTTGAGACTATGTGAATAGCTTCCTGCCCAGCAACCTTCTACCAACTGATTTCAGCGTTCAGTGATAATCTCATTCTCACTCCCAAACAGGGAGGACACGTGACTAACCGTTGCCTAACAGTGACACCAAAAAGACTAACTGTACCAAGTGTTGGTAAGGAAGTGCAGCATTGGGAGTATTCCCACACTGCTGGTGGGGATGAAAAATTAACATAGCAGCTTTGTCAAGCAGTTTGGCAAAATCTAACAAAATTCAAAATATTAATACTCTTGTTGACATGGGTAAAGCTTGAAAACATGTTCAGTGAAAGAAGCTAGTCATAAAAGGACAAACACTGTATAATTACACGTGTATGAAATGTCCAGAGTAGGCACATCCACAGAGACAGATGAGTGGCTGGGTGAGTAGGAGAGGAAATGGGAAGCTAATGCACCTAGGGTTTTATTTTGGGGTGATGAAAACGTTCTGGAATTAGTGAAGAAGGCTGCCCAACTTTATAAATATACTAACAACCACAGAATTGTATACTTAAAAAGTGGAAAATTTATGGAATGTGACATATCTGAATAAAAAATTTAAAAAATCCGCCGAGACCGGTTTGGCTCAATGGATAGAGCGTCGGCTTGGGGACTGAAGGGTCCCGGGTTCGATTCCGGTCAAGGGCATGTACCTTGGTTGTGGGCACATCCCCAGTAGGGAGTGTGCAAGAGGCAGCTGATCGATGACTCTCTCTCATCGATGTTTCTAACTCTCTATCTCTCTCCCTTCCTCTCTGTACAAAATCAATAAAAATATATTTAAATAAATAAATAAAAAAAATAAAAAATTTAAAAAATCCCTGGCAGCCCGCTGGTATGGCTCAGTGGTTGAGCATTGACCTATGAACCTGGTTCAATTCTGGTCAGGACACATGCCTGGGTTGCAGGCTCAATCCCTAGTGTGGGACATGCAAGAGGTATCCAATCAATGATTCTCTCATCACTGATATTTCTCTCTCTCCCCCTTCATCTCTGAAATCAATACATTTAAAAAAAATAATGATTAATCAATTAAAAAAAAAACAGAATTGTACTTTTGGGTACACACTCCGAAGTAGCAGCTTACCAGCTACACTACAGTCTATGGTCAGCTTTGTTTGTAAATAAAGTTTAATAGGCACATGGCCATGCCCATTCATTCATGTATTGCCCAGGCTGCTTTTGCACTACCACGGCAGAGTGAAGTAGTAGGGACAGAAATGACGGTTATTCATTCTGAGGAGTAAGAATGTGGATGCCCGTCAGCAGATGATTGGATCAAAAAACTATGGTACATCTACACAATGGAATACTATGCTGCCATAAAAAAGGAATTCTTATCATTTGGATGGAATTAGAAAACATTATGCTGAGTGAAATAAGCCAGTCAATGAAAGAAAACACTACATGATCTCACTCATTTATGGATAATAAGGAACATTATAAACTGATGAACAAAAAGATAGATACAGAGACAGTAAAGCAACAAACAGACTGCTAAATTACAGCGGGGAGGGTAGGGAGATATGGGGGAGATAAGAGATCAACTGAAGGACTTGTATGCATGCATATAAGCATAACCAATGGACGCAAAACTCTGGGGAGGGAGGGCATATATGGGAGTGGGGGGGAATTGGTAAGACATGTATACATATAATACCTTAATAAAAAAATGAAAAAAAAAATAATATTATAATGGGTTCAAAAGAGAACTCAAAGAGTATCACTCACAGTATTACTGTAAAATAACATGATAATCAGCTTAGGATAAAGCAAATACTACAAAAAGAAACAGAGTGAATAAATATAAAGTGGTTGTGCATTCTAAAAAAAAAAAAAAAAAAGAATGTGAGTGGGTGTCAAATTCTTTCCTCTAACTTTAATGTTTTTCAAAATAAAAATTTTTGGAGCAATGTGCCTAGCCTCTAAGCAGGGGAAGTCCACTGCTTTCCATTTGGGGCCGATGGGAAATCGGTAAGGCTGGGTGTGGCCCATTACCTGTTGGCTGCAGA
The DNA here is from genome assembly GCF_014108245.1 of Pipistrellus kuhlii. Classification (NCBI taxonomy): domain Eukaryota; kingdom Metazoa; phylum Chordata; class Mammalia; order Chiroptera; family Vespertilionidae; genus Pipistrellus; species Pipistrellus kuhlii. The sequence goes on along the minus strand of NW_023425550.1, from coordinate 2,009,285 downwards.
GGTCCCCCAGAAAGAACTGCACCTGTGGGTTGTCGAAACCCTGCCGCATATCAAACACATTGACGGTGTAGCCTCTTGCCAGCAACTGCTCCACCATGTGCTGCCCCAGGAACCCAGAGCCTCCGATCACTGTGCACTTCTTGGCCTGTGGAGAGAGAGGGACAGCAGGGGCCACACATGCGGTGAGAACTGGAACCTATAAAGAGCCTGAATTCACACGTCATGAGCCACTGAGATGGCAGGTCCATCTCTTTGTTTGTTTGAAACCCTTCTTAAACCAAGTTGGAAGCTTTATAGAATTCTGGCGTTCTATCCCCGGTGGCAACCTCCTCTCCCGGGATCAGTGAGGAGGGAAGAGCGAGAGCAAATGAGTCTGAGAAAAGACTTTGGCTGCACTGATGACCTAGTATCTGCTTTGTGTTCAGTGAAAGGAAAAGGAGTCAGCTCTGAAAGAACTTAAACCCCTTATGATCAAAACTGGACAATACGGCCCAGCTGGCATGGCTCAGTGGTTGAGCATAGATTTATGAATCAGGAAGTCGCAGTTTGATTCCTGGTCAGGGCACATGCCCGGGTTCCGGGCTCAATCTCCAGTGGGGATCCTGCAGGAGGCAGCCGATCAATGATTCTCTTTCACCATTGATGTGTCTATCCTTCTCTCCTTCCCTCTTCCTCTCTGAAATCAATAAAGATATATATTAAAAACACTCACACATAAAACACTGAACAATATGAAAAAAACAAAAGTGCTATCCCCTTGCTTCTGGTAGCTGGTTTCTGGGCACTTATAAGGCAAAACAAACAACAAAAACAAAACATGCTCCCACTCAACATCAGAGTGCACTTAAAACATGAGAAAGAGGACAGCCCAGTCTTCATACTTGTAAGAGAAAGTCAGGCCCTTTTTCTCCCTGACCCCATGGGGCTGAGCTGGGAGGCATTGGGCTCACTGCCTAACCCCTTCTTGACTTAGTATGTCCAAGACTGTTACAATCCAATGGCATCTGCTGGTGGGGCTTCCATGAAGATGGGTGATCTGTTAGCCAGGCCCAGGGCTTTGCTTTCCCTTCTCTGAGCTCCGAGGAGGTCAATGAATCTGGGACAGCTCTAGTCTTTTTTTTTTTTTTTTTAAATATATTTTTATTGATTTTAGAGAGGAAGGGAGCGGGAGATAGAAACATAAATGATGAGAGAGAATCATTGATTGGCTGCCTCCTGCATGCCCTGCACTGGGGATCAAGCTCACAATGTAGGCATATGCCCTGACCTGGAATTGAACTGTGACCTCTTGGTTCATAGGCCAATGCTCAATCACGGAGTCACCATGGTCAGGCAAAAGAGCTCTAATCTTTATATCTCAGCTCCTGCAACATGGACATTTTCTTAGTTAAATTCCAACTCTGGTAAATAATGGAAGGACAGAGCACTTCAGTATTCTCACTCCATGGAGTCAATGCAAAATTGTGGCTGCTGCATGTTTATTACACTGGCTACAAGTGGGCCAAAGGACAACCGTGATATCTTTCCTATCTTTCGGGTCTTTCTATAATAAAACCAAATATGGACTTCCTTAAGATAACAAACCCCCATTTCTCCTAAGCTCATGTATAGTAAATCAAAGTTGGGGTCTAAGAAGTAAAAATCTTAAAGAAATTCTGTTCTTGATTAAGTACAAACAATCAAATGCCCCTACTTATTCCTTACACACCTATACAATTTAGATGCAGGAGATTCCAGGGGCGCCACGGCTCCTTCTATAGATTCACCCCTGCCACCCTGGAGTCCCATTAGGAATGACATTTTTACTGGGGTCCACCGGGCATCTGCAGAAGGCTCTAGAGCTTTGGCATCGTTTATCCAGGCCTCACTATGCCACTCCCACCAAATGATCCGTTCAACTCAGTCTAGTCTACACTGTTTTGATTACTCCCACATACATGTAATCATATCATGCTCAATAACCTGCACCTTAACTGAAATTTCTAAGATATTCCCAGGGCATAACACTAACCTCATTCAGTCCGGTTTTTGGCAATCCTCTTCGTCCCCTCCTCCCAAGTTCAGTTTTTTACCCCCTCAAATAACTCTGATTCTCCCTGCTTCTCTAATTGATTTCTCTAGGCCAGTGGTTGGCAAACTCATTAGTCAACAGAGCCAAATATCAACGGTACAACGATTAAAATTTCTTTTGAGAGCCAAGTTTTTTAAATTTAAACTTCTTCTAACGCCACTTCTTCAAAACAGACTCGCCCAAGCCGTGGTATTTTGTGGAAGAGCCACCCTCAAGGGGCCAAAGAGCCGCACGTGGCTCACGAGCCGCAGTTTGCCGACCACGGCTCTAAAGTAAAGTCCGTCTGGGTCTAAAGTGGGGCCAATGTCTTTCATCACAGTTAGAGATCAGGTGAAATAACCACTATTCATGGCCATGAGAAACAACGCAGGGGAAGTGGGCATAATGGACAAGGAACATGTATTAGAAGGAAGAATAAAACTCCAGACTGGAAACAGGTAATGAAATTCAAGAATGGGTTACTGAGGGGAGTTATAAAATCAGTATCTTAGAGAGTATTTTTTTCTTTTCTTTTTAAAAAAAATTTTTTTATTGATTTTTAGAGAGAGAAGAAAGGAGAGGGAGAAGAAAAACATCAATGTGAGAGTGGAACATCAATTGGCTGTCTCCTGCAAGCCCCCCACTGGGGATGAAGCTTGCAACCAGACACATGCCCTGACCAGGAATTGAACCAGCATCCTCTTGGTTCAGGGGATGATGCCCAAACTAAGAAGAGTTTTATTTTTGTTTTTCTCTCTCCGATTGACTGTGATATATATTCTCAAACATTCTTAAAAAAACGTAAGGAAATCCAGGTATAGATCTTTTAAATTTATAAAAAGAAAGGCTAAATGTCGTAAGGCAAACCAAGGGACCCATTTTATATATCTACCACATTTTCTTTACTCATTCGTCTATTGATGGACATTTAGTTTGCTTCCACATCTCGGCTATTATAGATAATGCTGGCTACAGCACAGGGAATACTTGCGCATGGTGCCAGATGGGCACTTATCGGGGTGATCCCCCCCGACAAGTCGTATAAATATCCAATAACCATGCTGTAGACCCGCAACCAAGAGAACAGTATATGTCACTTGTAATTGAAAAAAAAGACATTAAAAAGTGATCAATCTTTACTTTATCTGTCCATCTTTATATCTATATCTATCTATCTACTGCTCCTAACTACTTTAGTATAAATTTCTTTCGCATTTCAAAAGATATTCCTAAAGTTAGCTAGTTTAGGATCACAGGTGATTTAAAGATTTCCAATTTGTATTTCAAAAACAAAACTCTTGCTCTAGAGAGTGTTAATAGGAACGAAATCCATCTAGACAGCCTATTTTAATTGCATTGACTTTGAGATTAGAGAATGTCTAGGCCACAGGGTTTCTTCCAACCTTTTTTCTCCGTTTTTCAGAGATGTCTCACACAGAATGTATAAGTTCAGATAAAAGTGTTCTTTTGATTTTACTAGTTTACATGTTACTTTCTATAGTGCTAATCAATGAGAAAGAACAACCTTTGATAGAACCATTGGAATCGAGGCTTTTTTTTTTTAATTATTGCCGAGTATCAGTAAAATCCTAATTTATTCAAATGAGGAAGTCCAGCTGGCACGTGACTCTGCTAGTTTGTCTGAACACAGAATCTAAGATGAACCTTCAACTCCTGGGGCGCAGAGGAGGCTTCACTCTGAGCTCGACCCCCCAACCAGGGGGATGCAGTGGCTCACGGGAGTTCTCCTTTATTAGCATTTGAAATAAACACTTTTTAGCTTGGCATGATTACAGTTCTGAAGCATCAGCATTCATTAAAAATGGAGCTGAAACCGGTTTGGCTCAGTGAATAGAGCGTCAGCCTGCGGACTGAAGGGTTCCAGGTTCGATTCTGATCAGGGGCATGTACACTGGTTGCGGGTACATCCCCGGTAGGGCGTGTGCAGGAGGCAGCTAGTCGATATTTCTCTCTCATCAATGTTTCTAGCTTTCTGTCCCTCTCCCTTCTTCTCTGTAAAAAATCAGTAAAATATATTTTTTAAAAAGTGAATGGAAAAATTTCTGGGAGGCCTTGCTATTGACCTTGTCACCCCAGAGGAAGGCCTCTGCCATTCCACCCAGAAGCCTAGTCTAGCCTGCTTGGCCCAAATGAAGGGAAACCGAGATACCAACCTGACAGCAGTTCCTGCCAGCCATGTGAGGCCATCTGGAACACACACCTCAGGAAGGTCACATGACTGCAGCTTTGGGAGTGAGCCCAGGGGAGACCAGCCACGGACTCCCCGATAGGCCCAGCCCAAACCATAGAAACGTGGATAAGTAAATGGGTGTTGTTTTAAACCACTAGGTTCTGACCTTGGTACACAGCAGTAGCTGGTACCTTAAATAAAGATATCTAGCTTATCTAGAAAAATTATATTCAACATTAATTGATTTAATAAATGTACCAAATATAATGTTTTACCCACATAATTATCAGTGACTTACTGGTATGTATGTGCTTGATTTTGCCCTTATTTGGTTTGGGCTAACCTTTCTTGTGTCAGTACTCACTTTTGGAATGTCTTCTGACAAATGTGTCCCTGTGACCTGGTCTCTCTTTGGTTTGCCAGCTGCTTGTTCCATTTCAGCTCCAAATATGGTCTTGTTTGTGATGAAACCTTTTCTTTAAAAAAAAAAGATTTTATTGATTTCAGAGAGGAAGGGAGAGGGAAAGAGATATAGAAACATCAATGATGTGAGAGAATCATTGATTGGCTGCCTCCTGCATGCTCCCCACTGGGGATCGAGCCCACAACCTGGGCATGTGCCCTGACCAGGAATGGAACCGTGACTTCCTTCCTGGTTCTTAGGTTGACACAGAACCACCAAGCCACGCCTGCTGGGCAGATATGTCTGTTGTTTTAAGGCCCACAGTGTGTTGTCAAGTGTGTAAATACTATGAGCCAGGTAAGAACTTTGGTTATACTGTAGTTGTCTCTAGGGGCTGGGGTACCCAAGACTATTCTGGGGAATGAACCAGATCTCATTGACAACCCACCCACCTTAATCCCCTAATTCAATGGTCGGAAAACACAGATATTTACATCACAATTCATAACCGTAGCAAAATTACAATTATGAAGTAGCAACGAAAATAATTTTATGGTTGGGGGTCACCACAACATGAGGAACTGTATTAAAGGGTCGCGGCATAGAAAGGTTGAGAACCACTGGCTTAGCAGATATAGTTTCATTTCTACAAAATGAAAAGAATTCTTGGAGATGGAATGTGGTGATGGCCGCACAACAATGTGAATCTCCTAAATGCCAGTGAACTGCACACTTGAGAATGGTGAAAATGGCAAATCTTCCGTTCTACTTTACGGCACATTCACTCAGAACAGTTCTGAAGGGGAAAATAAGCCCCCAAAGAGCAACGTGTGAGAGGCTGATGATTCAAGTTCACAAATCAGAAGCCTGAAGTCTTTCTCCTTTCACCTGGCACATCTCTGAATCCATGAAAAACCAGTATATATGTGCGCTTCTACACATTGGGACAAAGTGTTAGGCTGTAAAGAATCTAAAAAAAGAGAGCTACCTTCTACTGGTGAAATCCAAGGGCTTCACTCAACTTCTGGGCAAGAGGATGAGGGCTGCTGACAGGATCCAATGAAGAGAGGAGTGAGTGAAACTTGTTTTCTTTCTGTTGGGACAAGTTCCACACGGCTGAGTCCTGGAGAGAAAAGGAAAGGAAAGTCCGTCCATTTCAAACCAGACAGGGAAAGATGAATATTCCCTCCTTGTTCTTTCACAGACCTGAGGTATCTGTATGTTTCTGCCAGTCACCCTTCTCTCTGCTTATCTATGTACTTTTAGGACACGGAAAGGCCCAGGCTGTGAATACATGGTGGGCACTGCGAAAGCCAATAGCATGCCTGTGAGCTTTAGCATATGCTGTTCCCTCTGTTCCATGGTGAGCTCCTCCCCATCCTTCAAGGCCTAGCTCAATTGTCACCGCTGTGAAACCCCTTCTCCATCCTTAAGGTTAGCAGCTTCCTTAGCAGCATTCTATCACTTTGCACGCTGGTTTATACCTTTCCTCCCTCATCTGTCTTGGCTAAGGTGACCAGACGTCCCGCTTTTCAACGATCTGTCCCGTGGGACAAATTGTTAAAAATCGGGACTGTCCCGCCAAAAGCGGGATGTCTGGTCACCTTAGTCTTGGCCCACTAGGCTGTGAGCCCCCTGGAGGGCCAGCAAAGAGGCTGTTAGGGAGTCTGGGTTGAACTGCGCTGCTGTGGCTGGTCTAAGAGACTTCACCTGGAGGGCAGCATGCTCTCCCGCTGACCTCCGAGCTGCTGCAGTGGGGCCCAAACAAGCCCGGGAGGGGGAGAGGGGAAGGGAGCTGCAGCTTGTAAGAGAGCAGCCAGGTGTGTCAGCTCACCTCTTCCTCCATTCCCTCACTCACAAGGCGCCGAATGCTGGCCACTACCAAGCAGAACCTGCATAAGGAGGAGCCCACCTCCCAGTGTGAGAAACAGACCTAGGAGAGCACTGCAGAAGTGCCTTTGAGCTCTGTGGAGGGTAACCCCAGAGCAAGAAGCCTGGTCCGGAAGGCAATCCCCGAGCTGAGCTCTCAAGGCCCAAAAGGAGTGAGTCAAGTGGACGGGGTGGGTGACCTAAAAGACATTCCATGGCCCATGGTGAGAATGATGAGGTAATGGCACAGAGCCAGCATGCCCTGGCAGTTATGACAAGTGTCATGAGATGAAGCAAGATTGGGAGCAAAGTCCTAGCTGGTTGAAGCATCATCCTGTACACCAAAAGGTTGTGGGTTGGATTTCCAGTCAGGGAGCATATGGGAGGCAACTGCACAATCAATCTCTCTCTCTTTCCCTCCTTCCTTCCCTTTCTCTCTCAAAACAAACAAACAAACAAACAAACAGTAACAAAACAAACCACATCCTTGACTGAGGATTGTAAAAAAATAAGATTGAGAGCAATATTAAGGAGTTAGTGAGGAAATGGGGGAGCCCTTGGAAGTTGTAAGCAGGGGTGAGTGTTAAGATCAAAAAGATCCCTCTGGCTGCGGTATGGAGAAGGGATTTTAGCCAAGTCTAAGGCTCCAGGCATGCTAAGTATATGGAATGACAAGAGCAAATCAGAGAAAAGAACTAATATTGCCTGAAAACCTGCATCCAGTTAGGGAGACAGTACTGTTCTCACTCAACAGAGGACAAACTGAGGCTCAGAGAGGTCAAGCCACTTGCCTGAAGTCACACAGCTGGTGCACAGTCAAGGCAGAACCTGTAGTTGTTGGTCAGTCTGCCACCTACTGGGAAGTAGGATGTGGAGGGACACGAAGTAAGAAAGACTAGCAGGGCAAAACTGGGCAGGAGGCTCAGATGCTAGGCTGAGTCTGGGCTTTACATTGTATCCAGGGGAACCACTGAAGGTTTAAAAGTATGGGGGTGGCTGAAACCGGTTTGGCTCAGTGGATAAAGCATTGATCTGCGGACTGAAAGGTCCCAGGTTCGATTCTGGTTAAGGGCATGTACCTTGGTTGCGGGCACATCCCCAGTAGGGGTGTGCAGGAGGCAGCTGGTTGATGTTTCTCTCTCATCGATGTTTCTAACTCTCTATCCCTCTCTGTAAAAAATCAATAAATATATATTTAAAAATAAATAAAAGTATGGGGGTGACTTAACCAGAGCTATACACTGGGAAGATTAACCCGATAGAACCGGGTAGACTAACTAGGTAAGAAGCAGGTAACGGGGGGATTACTCACCAGTTTTTCAACCGAGATTTACTGAGCACCTACTATGTGCCCCCTCACAGTACTGGCGTGCTGGTAGTGAACAAAACAAAGGTTCCTGCCTTCCAAGAGCTAACCTTCTGCTGGATGGGCAAAAAAGACAAAATAAATAAGTAAAAGGTACCATAGGTTAGAAGGTGATAAACACTGTGGGGGAAAAAAGTAGAGCAAGATGTGGGGTTTGGGTGTGCTGGGGGCTACAGGGCTAAAGAAGGAGCTTAGGGTGGCTCACTGAGAAGGTAATAGTGAAGCAAAGACGGGGGTGGGGGGCGTGGAGTAGGGGGAGAAGTGGACCAAGCAGGCAGAAGGGACGGCCGTAGCAAAAGTTCTAAGGTAGGAGTGTGCCTGTGCTTTTTCAGCCCAATAAGGAAGTCAGTGTCCCAGGCTGGAGAGAGGACGGGGTGTGTCCTGCCAGGCCTTGCGGACCGAGGTGAGAACTTGGACTTGGACTAGTTGGAAGGCCCACATTGGCAGTGGAGCAGCAGAGGTGGAAAAGAAGAAAAGAAAGAAAATGGCACTTAAGGGTAGAACTTAGAGGCTGGTTAATGTGGAGGGGACAGCAAAAAAAAAAAAAAAAAAAAAATCATATATGACCTGATCAAAATGTCTAGACCTGGTTCATGTTCAAAGGGGAAGAGGGAAAAGGACAGAAGGTGTGTAAACACTTTCATTTAAGGGATGCTAATACACCTCAGGCCTTTTTCGGTCTGAGAAACTTTTGCTCTGGGTCCTGCCTCCCTAAATACTGCCCCAGTGTCCGGAGGGGAAGCAGGTAAGGGCTCAAAGCCACATGGAGCCTTAGAGCTCTTAACACGGGGCTGATTGAGGAGGGCGGACCCGCAGGTTCAGCTCATCAGCTTCCCTTTGCACAAACCCGCCCCCTTCTACTCCTCCAAGCAGGCTTCACCCTTCCAAAACTCCTCTGTGACTTTACTCAGGAGAGTTGTCTCGCCTGGAATGCTTCTCCCTGCTTTCTATTGTCTGGATGTCTGTATTATGACGTTCTCTCCCTCTCATACTCACCCATATTTCCTCCCCTCCTCGGTATGTTCCAGGCCCCCAACCACCTTCCTGGGCTGCTTTAGCCAGGGAAGAACTCAAGTGATTCTCACTTGGAACCGTGTGTGTGTGTGTGTGTGTGTGTGTGTGTGTGTGTGTGTGTTTGAGTTGGGGGAGGGGATATTCTCAATGGGACACCTTCAATGAAAGCCTCAGCTGGATTCGGCTTCGAAGCCCCAGTCGTTCGAACCTGTGCGACCATGCTCGGCATGTCCCTTTTGGGTCTCCTTGTGAGTACCCTACACTCCCAACACAGAAGGTTCTCTCATCCATCCGTGTGAAGCCCTCTGACCCTAATTCAGTCTTAGGCCAGACTGAAAGCACAGACCAGGACCGCCCCACCCAGCTCCTAGCCATCCCGCCCAGTTCGCCAACACAAGGCAGCCTCCAAGGGAGAGGTTGCGACCCTTACCCGTCCGTAGACGTACCCCTTGGAAGTTTCAGCAGGCTGCAGCCAGCATCTACAGAGCTGGGGTCCCCGGCCGCCACCCTTTTCTTGTGGCCCGCGTGAGCCAAGGACAGGTGGAGGCTCCTTTAAGACCGGGACCCGCTCGGCAAGGCGCGCGCTCACCCGATCTGCGCGCGAGGCGTGGCCCTGCCCAATGAGGTCAGGTTTCCGCCACAATCGCTCCACTCCCAGACCTGGGCGGGGCCTTTGTCCGTTAGTCCCGCCCACCCAAGCCTTACGCCAATGGCAAGCGGCGGCGGCGAGGGCGTCACCAATGGGGAGCGGGGCTGCGCGCGTGGTGTGAGGGGAACTGCGCCCATTTACTGTGTGTACATTGGTTACCTTAACAACCCGGAGCGGAGTCGGTCGAGATGGTGAGTGCTGCCCTCTACCGCGCCGCTTTCCCAAAGGCAGAGCCTTTCCCAAGCCCTTCTCTGCCTTTCCCGCGCGGTTCTTGACTTCGGCACGCCCCTCCTCCCTGTGTTATCTTTCTCCTTAGGACCCGAAGAAACAGACTCCTAGCCCGGCCAGGTTCTCCTTCCTGCCTCCCCTTAACCCCCACCCGCCCCCCACCCACCCTCCCGGCGCTGCTGGCTTTCCCCGCAAACTGTCCCAGGGCAAAGAAGACGCGACTTCCTCTAAGGTCTGATCTCTCTTACCTCTGGCCTCCCGGACGCTTCTCAGTACCAAAGTTTCCGCACAGTGTTTGGGGGGAGGTTTATGATATTAATGCTCATTTTGAAATTTAAATTTAAATATAGGAGCTATTCCGGAGACGCTCTGACCTTTTGGGGAAGGCAGAGAGAGATGTGCCCTATGGATTGAGTTTTATTATTCGATATTGACACAGTGTACATCTTAACACTAATATTTAGCCAAATCTAGAAGTAATCAGAACGAATACTTAGAGGGAAGTGGAGTACCGCGAGTGGCTATTGTAAGGAAATTCTAGAATTCGAATTCAGAGAATGTGTATCATCTGTACAGTTATCCACACTTTGGTTCTTAGCTAGCTTCTGGTCCTTGCTTCTAGAAACAATAGTAAAAAAGAGAGAGGGATAGAGGTGCATGGAAAGATTGTTATTCCCAGTAAACCCTATTATCCCTCCAGTTAAGCAAAGCTTTGGGATTGGTTAGAATGGAGTATTTTAAAAGCATATACGGTTGTCTTTATTTTATGGAATATATGGGCTACTTTACATGATATTGTGCTTATGTGTTTGTAAAGCATCTAAAGGCCTCTGCCGTTAAGGAGGTCTTCATGGCATCACCATCATCATCATCATCATCTTTCCAGCGAAAAAGGTTGGGTACTAATCTGGAGCTTTCTAAGGAGCAGATACAGGAGATCCGTCAAGCTTTTGATCTCTTTGATACTGATGCAACTGGGACCATTGATGTTAAGGAAATTAAGGCAAGACCTGTACATTCCTGCTCTGCTGCCTTTCCTTTCCTGTGCCTCTTAGTCTTCTTTCCTTGTCACCACTCTCCTCCAGTTGTCCTTTTCTCCCTGAGAAAAGTAACAAGGAAGGAATACACTGCTGTTTCCCTATCTTTACTTCAAGTGTGATTCAATAAAATGCATGCAGATGCTGGATTAATGCTCCCAAAACTGTCATTTTTGCTCTTGCTATATTGACATGTATATATTGAGATATTCCTATTTTCATTGTAGGTGGTGATGAGAGCACTGGGATTTGAACCCAAGAAAGAAGAGATTACAAAGATGATAAGTGAAATTGACAAGGAAGAGACGGGAAAAATGAATTTCAATGACTTCTTGATTGTGGTAACTCAGAAAATGGTAAGTTAGCTTGTCAGGACCACAAAGTCACAGGAAAAGTCATGTTGCCCTCTGTAAAGTAGTGAAGGTACTACTGCTGTCACTTTTTTGCTATTGTCTTTCTTTAACTGGTATGTCAATACGGTAAACACAAGCAATAAAACCTACAGACACCAACAATATTACAGTATTTCACATTTTGACAAGATGCAGTTGCTCTATTGCCCCTAATTTTAACTGTACCCCTCTTCTATATTTTAAAAGCAAGTCCAATTTCTCTCTGGTTTGTATAGAAAGAATGTTTTAAGTGCAGTACTTTATTAGGTTCCCTTTTAGCCTCTGGGGTTTGTAATGTCATTGAATTTGTCCTCTTTTTCTACCCTGAATGATGTTTGATCTCCTAGGACCTATGTCACAAAGGCTGTCTCCAAGATCAAGCTATGATGTAGGGGAGGGCAGATGGATTATACAGTAATGAATAACTGCAGTGTTTCCCTACTCATGTATTTTATGTTCTACTTCTTAAGTGTGAGAAAGATAGCAAAGAAGAAATCCTGAAAGCTTTCAAGCTTTTTGATGATGATGAAACTGGGACCATATCATTCGACAATCTCAAACGTGTAGCCATGGAGTTGGGTGAGAACATCACTGATGAGGAGCTTCAGGTTTGTAATACAGGAGTCTGGAACCCAGAATTCCTGCTTGGAGCTCTGGGTGACTCTTCTGAGTTACATTTTGTCTAATGTGAGCTCCACTTTGAAGGAAAACTAGTGTTTTTTCTTGTCCCTCTGCTGACCACTTAATTTCCCTTTTGTAGTGTGACAAACCTAATCATCCTGTTCCCAGAAAAATACACACATGAACAGTTTTATTTTCAATGTTAGGCTTTAGGAATCCACTCGAGCTCCCTTCTAGGTGATATGACTTAGACAATTATCTATTCATGTAGAATTAGAAAAGTCTATTGCTTGGTCACATTTTATAGCTTCATTATGAATTCATCTAACCTGAATCCTTACTGTCATGCAGGAAATGATTGACGAAGCTGATGGGGATGGAGATGGGCAAGTCAATGAACAAGAATTCCTGCACATCATGAAAAAAACCACCTTTTACTGAGAGTATTCTCCCCTACTCTAAGCACATACAATTAGTTTTAGTGCCTGTTATTGTGTGAAACCTGGTTTTTGAGAACACAAATGTTTTTCCCCATTAACCTCGCTGTTATACTTAACAACCTCGCATCCATTTTCAACTTTTGCAAGTGTTCTTTGTGAAGTGACCTGCTGCTTCCTTTAATTCTCAAAAAAAAAAAAAAGAACAAGAGCGCATTAGAGCTTTCACTCACTTGCCATTCTACCTCATATTGTATTGTTTCGCTCTTGTCATTCAGTCCCACAGAAAGACTTCTCAGGAAAATACATGTTGTAACTTTGTCACCACAAGCAGCAGGCATATCTCTCTGATAGTTATGGTTTTCATTGACACCTTTCTCTTTGAAAAAATCCAGTGAGCTCTCTCACTTGCATTTGGTTGTGTTTTTCCTAGTTGTTTTGTCTTAAAATAAGGCATTTCTTACTTTGAGCTTTTGTTCTCTAAGAGTGGAGTTCTCTGGTCTTGACTAAGTTAATCTTCTAAACCATTGTGTTGAAGGCAGACTGGTAGATCTGAAACTCCTTACCAGCCTGTGGGCAGAAAATGAAATAATCCTTTGCTATTGGCATGAGTTGTTTCTTTGCATTGGGAACCTGTTGGTTAAAACCAGAAGAATCCATTTCATGTAAGCCTAAATGATGCCCTAAAAATGGTTTTGACAAAGTGTAAGGCCGAAAAAGTTATTGGCAAGTCATGTTTGGAGAAATCATGGAAATCCAGGTTTGGTTCTTATGACAGTAGGTTTAATTCAGCCAACCTCAAGTCAGTTATTTGCTTGATGGTTTCTTAGAATATTGGCATCAGGTTGCACTGGGTGACCTTGTTCAACTTCCTTCTGGTTCCACAAGGGATGACCGGTAAGAGAATCCCTGGCAGATGGCATTAAGGTCTCTGCTCTAGGCTGAAGGTGTGGAGCAGGAAGGCTGGCATGGAAAATGGACAAGGATGTAATGTTCCTTTATCCACACAGGGTGGGTAGAGAATGGATTTCAGACTGCTGAGGGCATCCTAGTTCCAAGATAGGGTTGCCTGATTTAGCTAATAAAAAAAGAAACATCTAGATCAATTTAAATTTCAAATCAACAAAATTGTTTTTAGTACAAGTATGTCCCATTTGGACTTTGCTGTTGTTTCTTTATTCATTGTTGATCTGAAATTTCATTTTAACTGAGTGTCCTATATTTCAACTAGCAACCCTAGGTGGGGAGCATGTTAAGAAGCATGGCTGTGGGCCTCATTCCCTGGACACTGGCATCCTGAAGGACTTGACCTCCAAACCCCCATAAATCTCCTGTGCCAAGCAGCCATTGTAAGATAGGTTGACAGTTGCTCAGTGGAGGGAATAGGGACAAAATAAGTGGATGAGGGACTACAGCAGAGAGTTTCAGGGGATTCAGGAAGATGGAGATACGGAGCTTGGGCCAGTGCATGTAGAGGCATAAAATAAAGCTGCAAGGGGGTGGGAGGATGTGGATGGAGAGAGGGCTGGGGTCAGTGTGTGTGGGGCAGGACCAAATGGATTGAGGAAGTGAGAAGGATGGGGAGGAAATGGTTGGAGAGGTCAGTGCAGGTGCAGATGATGTAGAAAGTTGTAGTGCAGTGGTTCCCAATGTGGGGTACACACCCTATGGGGGGCAATTTGAGTTTTAAGGAGGGCAGTTTGAGAATGTGTTATTAACTGAAATTTTTGCATTTCTTATGGTTCTAGGGGCCTCATATGCAGTATATAAATATATATATTGTGAAGTTTATGCATTTCACTTTATTATATGTTTTGAAACTTTATTTGCTATTTTTCATATCACTTCATATTAATATTTAGCAATTTCTTAGTGATTTCTTCCTCAGTACTTCAACTGTCCTTTTGTTCCTTTATTTTTCTTTTTCATGGATGCCATGTTTTTTATTTATTTATTTTTAAACCATTTTTTAAAATATATTTTATTGATTTTTTTACAGAGAGGAAGGGAGAGAGATAGAGAGCCAGAAACGTCGATGAGAGAGAAACATCGACCAGCCGCCTCCTGCACACCACCCACCGGGGATGTGCCCGCAGCCAACATACATGCCCTTGACCGGAATCAAACCCGGGACCCTTCAGTCCGCAGACCGATGCTCTACCACTGAGCCAAACCGGTTTCGGCAATGTTTTTTATTATTTTATTTTTTAAAATATATATTTGATTTTTTACAGAGAGGAAGAGACAGAGATAGAGATTAGAAACATCGATCAGCTGTCTCCTGCACACCCCCTACTGGGGATGTGCCCGCAACCCAGGTACATGCCCTTGACCGGAATTGAACCTGGGACACTTCAGTCAGCAGGCCAACACTCTATCCATGAGCCAAACTGGTTAGGGCGGATGCCATATTTTTAGAAGCTTGCTTAGACAAAGTTAATGGCCTTTTAGGCTTCCTCCATGTGAATAGGGGTTCACTTTTTGAATAATAAGAATTATATGTCACAGGGGAGCATCAGGATTCTAGAGATGCTTAGATGGGTCATGGCCAAAGAAAGGTTGGGAACCACTATTGTAGAGTGAGTTAAGGGTGCTGGTGAGGGAAGGGAGCAGAGGTCATTTCATGTGAGACTGGACAAGAGATGTCAGGGAGATGGGGGCAGAAAAATAGAAGTTAGTTTCTGTGCAGCTGGACCAGGGAGTTCTAAAGGGGAGTGGTTGGGTAAAATCTGGATATGTATGGAAGGGTGGGTAGGTAGGGGAAATCAGTGTAGAACAACTCATGGGGATTGTTTATTAAGCTGAAGGAGGCAGATGTGATGAGCATATAGAGAGAGAGGGAATAGGGGTCAGCACTTGTGGGTGGACTAGAGAGTTGTAGGGGGCGTAAGGTGGAATGGGATGGAGAGGTAGCAGAGTTCAGTTTAATTAGGGGTGGGGAGTGAGATGGGAGTGAGAAGTGGAGGGACTGAAGTGATCTATGTAAGCAGAAAAGAGTGACTGAGGGAGGGGGAGGAAAAGAGGGCAGAAATTAGTTCATGTGCAGATGAACCAGAGCTTTAGGGACTTTGGGGGTGATAGGGAGGAGGAGAGCAGTTTTTAGTTCACTCAGCCTGAACAGAGAGCTGCTGTAGGATGGGGGTGATGGGAGGGGAAGGGTACAGAGGTCAGTTCATGTTGGACTGTACCAGAGAGCTTTAGGGTAGTGTAAGTGGGATTTTGACACAGGGAACAGACATCTGTTTATGGGAGGATGAACCAGATAGCTCTATGGGAGTTGTGGGTAGGGGGAGAGGAGGGAGGAAAGGTGCCTTCATTTGGGGTTTGACCAGAGAGAGATGCAGGTGTAATTGAGGAGAATGAAAGTAGTTGGTTCCTGTGAGTGGGATAGAGAAGTATATGCACATGGGAGATATGGAGAGCAAGAGGGGGCATTTCATGTTAGGCTGGGTATTGGAAAGGAAAGGGAGCCAAAGTTAGTTGCTATAAGATGAACTAGAAAGAGTCATAGTGAAATGGCAGGAATGTGGATGGAGACGTTCCTTCATATAAAGCTGGAGTATAGAGGTATAGGGGGTGTAGGGACGGGGATGGAGAGGGAGATGGAGTCAGTTCCTATGAGGATGTAGAGAGATGGAGGGAATGGGAACTTTAGGAGGGGGTGCAATAAATGAGGAAGGAGAAGAAGTCAGTTCCTCTGGGGCCTTTTGGTCCTCCCTAGTAACTCAGGGACATATCAAGCTTCCTTAGATGAACTCTGATGGATTAGTCTTTTCTTTGCTATAAAATGTTTCAATTGCTAGGAACAGCTGGATTTCTTGGTAGTCATATTCAGGCTTTGAGTTAAGTAGATTCTGTCTAAGGAAGTTGTTTAAAGAAGGGGGATAGCTCAGATCCTGTCCTTACAGGCATGGAATTGCTGCTGGACCCAGACCATTGACTGGACACTAAAGGGTGGAAATGCACATTGACTGACCTAGGGGGCCCTCTTGAGGTTCTTTCACCCTTTATCAGATATTAAATTCTTGGTTTTAAAAAAATATATATTTTATTGATTTTTTACAGAGAGGAAGGGAGAGGGATAGAGAGCTAGAAACATCGATGAGAGAGAAACACTGACCAGCTGCCTCCTGCACACCTCCTACCAGGGATGTGCCCGCAACCAAGGTACATGCCCTTGACCAGAATCGAACCTGGGACCTTTCAGTCCACAGACCGACGCTCTATCCACTGAGCCAAACTGGTTTCAGCTAAATTCTTGGTTTTGTTACAGTTTTAAATACTAGGATTTTTGGCAGCACACTGAAAGGGAGTAAGACATTCCAAACAACACTTTACTGATGGTTACAACTCTGTCAGACCTCCATAGAAAACAGCCACTAGTCATCCCTCTACACAGTCACTCTTTGGTTTGATTAGAACTGCTTGCTCCCAAATGGCCCTCCCTCATGATGCCAAGTTTCCCCAAAAATCCAGGAGCTACCTTTTTCTTTGAGCCCTTTAGGACCATTATCATAAATATCTTACAGCAAGTAGCTCCCTCCATTCCATGTCTCATGACCAGCTCAGTTCACCACCCTATATTCTAGAAGCTGCTGGAATATTGCGCATCTTCAATTGTAGCAAAAGTAAGCAGTCTGCATTGAGTGCAATTGTGAAGCAGTGACAGTATCCTAGTAATGATATCAGCAGTGCCTGAAACTCTCACAGGGGCTCAGGACCAATTTCTTAAAACATTGCCATAGGAACTTGACGTATCTGGAAGCCAACTCACCTCTTTTCTAGCTTTTACCTGATGACCCCGAGACTTCTCTTCAGAGCTCTAGAAGCCAACTTACCTCTTTTCTTTCTGATTGCTACAGTTTTCTTAATCTGCTTTCTCTGCCCTGTCTTTTCCCAAAATGATCTGTGGTACTATCTTCCTCATGCCATTACCTTGCTCAGGAAGGAGCCTCGCCATCAGATTAAGTCATACTTGGTTCAAATTCCACTCTTCTGTTCAGTAGCTGTGGACTTGGGGGGCATGACTTGAGCCCCAGTTTCCTCATCTAGAAAACAAGGGTGTTGTGTGTAGGGAGCTAAAAATGTTGGGTGCGTAGGGTAGTGCCAGATACCTGATGGACAAGCAATGGGTGATGCTCCCACCACAGCCTCATGTAGAGGCCATCCACCCTTCTTTGTTACCAGTTATCACTGTCCATTTGCCTGCTTTTCTTTTTTTTTCCCTTAATGCAAGGACAGGGAAAAATTCTTTCTTTTTCTTTGATATGGTCTTCCACAAGCTATGAGAAGCGCCTGATAATTAAACCCTAAGTTTGTTGGCTCCTCTGAACTGTCCAATAAAATAAGCTACCTTTAAGGCAACATTCTTGCACCCCCCTCCTCCGTGATATTTTCACAATCTATTTTATTTTATTTTTTAAATATACTTATTGATTTTTTTTTTTTTTTTTTTACAGAGAGGAAGAGAGAGGGATAGAGAGTTAGAAACATTGATGAGAGAGAATCATCGATCAACTGCCTCTTGCACACCCCCTACTGGGTGTGCAGAAACATTGATGATAGAGAGAGGGATAGAGCTAAACCTGTTTAGGCTATTTTCACAATTTAGGGATAATTTGAACCAAGGTGTTTTTAGTTAGTAGAAAGTTCCTCTCTCCCCTATCCTTCTAGCAAACCTCTTTGAACTTTTCATAACTTTTGCTCCAGTCTGTTTTACAGGCTTGGGAAAAATACTGATAAGTCGCCTCCTTAGGACCTCTGCCGGTCTGTCTCCTGGGAAGCAAAGAAAATATAACTTTTCAAGGTAACTCCAGATATCTCTTCTCAGCCTCAACAGAATTCCACTCCCTTCCTGTTGCCTAGCAATAATGTCTGCTTAAAAGACCAGGCCACTCTTTATTGTCTGCCCTGTATTGACTAGCAGTATTTGGTCCTTTTCCTTGGTGGAAAGTAAAATAAACTTCCTCTCTGGATCTCTTCTTTTAGTTGTGAATTCTCCCACAGCCTGCATCACCTGACAAAACCCTTACTTAGACTGTTCTGTTTATAAAAAGTGCTTATGTGTGTTAACCTTGGTATAGAGTTCATACATATACTTATGCCTCTGCTATTGTCCTAATGAAATATTATGCCCATATTTTCCCCAAATCTGTATTCTTCTTCTTATAAAGCTCCCTCCTTTCAGAAAAAGACTTTGGTTATAGAGTAGAGAGGACTTGTGGGCTACTTGCAAGCTGGAATTCTGAGACAGCAGCTTTGAAGATATTTCCCTTTCTACGAGGTGGAGTGCCAGGACAGAAAAGCTCCAAGGCACCAAATCATCTGGAATCCAACAATGGGTTCAAACTGGAGCTTGTGGGTGCCTCAAGAGGGCTGTGGTCCCAAATAGCCTTGGAGTGTAATGGAAAGTATGCCATAGTGGAGACATTCCTGGAGGGGCTGTGGGCCCTTCAGAAAAGGCACTAGGTGTGGACAGTGATGGAATAACAGCTTGTCTGGTTAGAAGCTCAATTAGGTCTAATTAAAAGAGAACTAAATGACATGTTTGCATTTCTGAGTTTGGTGCAGGGAAAATTGTTTATATACTACATGGTCTTACTGAGACTCCCAAACTACACTGAAAATTTCTCAAGGGAAGAGCACAGATGTGCCTTTAATTTCTTCATAGCTGTGCTTTGTGCTTGGTATAATGTTCTGTTCACAGGCAGTCTTACTCATTTACCGACTTTTTTGATCCCCTATCAAGGATTTATAAAGCATTAAAGAATTCTAGCATTCTGTGACTCTTTTTTTTCTTACCATTGTATTTTGTTATTATTTGAATTGTGATCCCTTAAAAAATATGTTGAAGTACTAGCTCCTTGGAACCTCTGGGATCCAGCAATCTCACCATTCCCCTGGATTTCCCCCATCCCCATCCCTTCCATCCAGTCTTTCTTAGTTTTTTCTTAAGGGAAAAATCCAACAAGAGAGGATTTATTTTCTTCTAAAAAGTTTTTCTTATCCCCCTTACATAGCCTGAAAGAACTTTTACTTCTCTGTCTTTAGAAGTTTTCTTTGAAAGCCTCAATCCATTTTCAGCTTTAGCCTCCCTGAAATAATTCTTTGGGATCTACACCATTGCTTTTTAAAAAACATATGTTTTATTGATTTTTTAGAGAGAGAGAGAGAGGAAGGGAGAGGGACAGAGAGAAACATCAATGAACCAGGAGATCATGGTTTGATTCCCGATCAGTGCACGTGCCCAGGTTGTGTGCTTGGTGCCTAGTAAGGGGTGTGCAGGAAGCAGCCAATCAATGATTCTCTCTCAAGATTGATGTTTTTATCTCTCCCTTCCTCTCTGAAATCAATAAAAAAAGAAGAAAATCAAATTTGGATTATTTGAGATTGGGAAACTTTTGAAGTGACAGAAGAAGATTTCCCCCCTTTTAGAATCATCATCTTTCAGTAGCCACCATACCTTCTAGAGTCTCTAGCAGTGGGACCACATATGTGCTATGTGCTATTTTGTTTTCTGCCTTTTCCTTCCTAGAATCTTTCTCACTTCCTCTAGCCTAAGCTCGTGGCTGATATCCACCTAAGCTTGTGCATTATTATTATTCACTTCAAAATGTCATTATTATTTTCTCTAAGTTCTGATCATTTCCTCATTCACAGTCAATTCTCTCTTGCTCACCAGGTTTACTAGATCATTACAGAGACAGGGTCCTACAACTCCCAGGGCTGGGATTTCCCAAACTCTTTATGATTTAGAAAGGACTTGACCCTTGCAATCTTCCTCAGCGAGGTTAAGCATGGAAGCCAAGGCTCAAGCTCAGAGTTCCTGACTCGAAAATTCATGCCCATGTACTCTATCACTCTGCTGTCTAAGTAAGACAATGTGTTCCTTGTTTTAATTAGCTTAAATATTTTTAAGTGAAAGCTAAATGGTTTATCATATGCTCTTTCTCTTTGGTTTGGTGTACATGGTTTCTATTATTAATGCCTTACTTAGAATTTTGATTGCCTACAACACCCACCAGGGCAATTACCTAAGTGCATCAGGGCAATTACTTAAGTGCTATGAGTTTAGGCCCCTCAAAGAGGCTCACATTACCAGTGCAATGGTTAATTTTATGTGTCAACTTGACTGGGCCATGGAGTGTCAAACATTATTCTGGGTGTTTCAGTGAGGGGTTGTTTGCAGATGCGATTAACATTTAATTCATAGACTGAGGAACGCAAATTACCGATACCCTCCTTCAAAATGGGACCTGGCTTTTTTCTGCCTTGGAAACATGGGCTCTTTTCTGGGTCTTGAGCTTGCCAGCCTTCAGACTGGAACTACAGCTTTCTGACTCACCCTGGGTCGCTCCTTATCTTCAGCCTGCTGACTCACTCTGCAGATATATTGAAAAACTTGTCAGCCTTCATAATCTTGTGAGCCAATTCCTTATACATCAATCTCCCATCACTCCTCTCATCTCCAATTGCTGCTGTGTCTCTGGAGAACCCACGACTGACACAGCCAGCAGAGGGCGATTTCCTATCACACGCTGCCTGTCTCCATTTGGAGCTGTTGGACAGTTGTTTTCTTCAAAAAGGAGGAAATCTAATTCTTTTCTTTTTCTAGATAAAAATGGTAATGAGAGAGAGAGAGAGAGAGAGAGAGAGAGAGAGAGAGAGAGAGAGAGAGAGAGAGAGAAGGTCATTGCACAACAGGCTTGAGACAGGATAGGAAATGCATTCTGCATGAAATGAACAAGTATTTCAAGAGGGAGAAAATGACAGGCTGAGACAATGAAGTGAAATAAGCATTTAGGTTTTATAACGCTAAACATCTCTTTGATATTCAGTGATTTAAACATCAGTGCTATGCTGGTCATAGATACGTGGATCAATTTGTGCTGGGATCTGTCAGATAAATCTGTCTATGTAACTTGCTCTGCAATGTCACTTTTCAGGCAGAGACTCGAATTAATTCTCTATGTTGCTATGAGAATCATGCCATCCCTGCCCTTGGTCCCATGTATTGTGCAGCAGTAACCTTTGACCACAAGCAATAAAACCTGACATGCCCATGAGACAGGCACAGACTGTCCTGGCCTCAGAGACAGCTTCTAAGTTAGAGAGGAAGCTCAGTTTCATTTCTCTGTAATCATATCTTATCCCTGACCCCAATGACACCCTGTGAGCCATCTTATGCTGTATTTACTCTGAAATCTTTTCCTAAGCTATGTCATACCCCTGAACCTTTGCACATCCTATGTCGACAATGTCCCCTTATGTTTCCTCTCCTCCTATTATATTCATTCTTATCCCTTAGTCCCTGTCCTTTCCATCACAGCCCTGGTGCTGCTGGGTTAGCAAGGCCATCTACTCCATTGACCTTCTGCCTTAATTCTGTGGAAACCTTCCAGCAGAGTTGTGGGGGTTTGTATTTAAAACTACAACTACCATTTTGGCCTGGATGATTACATGGAAGTGTACATTTGTTAAATTTCACATCAAGCTTTACACTTAGGATCTGTGCAGCTTATTGTATATGTATTATACCTCAAAAAACGAAAACAAAACA
Organism: Pipistrellus kuhlii; assembly: GCF_014108245.1. Lineage (NCBI taxonomy): Eukaryota > Metazoa > Chordata > Mammalia > Chiroptera > Vespertilionidae > Pipistrellus > Pipistrellus kuhlii. The sequence goes on along the minus strand of NW_023425550.1, from coordinate 1,987,469 downwards.
AAACAAAACAAACCCTTTCAACTTAAATTTGAAAAAAGAAGAAGAAGAAGCAGCAGCAGCAGCAGCAAGCCCCCCCTTAAGTAACTGCAGTTTCTTTTGCTTTCCAGCGGGGATTGACATGGTTTTCTTTTGCTAAAAGCTCTTGTCAAAGTAAGCTTAGGAAGATAGTTGGCTTCCTCAGGGATAAAACAAGGGTTAGAGAGAGTGCTAAATTACTCCGCATGAAGAGAGCAGAATCTGGTATTTCCTGGGGCAGCCATTTTAATCTTAAAAGACAGGGTCCCCCTAGTGCTAAAAGGTTTAGGGACCCCATGCAGCTGCCATTTTGCTGTGTGACATTTTTCAAAGTTCTTTTCATATCCACTCTTTTGTTCTGTCTTTGAGACAAAACATGTCAACATGGCCTGAGTCCTTCAGTGAAAGAATACAGTCAGGCAAGGATCTCAGCCTGGGGCACAAGTGCCAGCCACCAGAAAGCTTTGAGACAGAAATATGCTGGTCATAGGCCTTGGGGGCTAGTGAGATGTGCCAGATGTACTTGAGCCCACAGGACAGCAGAGGTACAGGCTTACCAGGGAAAGGCCTCTGGCTGTTCTGAGTCAGGTGAGCTGGGGTGCAACCCACCCATGCTGGCTGAGTTGTAAACACAGGCCTAGGGGTCAAACTAAGCTGAGTCTGTGTCCTGGCTTCGCTATGTCATAGCGTGTGTGGCTCTAAGCAAGATACCTAACTCTCAGTCTCAGGTCTCTCTGTGAGATAGTCATAGTCCATTCCATTGGAGTGAAGTCTCACTAAATATACTATTGCATGGAGCTTTTTCTATTGCCATAGAATTAGTACCCAGGAAACAAAGAAATGGGAAATATCTATTTTCTAAAGGCTCCAGGGAAATGGGAAGCAGATATCCTCTTCAGGGTTTTCTAAGACATGAGTAGAGCCAGAGCTGCTACCACCTACCGTGGACTCACTGCTGCCTCAGCCCTAATTCCGATTGTATATACTTAATGCTGGTAGTTTCCTCTACTAGACTTGAGTTCCTCAAAGCCTTACTTTCTTTAGTTCTTTGTTCAACCCCTAGAACAAATGAGAGGACCATGACTCTGGCCATCCCTATCTTCCTGCCATGAGGATCCAAGGAATTCCTTCCCATGCTGAAGGCTTTTTGGGTCAAGCTGTTGGTGTCTCAAAAGCTAAGGACAGCCGAAACCGGTTTGGCTCAATGGATAGAGTGTCGGCTTGGGGACTGAAGGGACCCGGGTTCGATTCTGGTCAAGGGCATGTGCCTTGGTTGCGGGCATATCCCCAGTGGAGGGTGTGCAAGAGGCAGCTGATCGATGACTCTCTCTCATCGATGTTTCTAGCTCTCTATCTCTCTCCCTTCCTCTCTGTACAAAAACAATAAAATATATATATTTTTTTAAAAGCTAAGGGCAAATACAATGATCCCCAAGTATGTTTTCCGACATATGAACTTGGGCTACTTATATCTCCTCCCTCTGGGTCAGTTTTCTCCTTTGTGAAATGAGGGTTGTAACTAAGACTGGCTACATGATTTGCAGAGCCCAATGCAATATAAAAATGCAGGGCTTCTTGTTTAAAAATTTAATTTCAAGATGGTGACAGCAAAGCATTATATCAAACATGCAGACCCATACTAAGCAGGGGGCCCTGTGGGACTGCATAGTTTTCCCAGCCATGAGACTGACCTTAGATATAACCTTGGGCCTTCTCTTGAAACCAAACAGGTGTGTGCTATGTGAAATTCTTGTGAAAACAGCCAAGTGCTGGGCTTGAAAATTAAAAGCTTCCTGAAACCCCATGAATTCCTCTTACTGGCATCTGTTGGGTTCATTTGGACTTTTCTAATTAGTTTTCTTACTCCATAGCCCTCCCTTCTCATCCCCCTCTCAAGACTTGTCTCCATTGTGCATCCGACTTTCACTTGGCTATGGGCCAGGGTGCCCTGAAAAGATCAGAGTCCAAAGGAGACCATCCATTTTTTGGAAGCTCAGGCCTTCAACTGTGTTCAAGCCTCTGCTCAAGTGATGGAGCAGTCTTGCTCACGCAGCAGCCTCAGAGATCCCAGTGTTCCCTAGCAACAAGGCTGAACCAGAGCTGTTGCTATGGAAACTCTGGGATTTCCATAGCTACCAGAGTATAGTGAGTATCTCCCAACTGCAGCTGAATATATCTGGTGTCAGTAGTAGAGAGGAAATGGAAGCTGATATTCGGCTGCCAAGGGGAGAGGTCTATATCATATGAATCTCATTACCTGCACAAAGAGAGGCAGGTCACTGGGAGCAGGACCAATTCTCAAGGCTTATGAGTGAATGGTCTCTCCTCATACATAAATCTCCAAGAAATGACTGGTCAACTTGGAGCTGCATAGTCTGATGGGTACCCTGGCACAGAAATCACCATATTTTATTGTCTCAATGCATCTGTATTCCTTTTCACTCCCTGCAGCTGGGATCTTGCCAAGGCTGTATCCATAGCAACTAACATAGGGCATGGCTTCTTAACCTTTTCCTTGATAATCTGGGAAAGTCTGTGGAGTCCTCAGAATAATATTTTTCAAGGTGTGAAAGAAAATAGGTAGGAATACAAAGGAAAACTTTTTATTGAAATACAGTGATCAAAATATATTAAAAATCACGATTGTGATATTGTAAAATATGTATGTATTTTCATTGATGCATTAAATAAGAATGGCAGGTGTAATGACTACTGTAATTTATAAGTAGTAACAAGTGCAAAGGATATTTGGAGGGAGCTGCTGCCATGGTAACATGATATGAAAATGTCAGGTGAAAAAGTCCTAGTTACTGCTAATCTTCTTATAGTTGCTTGCTTGCATTCATTATGCTTAATTTCAGTTAGACCGTCTATGTGTCAAACACAAGGCCCTCGGGCCAAATCCGTCCCGCCAGGCCTTGCAATGTGGCCCGCACCGCGCTGTCATCACTGCACTCCGCTGCGTTTCCATCACAATGACAGTTTATGACTGTTCAGTAAACCATTCGGCCCGCGATTTAGGCTGGATTTTAGATTTTGGCCCCTTCTCTGATTGAGTTCGACACGCCTAAGTTAGAGGTTAGTGAATATAAAGTATATTCTTTCCCCATCTAATTCCAAAGACTCTCTAGAGTCTAAATTCTATGTAGGTTGTGAGTTCTGAGTTTGCACATTGCAAGCTGTATGAATGAATGAATGGCAAATGAAGAATAAAAATGATGAAAGAGTAAGAGCCGAGTCACCTATTCAGATTGTGTTAAGAAAGTGAGTGGCTCAGGAAGGATAAGGGCCTTGTTCACAGTCATCCAGTTACTTTCAGTCAAGTGTTCCTTGTCATTTATTCCTTTAAGAACTGAGGAATTTCAACAAATGGTCTTGGAATAACTGGCTATCTACCTGTATGTAAAAGAGTGAAGTTGGACCCTCACCTTATACCATGTACAAAAATTAACTTAAAATGAATCAAAAACCTAAATGTAAGTGCTAAAAGTAAAAAATTCTTAGAAGAAAATGTAAGGGAGAAACTTCATAACCTTGGACATAGCAATAATTTATTAATAAGACCAAAAGCACAGGCAATAAAATGATCACTAGATAAATTGGGCAATATCAAAATTAAAAACATCTGTGCATCAAAGGAAACAACCAGCAGACTAAAAAGGCAACCTATGGAATGGGAGAAAATATTTACAAACAGTATATCTCAAAATGGGCTAATATCCAGAATATATAAACATCTGTGGTACACCTACACAATGGAATACTACACAGCTGTAAAAAAAGAAAGGCCTCTTACCATTTACCACAGCATGGATGGACCTGGAGAGCACTATGCTAAGTGAAATAAGCCAGCTAGAGAAAGATAAATATCACATGATCTCACTCATTTGTGGAATCTAATGGACAACATAAACTGACAAACAAAAATAGATTCAGAGACAAAGAAGCATCGAATAGACTGTCAAACCTCAGAGGGAAGGCAGGGGAGGGTGGGTGGGCAGGAAGATATCAATTAATGAACTTGTATGCATATATGCATACTTATGGACATGGATAATAGGATGATAAAGGACTGGGGTAGGGGGTGTGGGGTGGGCTGGAAGAGGTCAATGGGAAGAGAAGGGGACATATGTAATGCTTTTAACCATAAAGATTTTTTTAAAGAAAGAACTTTTATATCTGAGCACCAACAAAACAAACAACCTGATTGAAAAACGGGTAAGAGTTTGAATAGACATTTCTCCAAAGAAGATATAGAAATGCCCAATAAACACATGAAAAGATACTCAACATCACAAATTCTTAAGGAAATGCAAATCAAAACCACAATGAGATACCACATCATATCCATTAGGATAGATACTATTAAAAAAAGAAAGAATAAAGCAGAAAATTACAACTGTTGGCAAGAATTCTCAAAACTATAATATTGACACAGAAAATTCCACTTCTGGGTATATACCCAAAGGAATTGAAAGGGTCTTGAACAGATATCTGTTCACCAATGCTCACAGCAGCATTGTTCACAATAACTAAAAGGTGGTAACACCAAATGCCCATCAATGGATGAGTGGATAAACAAAATGCAGTATCTACATATAATGGAATACTAGAGATCCAATGGACGAAATTCGTGCAAGAGTAGGCCTTCCTTCCCTTGGCTGTCCGCACCGCATTTCCTTTTCCCCCCAGTTTTACTATGACCCCTATTGAGGCAGCCTAACCTAATGTTTAGCCTAAGCCCCTCTCCTGATAGATAGACTTATATTTCTTACTGCCCACTGGACAGATCCACCTGGACAGCTGGAAGAAGCTCACCATCTATATGAGCCACACTGATCACATCTTTTATATCTTTCCTCATCAAATTACCACCATCTCCTCCTCACTTATCCGCAATTTCAACTAAGAGAAACAGCTTCAGTCTAGTCAGAAACTTCAGAATTCAGATTCATTATAGACTCTCCTCATCACCTCACAGTTCATAACTTCTTACAACTCTATTGCATCTGTCTATATCTTACCATTCTCCCACAGACCAAATTACATGCTTTGTTATGTTATTTTGTTTCGTTTACTTGGACTTCTTTCTTAGTATGTGTTCATAAGTGTTCGGTGGAAGAAGGAAGGAAGGAATCAAATCATTGGAGTCCCATTCAATGATTCAAAATGTGGAGCCTGTCCATTGCCTGGGCCTTCCCCTTTCATGGCAGAAACCCCCAGTGCTGACACTGCCTGTCCTCCCTCCCTGATTTCATCTTCCCTGCGAGCCCAGACCCCAGTCTGCTTTTTCAGGACTGGTGATGGATTTAAAAATATATATATATTTTATTGATTTTTTTTTTTTTTTTTACAGAGAAGGATGGAGAATTAGAAACATAGATGAGAAAGAAACATCTATCAGCTGACTCCTGCACACCCGCTACTGGGGATGTGCCCGCAACCAAGATGCATGCCCCTGACTGGAATCGAACCTGGGACCCTTCAATCCGTGATCCGATGCTCTATTCACTGAGCCAAACCGGTCAGGGCCAGTGATGGATTTGCTGCTTATCCCATGCAGCTGGGAACATAACTCTTGGTCCCTGCAGACAGCCGAGGCCACCCTGATGCTTACTTACGCTGTGAAATGATATACTGGGATGCACAAAGCTCTGCTTTCATTTTTTTTAAATTATTTTATTTTTTAGATTATAAACAGAAGTGTATTTCTTACAGTCCTAGAGGCTGGAAGGTCAAGATCAAGGTGCCAGCAGACTTGCTGCCTGGTGAGGGCTCGCTTTCTGGTGCATAGATAACACTGTCTCATGGGGCCCTCCTTTAGTGGAAGGGGACCTGCCTTCTGTGTTAGTAGAACTTTTTCTAAATACTCCGGCTTTTCCTGCAGCACATCCTCTCTGTTCTCTGAGAACAGCTTCACAGACTCAGCGTGTTTATTGAGCATCTGCTATTGCCGTGTGGTTGTTGAGGGTGCAGTCTACACAGGGACCTGTCCTTACCAAGCCTGTATGTATGTATGTGTATGTGTATGTGTATGTGTATGTGTGTAGGATTGCGTATGTCTGTAACAATAAAAATAGCTACCATTATCATTTATTGAGGGTTCATATGTGCCAAGTATTTAATCAACACCATCCATAAATACTAATGGAATGATGGCCTCCCTCCGTCCTCCCTTTGGCTGGAGAGCTAAGCCTGGCTGGCGTCCTGGTCCAACCTGCTGTCCTGCTTTGCCCTGGCCCCTAGCCTTGTCCAGGGAGGCAGATCCATGCAGCATAGTGAGAGCTGGCAGGCCAGGATCAGGAATGTGGCTTCTATTTTCTCAATAAGTGGGTTTTAAGCAGGAGGATCAGAAGTAACTTGGCCCAGGTTATAGGCTCACCAGCTGACCAGTTGAATAGCCAGACCAAGGACTTTCCACTCCTGGCCTGGAAGAAGCAGCAATATCTGGGAGACTCCGTTATTTCTTTTAAAAATGGCCTGCTGTTTTACCACCATCGTACTTGTGCCCAGTGCAGCTAAAGCATTTGGGGGTGTGGTACCATTTACGTATGATGGGAAGTGCAGGTGACTTGGTTATTTTATTCACTGACACAGATACAGCCACGTCCACAGGAGGTAAATCATTCTCTGTTTTCCAGACTTAATTGAGTGATTATCTCTGAACACTCGTTTATAACATATTAGCTGTGGGTGTCCAAAGCCATGGACTTGTGAACATTTTTATTTTTCATACCATCATTAGGAAAAGAAACTTTTGGGAACCATCACTTCAATCAATTTTGAACACTTTCATCACCCTGGAAAGAAACCCTATGCCTGTCAGCAGTTACCCCACAGTAACCCCAATCCTCCAGCCCCAGGCAACCTCTAATCTATTTTCTCTTTCTTTGGATTTGCCTGTTCTGGATATTTCACATAAGTAGAATTATACAACATTTGATCCTTTGTGTCTTATAGATTAAATAGAGAAGGTAGACCGGAGACCGGGATGGCAGGACACACAGGCTTTATTGGAGGGAAGGGTACCTCTGCCAGCTGCTTCCACAGAGAGGAGCGGAAGAGAGTGATCAAGGGGCTTACAGGCACCTTTAAGGATAGAGGGCAGGGCTTAGGGCACTCAGCACAAACTGATTGATTAGGGACCTAGGGACTTAGGAATCCGGGGCTTAGGGTATTTGGCAGGTGCTGATTGGTGGTTCAGAGCTCAGGAATGTCTGGCCGAAGGTGGGGTTTACCTCTATCCATCAACTGGAGAAAGGGAGGATCTATCAGTGTCTGGCTTCTTTCACTTAGCTTGAGGTTCATGTGTGGCCTTTGTCAAATAATACTCCATTGTATGGCTATACCACGTTTTATCCACTCATACTGTTGATGAACTTTTGGATTGTTTCCACTTTGGGGCTGTTATGAATAATGCTGCTCTGAACATTCACTGACAAGATATTGTATGGCCAGATGTTTTCATTTCTCTTGGGTAGATTCCTATGAGTGGAATTGCTAGATCACATGGTAACCTTTGATTGTAGCCATCCTATGGGTGTGGTGTGGTGTCTACTTGGGGTTTTGATTTGCATTTCCTTGAGGACCACTGATGTTGAGCATCTTTTCATGTGCTAATTGGCCATTTATCACACAAATTTTGAAACTGTTTTATTTAATTGAAATATATATTGGAATAAGTATCCTTGAATAAATGCTTAAAATATTTCAACATAAAAAAAAGAAACCCCCAGTGCTCCAACTGCTCATGTAACTTCAGAATTCCTATGGGAATCATTATTGAGCACCTCTTCCCTGGAGCCAAACACCATCTTGGAGGTGGAGGTGCTCTCAACAGTATCATCCAAGGTGTTTCCAGCATTGGACTCCACACATCCCCAAGTTAAGGTGCCATCCCATTGGATTTTCCATTCACCCTGAAAACATCTGCACCTGGATCAATCTGGTATCCCAGAAAGTGTCTGCTGGCAACATAGGCTGGCAATGGTAGCCACAGGACACCTGCCCTTGTTGTGCCAAGGGCTCAGAAACCCTGAGTCAGTATGAGCCAGGAACAATACACGCATAGTTTTTCCAAGCACATCCACACCCAGCCCTTTTGTCTGCAGAGTCTGAAACGATTAGTCCTGTGACTTTCCCCTTCTGATTTCAGCCTTTTTGCAGCAGGCACAGATCATGGGTATTCCTGACCTATCTCAGCTCTAGGTCCCCAGTCACCAATCAAACTTATTCACACAGCCCAAACTTCTATGTGGGGTTGCCATGCACACAGGTGGAAAGTCCGCAGCTGCTAGCAGGCATCATGGACACCACTAGAGTAGTCAAGAAATGTCCTTCATCTGAATGATGCAGGGAGCCAGCTATACTCTTCCTGACAGAGGCAGGGGGACTCTAAGGTTAAGGACAGGAGTATGGCAGGTCACTGGGCCATTCTTCAGATAGACCCTGAAACATCCAGCTGGTGATGATGATTCAGAGATTTCCCTGGCCTATCCCTGCTCTTTGTCCTGTATTCCTCTCCTCCCCACCTTCTCTCCTTTGGGCTCTTCCCCCCTAGCCTGAACTCTGGACTGAGAGCCCTGACTGCCATCCTGCCTGGGACCCTCCGGACTTGGTGCTGCATATGGTCTCTCTCCTAGATTTTGGCAATTGCTCTCCCCTCAATCTTCCAATGCCCCTCACTGGCTGAGGGTGTCCAGTTAGGTCCCCTTCCCTGGCTCCTGAGCAAATCAGTGCTTCTCAAAGTAAAAGGGAAGTGTTTTATTGACATTTCAGAATTTCAGGATGTTAATTCATGCCCAAAGGAATCCTGTTACTCAGGACATTACTGCATAAATCCAGCTTTATATTGGAGAGGAATGAAGTTAGTGTTATTTTTTATTGTGAGGTCGAACCCTGGGTTCAAAATAAGACCACCGGAGGCTGATGATTGATTAAAAAAGCAGGCAAGTATTTATTGAAAAAACTGGCCAGGATGGCCGCGGGAGCACCAAACAAAGGTGGACTCCACATGACCGCACAGTTTCAGGTGTAGTCAGTCCTTTTAAAGGCTCAAAGCACAGGAATTTTTATTTGTTCTAAATTCTAAATCCTAAAGACTACATTCTAAAGACTGGGGTCAGCCCGCAGGGGCACGGTCATTCCCAGTCACATCCTGCTGGACTTTGGAATGTGGCCCTATCTTGTGATAGCTGATAACACAGAAGCAGAGCTCAGATGTTATCTAAAGTTTCTATCTCTGAAGGTTATCTACAGTTTCTATCTCTGAAGGTTACTGAGTCAGTGGGAATCAATCTCCTGTGGTCCTGGTCCCAGGCAAGGGAAAATTGCCTTAGCCTCCAGGTCTCCACCTGAAAGCTAAGGTAAATATCTTGTGTTTAATCAGGTGCAGGATCCAGACAAAAGAGTTAAAATTCAAACAGCAGTTTTTTACCTGAGATGTATAATATATTCTTAATGTCTTATTTAAATTTTCAATCTAATTTGAAAATGGAGGAGATACAAATTAAAACAAGAGTGAGGAAATATTTTTGCCCACAGTTCTAATAAAAATTTAAAGGAATCCTAAAACACATAAAAGTGAAAGATACTCACATAAAAAATGAGCATATGGCCGAAACATAAAAAATGAGCATATGGCCGGTTTGGTTCAGTGGCTAGAGCGTCAGCCTGGAGACTGAAAGGTCCCAGGTTCGATTCTGGTCAAGGGCATGTACCTTGGTTGAGGGCACATCCCCGGTAGGGGGTGTGCAGGAGGCAACTGGTCGATGTCTTTCTCTCATCGATGTTTCTAGCTCCCTTCCTCTCTGTAAAAAAAAAATCAATAATATATATATATATATATATATATATATATATATATATATATATAAATTTTTTTAAATGAGCATATGAATGGTATGGCATTTTTGAAAATTTCAGCAATATTTATAAAAATCTGAAATATTCAGACCCTTTGCATTTTAAGCTTTTAACCATGACATTAGCTCTGGTCACCTCTGAGTAGGAGGTTGAAATTAGGAAGGATTTTACAAAGGGGACAATTATCTACTTTTACAATTTTTTCCCCAAGAGAATACATGCATTATATACAGGATTGTGCTTGTAATTTAATTATTTAAATACACCTAATAGCAGATAAAATTGCTGTGTATTAGTCAGTTGAAGTAACTGCAAGCTGATGAGACAGAGGAAAACTGAAATTTGAATGGCTTAAAGTAACAAGTCTTTTTGTGTGCATATAAACTTGGATGAGTTGGGCAGGAGATCTCTTTTAATGGGTGACTCAGGGATCTGGGACACTTCAAGACTGTAGTCCCACCAATTCAACACAAGCATGCTATGTTTGCTGTTGAATGAAATAGAAAGGCAGGAACAATCATAGTAGCTCACAAATGTCTGGGTGTGACAATATTTCTGACCAGATCTCAGTGACAATAGGTAGATGTCCCTTCCTAACAACAAGTGGACTGGCAATGTAGTTTTCTGATGGGCCCACAAAGAGAGGAAGACATAATAGGATGAGACCTTGTAAACTCTTCCATACACTGTTACATATTAGGTGCTCAAAAATTATAATTTGTTATGACAATAACCTTCATTTCTTGGAAAAATTTCTGAGGTCAAATTTGCCTTAAATTCTCCAAATTTTTCAAAGACTACCATTGACAGGAGATTTCAACTACAGATCACATGTAATTTTCATAGGATCCTATAAATATCAGCTGAGTGGGTTTGCCATGTTCACTCAATAACATTTTCTACATCCCCCTTTGAGATAATGTATATAATCTCAGTTGGCTGATAATTTTCTCTTTCTTCTTGATGCATGACCAAAATCTTGTGAGTTTCTGCTACCCTCTACATGACTGAACATACCCGAACAGCTATACAGGTGCCATCGGGTACAATGAAAATGATTCTTTTTCTGGGGTACAGACACACAGACATGAAACAGTTGGGGGAAAGATAATTTTTTTTTTTCATTTGTAATTAGGATGAGCATGTCTACATAGAAACCATTTTTCACCTACAAGGGGGCTCCAAGTTTGGGGGAATTTAGCCTCTGTAGATGTTTGCTCCACAGTGATTTCCATGGTCTTTCTGCATCTACCACTTAGGAAGGAAGCATTGGAATTTGACCAGCGAGGTAAGCTGACTCATCCATGCATATGTTTGATGGCCAGTTTCAAATAAGACACCCCATTAAACTCCTGCTGTAATCAGCAGGTATTCTAACAAACCTTCCCTCTAACTTCAGGGTTACACCCCCAAATTTGTAGATTATGGGCCCAATCATAATGTATTCATTGATTCATTTGGAAAGCATTTTAAGAATGTGCTGAATACATCCCCAGGATGTTCAAGTATCTAAAGGTCACTGTTCAAATTCAAAGACATTTTTCCATCAGAGTGGTTCCAGGGAGAGGAATGGATGGCCAGTACTTCTGCAGGGAGTAGAAATCTTCTAAGCTGGGGGCAGGGAATGTGAGGATATAGGGTAGGGGTGTTGAACTCAATCAGAGAAGGGGCCAAAATCTAAAATCCAGCCTAAATCGCGGGCCGAATGGTTTACTGAACAGTCATAAACTGTCATTGTGATGGAAACGCAGCGGAGTGCAGTGATGACAGCGCGGTGCGGGCCACATTGCAAGGCCTGGCGGGACGGATTTGGCCCGTGGGCCTTGTGTTTGACACATGTGATATAGGGGGTAGGAGATTCAGGGCTGTTCCACTGTGAGTGGCTGCAGCCTGGTCAGCGGGCCAGGATCCAGGGATGGACTAGAAGGCACACAGGGAAAGCCCAGGGGAAGGGTGCTGTCATGTGGAGAAATGCCAACATCTCAGCTCTCAAGGGACCCTGGGACTTGGGCAAAAGGAACCTTGGTAAATAAAAGCCACAGACAGTACCCAGATTGCATTTGACTCGCACTGTCACCTTCCTTAGACCTGCTTTTAGTGCCTTGGCCCCAGGGTCCCTCTTTTTATTTCCCGAGAGACATCATGCAGAACTGAGAAGAAAAATGATTTATGAGTCAGAAGGTTAGACACAGTTGGGATGGGTGTGAACAGCATGGACTTTAGATGGAATTCAGACCAGGGATCCAACCTCTGCTTGTCCCTTACTAGCTATGTGATCCTGGGGATATTAGCTGGCCCTGAGAGTCTCAGGGTCTTCCTCTTTGAAGTAAGTGGGTCTGATAAGCCCTCTTGTCGGACCCCAAGAATGTATGGAGTTCTGGTAAAGTACCCCACACAGTGCCTGGCAGAGATCAGAACTGTGAAGAATGGCAGTTATTTCTGATATCATGTTTATCCCAGACTCTCCCACTCTCTCCTCTGGCACTTGTGATTAGCTATTTGTTATCAAGTTCATATTAGAGAATATATAACTCAGTATGGAATAAAACACCCAACTGTCCAAAAAGTATGGTCCACAAATAAAACTAAGTAAGTTTTCCCAATTTATGGATTTATGTTGAAATTCAGGTGTGGAGTGTGGGGAGACTTCACAGCTGGACACAACACAAAGATGCCAAAAAGAGAATCTAGGAACAACTCTTTCCGTCCATCCAAGCTGATCTTTCATCCAAACAAACGCTTTCATTCATTTTGCCCCCACCCAAAATCAACACCTTGATAATGATTGGCCAGATCACACTCAAGATCATTAACATTCAATCCCAATTAGGCTGTGGGCTGTGGCTCTCCAAGGCCATCATTACTCATGGCCCAGTAACTGTATTTCTGTAGAAATCTGTGCAGATGGGTATAACATGCCTAGTGATCATACTGTCCAATGACACTGAGACTGCGTGCAGGAAACCACGCTTCCTAACCAGGTGGAGATTTCCCTCTGGTTTATCCATGATCCCAAAGGAACCTGTCAGGACAATGCTCCATTTCACACTTTCCTCTCACACCCAGACACACAATGTGTTGCTGCCACCCCCAGCTGCCTTACAATCAACCCCCGCAGAGGGAATCACATTTTCCCAAATACCCTGGCTCAGGCCATGCACAGTTGAGAGCTGTTCCCTGGAGGCCCACCGCCTCACCTGATGTTACTTGTTCTGTAGGACTTAGGGGACCCCTAACCCCTTCCTGATATGACTTCAGCTTCTACATCATCATCCTGTGTGTGGGTGTGCCCTGCTTATGTTGGTGTCCCCACTACTAACACAGGGCCTTCCAGAGGACATAGGCTCAGTGAATATCTGGGGATTAAAGGAACCACTGAGCAGGGGTTCACTTTATTCAGATGAAGTCCTTCCACCACTTTCTTGCCAGAACCAAGGATCCTTAGATAAGTTGTTTCATGAAAAGATAGACAAGCAAAGAAGCAAAAATGAACCATATTTTCCTTTTATTTTTCTAATGCTTAACTCCATTGATTGTACTGCCAAGTTTTTTCACATTTCCAATGAAATCCTTTTATCATGCCATGTTATCTAGTTTGGGATCACAAAGGAGGATTGGAAGTGTCCCAACTTGCATTACACAGTAGCAAATCTCTTACTCTTGAACTGGACATGTACAAATATACATGTGACCAATGTCATTTACAAACTTACATGCTAAAAGCTTATGAAAACTTCTATGAAAAGGAATAACATTAGAAAATATCCTTAAAAATTCACAAAGTAATAAAGCAAACATTTCTCAACAATCATAGGAGCTCAAACCATTCCCTGAGCCTCACTAGTGCTTTCTCCTCAAACGCAGAGTTGAAAATGGAATGCACTTTATGCCCATCAAATGAAGTTAACGAACATGGGTCCAAAAAGTGCCTGGGTGCAACTCTGGCTCAGGCAAAGTGGTTCTCATTACACTCAGGCCCTTCAGACAGGAATGGGAAGGAGCGGGGATCCCTATCATTGACCCTGAGCACAAACTTGAGAGCTTTCGATATGGTGGTCTCAGCATGGGCCCTGGGACCCCATAGGAACTCATAGCATGCAGGATCGCTATTGGGCACCTGGCGGTATACCACGTATTGCTCCTGCACCCAAATTTTAGTGATGAGCTCCCTGGGCTCCCCATAGATCCAATGCTTCTTACCATCATGGACCCCTAAAACATTCAGTGCTTCCCAGACTTTCTCCTCAGGGGCACAATCACCCTCTGCAGCAATCACCCACAGAAGCGTGACCAGGAGACCGGTGTTGGGATATTTGTTCCCATTGCTCACCATGCCATCATAGGAGAGCCCCAAAGCGGTGACCATTACATAGGTGTGGGCACTGGGGCCCACTTCCTTCACAACTACACCAAATACCAGCTTCATGCACTCAGTGGCTGCTCTGAAGATCTCAGGGAAGTGGTCATGGTGCTCTTTGATGACACTACTCAGAATTTCTGCCCTGGTGGTTGGCTCCTTTTCGCGATACTTTAGGAGCAGGAACTCCACCACTTTCATCATCTTTGAATGCAGTGCTTTTTGGAGCAAAATATCTGCATAATCTTCAGGGCCTCCCTCAGTGTTTGGATCCTCCTCGTGGCTGCTGGAGCTCTCATCTTCAGAATGGCTCCATGGCAAGGCTGCCAGGGCCTGAGGGGAGGGGCAGGCAACCTGAGGACTCTGAGGAGAACTTGGTGTCTCAACAGCAGATACCTGCTCTAGGCTTTCAATAAACAGGACTGAGGGGGAGGAAGACAGAGAGGAGTAGAGAGACAAAGCCTCCTCCGCCTCATGTTCCTGTTCCTCCACCATCTGCAAAACCCATAAGAACTCCTCCACCAGCAGGTCAGGCGACTCCCTTGGTTCCTGACGGTGTTCCTCAGGCTCACTCATATGATGGCCAGGCATGATGATTCGTGCTGAGACACTGAGCAAGAGTGGACAGAAGATGGGCAATGAGGAACAATGGGCCTGGGGGAAAGGGTGGGTGTAAGAAGCATGAGTTGAGAAACAAACTCCAGGCTGCTCTGACAAAGGTGACTTATAGGTCTCTCCTTTAGGGGTGTACATGGGCCTCACAGGGCTCACTCCTGAGCATCCTGCCCACTAAGAACCTGAAGTAGGAAGTGACATGACTGCTCAGGGTATAGAAGGCACAGCACAGGGTTCTGTAACTGATGGTGGGGTGTGGAGATGTCAGGCAATGTGGGATCCCATCTGACATGGGTGAGGAGCCTGTTGGGACATTTTCATGGTTGGGACCTCACCATAATTCCTAGCACTTCCTGGCCTTCTGCTGCTCTGTAACGAGAGAATATATAGAGTAGACCAAGTCCTTCACCTCCTCCAATCCTCGGGCTCTGCCTGAGAGAATGAATGGCCACATCAGCAGGCACATGGCAAGGACAGCAATGGGACCCCAGAGCTGACAGGAAGGGTGGCAGGACTCTGTGAGGTCCTCTCTGTTGTGGGTGGAAGGTTCCTTATTGCACATGTAGGATCTTCACCTGTCTCCTGCCAGTGCCTGGCCCCTCACTGCCTTCTTCTGGCCTGAGGTTAAGCTCTCAGAATAAGACCACACACACCTGACACTTCAGTGAAGAAACAGAGGGGGCCCCATATGTGGTACCTCTCCCAGAGGGTCCAGAAGGGGTGACTGAAGATATGGGTTCATCTATCCTGGGATAAGGCTCTGATCATTTCGCACCATAGCACACTGCAGGGTTTCAGACAACTCTCTTTGCTGACTGAGACTATCTACCTAGACTTAGGCTTTACCTTACTTAGATGCAGTAGTAGGAAGTGAGCCAAGCTAACCCAAGCACTATTCTGAGTTTCCCCACTGCTGACAGAAGAGGCAGGGTAGGTCTGGATTCCCATGTGCTCTTGTTCCCCTCAGTGCTCACCTTGATTCCTGGCAGGAGCTGGAACTCGTCTCTCTGTTGACAAAATATTGACCCAAAGGATGACCGATGGGTAGTCTCACATCAAGGTCCTCACCTTCCTGAGAGACCCAAGACAAAAATGAACAGGTGCTCCATCTGCCCCCACCCCTGCCTAGGTTCCCAGGCAACTGACACCAGGGCCTGCCCTGTCTGTTCCAGGTACAGAGTTCCCTTAGTCTGGCCTCAAGGTACTTGCCTTTCTTCCTGGATAGGCCTGGATCTGAATCCAGCTGACCCCATTTCACCCTGAACAACTGTCCTCAATGAGAAATGCTCACGAGGAGCAGGCATGTGGAAAGGGAGAGCATGTCACACCCAGGTACCCTGCCTGGGGAATCTGGATGCTGAGGACAGGACACTCCCTGATGCTGAGGGCTCTCTTGTTTTCTCAGGGAGCACATAGCTGCAGTTTTCTAGAGAAAGCACTCAGACCATTAGGACCCTTCACCTCCTCTTTTCCTGAATTCAAGCCATCCCCTCTGACCAAGGCCCTGTCCTTACTGAGTGCCCTGAGACAATAGTGAGGAGGAACCACCTCTGCAGACCCATGCTAGGACTTCCCAGGGCTGACAGCAGCACAGACTGGGTTCAGGGCACCCATTGTCTGGAGTGTGGCATCCTCCTTCCTGCCCAAGCTTCCCATGTTCACTCAAGAAGTGCCTGGGATCTTTCCCTTCAGCTGAACTAAGAATGACTACTGCAGGCCATGTCCACCATCTCTCTGAGACCTCCAAGGTGAACTTGAGGACATACCACATTGACTATCACGCCTGAGTGGCCCAGTTGTGCCAGCAGAGGCTATGCCAGCTGGTCCCTGTTTTTGTTGGGGTGGGAGGTACCATCATCCTGCCTCAAGACCCACACTTTGAATACCAGCAGTGCCTGGGACACCTCCCATTGTTGTCCTGAATCCAGCACCATCAGGACAATGCGCTCACCTCCCTTTGCCACTGCTCAGGCAGAAGTCTGGAAGCAACCCAAATCTACAGGCCTAGCATGAGGCCTCCAGGTGCTGCTGACAGGAACAGACAAACTGAGGACACTTATGACACTGGCCCAACCTCAGGCATAATTCCAGGTGAGCCCTAACTCGAGTCCTTACCTGGTGTCCTGGAAGAGCCCTGCAGCCCTTCTTTTCCCTCCTGGAGCTGACCCCTCAGCCCTCAGGGGGTGAAGTCCCCTCTTCTTCTTGAAGGATCCTCACCGTGACACCTGGCTGCAGCTGGAACCTTGTCTCTGTCAACCTGAGATACCCAAGTCCAGATGAAATCATGTGGTCATCGATCAGTGGCCTCCCAGGTTTCACAGTAAGTGTAACATGGGGTATCTCTGTTGTGGGGTCCCAGGTCCCTCAGTCTTCCCTTTGAATGTTCACCTTGACTGGGCAAGACCCCGATCCTCCCCTCTGCCACATATGTTGTTCCCCCTGAATTCCCTGGGCCGACATCAGGTCTGGGCTTCTGTGGTTCCTCTCTGCATGGCCACCCACCACAGTGCTTCCCAGGACCTTCAGCAGGGCAGACTTCTGTGGATTGCCCTCTGCTTAGGGTTGCTGGATTCCCTCAGTCCTCCCTTGCGGCCCTCCTTGACCGTTCCCTCTGCCCACCTGAGACCCAGATCCTTACACCAAGCCCCAGAGCCTGTCAGACCTGGATGCAGAACTCAGGAAAATGACCTTGAGTCTGGGCAGTGCCTCTGCATCCCAGCTGTGGATCTGATGCCCTACACTTCTTACCAGGTTTCCACTCTCACTCAGACCTGAATGCTGAAGTCAGGATACACCACATGTGGTCGCCCTCCCTGCGGCCTTCCAAGGCTGGGAGCAAGGTGGGGTTCTTTGTGGCCTCTACATTGGGATTTTGGGTCCCCTCAGTCCTGACACAGGGTCCTCACTTTGACCCTGGCAGGTCTTGATTCCTTCCTTTGCCGACCTGATGCTTGTTCGTTATATGCTCTCAGAGCCTGATTTGAAGGCATCAAATGCCACTTGAGTCTGGAAAGTACCTCTGCCCTCCCCTCTGTGGATCTGAGTTCCTACACCTTATACCAAGTCCTGAGTCTCAGTCCTGGATACAGAAGTCAGGAAACTCTGCACTTGGTCTTTTACCAGGGAGCTTCCCAAGACTGATAGCAGGGTAGGGCTTTATGAGGTCCCCTAGTTGTGGGGCCCTGGGTGCCCTCAGTCGTCCTTTGGCTGTGCTCCTTGCGGTAAACCCCAGCGTATCTCAAACCTCCATGCAGAAGACAGGAGACAAATGAAGGGGTCATCTGACATGGGGTCTCCCATGGCTTGTAGCAGGAGAGGGCTTTTATGGGGTCCCCTACATTGTGGGGTCCAGGGTCCCATCTGTTCTCCTTCAGCGGACCTGTGGCTCTGCTCCTTACACAGAACCCCAGAGTCTCTCAAACCTGATGCAGAGGTCACCCCAACCTGTAGTCACCCTGCCCACTCATCTTCCCTAGACTCACAATCCTGGTGTCCAGTGTCCCCCAATCTCCCTCAGGGTCCACAAATTGACAGCATTAGGACTTGGGGTCCCCCGGCTGCTGCCTGAAGCCCTGCTCCTTCCACAAAACCGCAAGTGTCTCTCAGACCCTCAACTCTTCATCAGCAGGACCTGGGGTGCCCCCTCTTCTGCCTGTAGCCCTGCTACTCCTACCAAACCCCCAGTGTCTCTCAGACCCAATGCAGAACTCACAAAGGTCAATGTGTGATGTCACCCTCCACAACCCGGGAGACCTGCCCATGGACACTGTTCTGGGGTCCAGGGTCCCCAGTCTCTCTCCGGGTCCCCCCACTGACTCCGGACAGGTCCTGGACACCCTCTGCCGACCTGACACTCGGCCATGACACGGAGCCCCCGAAAGTCTCCACCCGGAAGAAGCGGGAGTCAGTCCTCGCCGCTGGTGGTCACCCCGCACCTTGGGGCTCCCGGGACTGACTGCTCTGGGGCCCGGAGTCACCTTGTCTCCCCCCAGGGACGGACGGCCATCACCATGAGGCCTGCAGGCCCTGGCCCTCCCTCTGTGAACCGGGAGCACAGGTCCCCACACGAAGGCCTCAACCCCGACACCCGAAGGGCGGTCCGTGGGCCTCAGTGCCCAGGGCTCCCGGCAGGGGCTGAACTAGACCCCAGGGACCTCCGTGGGGTCCTCACCCGGGTTCCAGGCAGAGTCTGGTTCCCGCCGACCTGAGAGCGCTCCCCTCAGCTTGTCCCCTTTGCCGGCCCTAAGCTGGCTTCTCAAGATGGCGCTCAGCTCCCTGGATTCTCAGGTGGATGTTATGAGGTCACTTCCGGGAACCACTTCTGGGGTCGCTCAGGATTCTGTCAGGGGCGGAGTTCCGATCCCAGGGTGCTCAGCGGCCACGACCGGTCCCCACCTGGGCTGGACGGCTGGGAGCCCACCCTGTGCTGACCCGGGTCTGTGCCCCTCAGGCCAATTGTGGGCCTCCCCCAGGCCCCCAGGATGTGGGGCGGGAGAGCACCGCCTGACAGCTCCACCTGAGACACCCGGATCTGACCCTGACTGCCTCCCCTCCCCTTCCCATGGTGTTTCTTCACCAGACAGGCTGACACTTTGGAAACCTTGTGTTCTTAATGTTCCTTTTCATTAAAGCCTCTGAGCTATAGCAGAGGTTTGGAGAGGGCCTGCGGTTTGGTGTTAAGTCTACCTTTGCTGGTCGTTGCAGGCTTTTTCCCTTTTGATCTTCATTCATAGTAATTATTGGGTTTTGCAACTCTACCTATTTTGTATACCTTTTATTTTATGCATACATGTTTATACATGTATATATGTATAAATTTGCATATATATTGTATGTGTACACATATAGCCTAAATGTGGATCAGGTGTGTTTACATATACATACATGCCCATGCCACATACATAAATACACACACACACACACAAACATATATATGCAACTCTATGTCCTATGTATTTACATAGAGTAGACAAGTTACTTTATGAAAGCTTACCTAATCTTACTCAGCATGATTTACTCTGACACTTGCTTTTCTACTCCTACTTTATTCTTTATATTTTACTGAAGCCATAATTTTTGAAAGGCCAGTCCTCAACCACAGCGCACCAGTCTTGTCTCCCCAGGGAACTTGCTCATATTATGTTGTTTAGATTTTGTAGTTGAATCCTGCCCAGCCCGTGCCCTGCAACCTCTTTCTTTGATAATTTCCCCGCTTTTATTTAGGAAGCCAATCTCAGCAGTCCAAGCTTAATTGTTATTTGGGCAACCACCTGTATAGCCCTAAATCTGTAAATTTTAAGCAGAATCGACATATTTGCAATATTGTGTTTTCCATGAATGAATATGGAAACTGCTCCATTTATTTGACACTTCTTTTTTTCTTAACCAGAAAATCTCAAGATAATTGTTAGTTGACTATTTTGAAATTAAGATACTTCTTGGTTAAGTTTTGGCTTTTATAGCTGTGGTCAATTAGATTTTTGTACTACATGTTTTTATTAGTTATGCTTTGTGTGGAAAGGCACTGTTATGGCTATGGTCATCTTCCATACTGTTTATTATGCATTTGATAATCCCCATCTCCATTTTTAAATTTTCTAGATAGATGATCATATTATCAACAGATATTATTTGTGGAGAAGCATATGTGATGTGCAGATTACCTGAGGGAAAGTGCAAACATTCCTGTAGGAGTTGAGGGTGTGGTGGTGAGCAAGGCCTCCAGGGACCTCACTAGGGCCTTGAATCATTAATGACACAGAAAGGTTCTTCATCCAAGACATGAACAGTGCTGTTCAGAGGCACAGGTGCAAAAGCTTCCCAGAAAATTGTGTCAATAGTGAAAGGGGAATCCTGGGTGAGAAACACAGTGTGGGTGACCGCAACATGCAAAGTATGTGAGAATGCACTCTGAGCTGCCATGAATAGCTCACATCTTTCAAATGCTGACTCTAACATTTGAACCACCCAATGAATGCGCAGGACTTTGATTAAGGGGTAGTGACACATGGCAGCTCATGAGGTGATAGGAAGGCTTTGAGGAGATGATCCCCGTGTCTTTCTGGGCTTAGCACATGGTCCATAGTGAGCTGTCAACTGACATTAATTTGGATTTTGAAGACTCTGTGTGGCAATTGTTTTCTCCAGAGAATATCTCAACTTTGGAAGCATCTTGGATACCTTAAGGTAGGGGTGTCGAACTCAATCAGAGAAGGGGCCAAAATCTAAAATCCAGCCTAAATCGCGGGCCGAATGGTTTACTGAACAGTCATAAACTGTCATTGTGATGGAAACGCAGCGGAGTGCAGTGATGACAGCGCGGTGCAGGCCACATTGCAAGGCCTGGCGGGATGGATTTGGCCCGCGGGCCTTGTGTTTGACACATGTGCCTTAAGGGAATGTCTTTTTTGGTGTTTTTTTTTTTTTGTTTAAGGTATTACATATAGTAATTCATATGTCTCTTGTTTTCCCCCTACTGACCTCTCCCTGCAGGTGCCCCCTCAGAGGGAAAGCTTCCCCTCTTTTCTCCACTTGCCTGGGCCTCCCAGAATCCAGCAATGCCTTCCCTTCCCTTACACAGAAGGCACAACCTGATCAGGAGGATAAGAGTGTCAGAGATGGTGGATGAGTCCTGCTTCTTTGAGAAACTGAACCCAACCATTAGTTCTTATTAGTTCTTATTAAACATTAGTTCCTTATTAGGAATTGTCTCATGTGGTTATCCAGGCTCAAGATGCTTTGAGTAAAACTCTTAAAAGGCCTGTTTGTGCCTTTTCTGCACTTGACAATAGCCGTCTGAGGTTTGAGCTGCCTCTTAGTAATATCACCACCCCCCCATAAATAAACACCTATGACAATGCTCAAAATCTGGTACAGTGACAACACCAAATGCTGTCAAGGATGTGGAATAGCAGGCACTTGCATTCATTACCTGTGGGAAAGTGAAATAGTACAGCCACATTGGAAGCTGTATGGTCAGGCAGTTTCTTATAATAGTAAACATAATTGTAACATTATGATACACCAACTACATGAGTATTTATCCCACGTTGATGATGCTGTATCCGTGTAGGCACATCTCTTGTTAAAAACTTACCACTCTGGTTGGGGACATTGATAATGGGTTGACTTTATACATGTGAGGGAGCAGTGGCTTACTAGGATATCTTTGTACCACCAGATTTATTTTTCAATGCCATCTAAAAGTATTGTAAAAAAAAAAAAAGTCTTAAAATAAACAAAATATGAACCACAGTATCTGAACAACAAAATTTGAGCAGGCCCTAAGGGAGATTGAAAATTTTGACAAGCTGGCATTTGTGTCTGGAATGGAAGTATGGGGCAATAGGGTAGTTGAGAGGGCTGTAGGCTGTATGACATAGATGACAGGGAAGGTAGGAAGAAATATTTTAAAGGTATGTTTATATCTTGGCTCTAATCTAGGGCATTCAGACCACAAATGCCAGCAAACTTTGGGGAATAACACTGCCTTGGAAAAGCTGGGACATTTGAGGCATGTTATTCAGAGTCTATGCTAATAATCACCTGACAACCATCTTGGTGGATTAGTGCTGTCTGGTAAAAAATTATCTGAATAGTATTTAAAGGACAGACTAAATTATAATAGTGAATAGCAGAATAAATCATGTATGTTAAGAGTAGGTATTCTCTCATAAAATCCCTTGGATAGTATCCTATCTAATAAAAGGGTAATATGCAAATTAACCATCATTCACTCGCAGTGATGGCAGTACACATAGCCACAAGATGGTGGAGCTCAGTCCTGTCAGCCCCGCCAGAGACCCAAGGCCTGTGGGGGCAGCCACTGACAACAGGCAGTGTGAGCAGCCTGGCAGAATGCCTGCTTCATCGCCTTGGCAACTAGGCAAGCATTCTTCCCTGGCCCATTGGAGGGCCTCTGTGCAGTGGGTGTGGAGCAGCCAGGGCCTCTAGGAAACAAAAAAGCTGGCCTACAGCCTGAGGCCAAGCACAGACTGGGAGAGGAGACTGCAAGCCTGCCTCCCACAGAATAATGCGGCTCCCTCCTGCTTCCTGCAGAATCAGTGCAGATCCCTCCCAGCTGCCACAGAACCCACAGGGCTCCCATGGAAGCAGCTCAGCTCCCAGCAGCATGCTGCTATTCCCACCAGCTCACAAAGAAGGGGCAGGAAGCCTACTACACACGATACCACACGATGGGCTACCAGTATAATATAGTATACATATATTATAACTGCATATGTGCTTAGCATACACACACACACACACATATTTAGGTAACAGCACACATACATATGTGGGTATATAACCACATGTAACCTATATTTATGCTATATGAATTTAAGTAATGTACACAAACTAGGTAGAGATGTAGAATGTATTGCTAAGAAAGAGGATTAAAAGTGAAAACACCTGGATTGGACAAGGGACATGTAGACAGACAACCACAATGCCACACCTCCGCAAATCCCTGCTGATACTCAGTGTCTTTAGTAGCAGCTAACTTTTAGAAAGCACAGTTTCTGAGATGGTAAAGAAACCCCATGGGAAGAGGGACTTCTCTACCGCTCCCGCTAGCCTCTGTGCAGTAGCGCCCCCTCCAGCAGCGGTCCTGGTATGGCAGTGATCTCTGAAAGTGTTGTAAGAGTGTTGTTCCCCTCCTGATCTAGGACTTGGTGGTCCACGGGCTTCAGAACAGAGGGCACTACAGAACCCACCTCCTGGTGCTCCTGTCAGCTCTACGGGCCCTGGGTGGGGCTGTCAGGCTGAGCACATGCCTCCACATGCCCGGGAATCTGGGGGAGTCGAGCAAGGTCTGAGGGACACAGACTCGGGTCCGCAGAGGCCAGGGGCCCTGGTGTTGTCAGATGCCGGAGGGGAACAGAGTCACCACTCCCAGGCCTCTAGACCCGATCTCTGTCCCTGCTCTCAGTCCGGGGGACCACAGAAAGACCTTCCGGAAGTCCGCCCACTGACTTCCGCCCCGGAGGTCTGAGCGAGGAGAGCGAGCGCCATGTCTGGGAGGCCGGCTTCGGGTCGCTAGAGGGACGGAGCCCAGGTATGACCCTGAGGGACGACTGAGGCCCCGGGACCCAGGGTTCCTGGCCTCAGCCCTGAGAGCCGGGGGTGGAGGGTGTCTGAGGAGGATTTCCTCAACCCTGGAATGCCCGCCTCCTCAGAGATCGGGGTGTGGTGTGTGGGGGGGCTCAAGGACAAGCACTGAGGGGAGCACTCTCAGGTCTGCACGGGCGGGTCCGGATTCCACCTGGAATCTAAGTGAGGACCCCACGGAGGGCCCTGGGGTCTAGTTCAGCCCCAACCGGGAGCCCTGGGCACTGAGGCCCACTGACCGCCCTTCGGGTGTCGGGGTTGAGGCCTCCGTGTGGGGTCCGGGCTCCGGTTCACAGAAGGAGGGCCCAGGGCCTGTAGGCCTCACGGTGACGTCCACCTGTGAATCCAGGGAGCTGAGCGCCATCTTGAGAAGGCTGTCGGGGTTGAGGCCTCCGTGTGGGGGCCCGGGCTCAGGTTCACAGAGGGAGGGCCAGGGCCTGCAGGCCTCATGGTGATGGCCGTCCGTCCCTGGGGGGAGACAAGGTGACTCCGGGCCCCAGAGCAGTCAGTCCCGGGAGCCCCAAGGTGCGGGGTGACCACCAGCAGCGAGGACTGACTTCCGCCTCTTCCGGGTGGAGACACTCGGGGGCTCCGTGTCATGGCCGAGTGTCAGGTCGGCAGAGGGTGTCCGGGACCAGCCTGTACTCAGTGTGGAGACCCTGGGGAATATTGGGGGTCCTGCACCCCAGAACAGTGTCCATGGGCAAGCCTCCCAGGGAGGGAGGGGTGACATCACACATTGTGCTTTGTGAGTTCTGCATTCTGTCTGAGAGACACGGGGGGTTTGATAGAAGGAGCAAACTTCAGGCAGCAGAGGGGGTGACCCCAGGTCCTGCTGATGAAGAGTTCAGGACCCTGAGGGAGATTGGGGGCCCTGGACCCCAGAACAGTGTCCATCGGGCAGGCCTCCTGGGGTGGGGGAAGGGTGACCTCACACTGTGCTTTGTGATTTCTCCATTAGATCCGAGAGACACTGGGGGTTTGGTAGAGGAAACAGGGCTATAGGCAGCAGAGCGGAACCCCAGATCCTGCTGATGAAGAGTTGAGGACACTGAAGGAGATTGGGGCTACCTGGCCCTCAGAAGAGTGTCCTTCCTGAAGGCCTCCTGGGGTGAGAGAGGGGTGATCTCACTCAGTGGGATTTATGATTTCTTCATCTGAGTCTGAAAGACACTGGGGATTTGGTGGGTAAGAGAGCCTTGGCCTGCAGGATGCATCCTCTGGTTAGGCACTAACCATTAGGAGAAGGAATATATGAAATATCAGTCAGGAAAAAAATGGGGATATCTCAAGTTCTCAGAGGAGATTTGTGCCACAGACAGTGTTCCCACTGAAATCAGACCTGCCTCTGTCATCCCTGAAGTCCATACGCAGGGGTAGCCTCAGGTGGTGCACCCTCACTTTTGTGTTGGTGACAGGATGTAACCTGAGCCCGGTTCAACCTGCCAGGCTGGCCCTGGCACTTCTGCCTTGGGCTTTTAGGGCAGTGAGGCTTGAGGGCCAATTCCATGTCATTTTAGGGGGCCACAGCTGGTGAGCATAATAAAGAGTCTCAGGATCTGACAGATCTCAAGAATGTGCCTTGATTCCAAGCAAATTCTGGTCCACCTGAGAGGGTGGAAGGTGTGAAGCCTTCCCACTTCAAAGGGAAGGAACTTGACAGTGTCTAGCTTGCCCTGTTCTCAGGCCTGGGAACACCCTGGAAGAAAGGGCTGGATGCTGCCAACTCCTGCAACTGCCACATGCATGTGGATTGGGGGATCTTGGGGATGTGAGGACCTAGGTCTGAGAGTTAACCCAAGATCAGCAGCAGGGCTAGTCCCAGGATCTGCCCGGTGTGATCGTGCTGATAACCCTTGAAGCCTCAATGCACACACCATCTTCTCAGAAAGGGAGGGTGATACAAAGGCCAGCTGTCCACAGTCCTCAACCCCAAAAGGAACAACAGTGGATCTAAGTGGCACACTCCTTTCTATTATGTGTGGGAAAGTGGGGAGTCCTCGGTGAGGTGGGGTCTTTCTCTAAGGGGGAGAGAGAGAGTATCCCAGGTGGGAGGCATGGAGGTAGGGCCTACACTGGCAGGAGTAAAACTGAATAACCTACAGGGGCACCGGGAATGCAACCAGGACAGAGCGCCCAGAACCTGCTCTCAGCATTTTGTGATGATGGCAGAGTTCCTAGGGGGTGGAACAGAGGGGGGGTGGAGAGGGGATATGGTAGCCACCTGAGGCTACCCCTGGGGTTTGTGCAATGTAGTGCCTCCGCATTTGTCTCTTGGGGCTCTCAGGTAGGTGAAGACCTTGGTCTGAGTGGACAAAGTCCTGTCATCTGAGGAAGGGTATACACTCAACAGTGACAAGAGTATTGGGTCAGGCCAAAGTGAAGGAGAGGACCCCTAGGGAGGAGGGAGTGTATCCCAATCCCTGAGACAAAAAAGGGACACCACAGAAATCCAGCCTGCCCCTACTCTCAGCCTTAGAAACCCTGGGCAAATATGTCAGGCTGAGCCTCTTCTCGTTTCTTGATTGGTGCTTTCCAAGAGGGCTTTGTCTGGGGATCTGGACAAAAGTCAGCTGAGGCAGGATTCCACAAGTTGGCAGGGTAGTCACAATGAAGAGTGAGGGGATCTCTGAGCCCAGGACACATGGAGCCCAGACCTGCCATGCCTTTTTGGTCAGGAATGGGGAGACGTGGAATCTGTGGGTGTACTGGCTTCCCCCACTTCCTCCTCAGTTATCTATGGAGGTGAGAACTTTCCTTTAGGAGGGTAGCCGCAGGACAACACATGGAGTTTTTTTTTTTAGTTCCTGCAGCCTGACAAGGTAAGGACTGAGTGGGACATCACCCCAGGACAGATGGACTCGATATAGATATTGTTCCTTGGTGACACCTGTTAGACTCTGGGCAGGTGTTGCCAGATGTGGGGCCACCCCAAGTCCTTCTGGTGAGTATCAGGGGTGTATAGCCTTGTTATGAGCATTTTGTTTCTGGCCAGCATAAGGGGAGGAGAAAGTCCTGGAGTGGACGTGTGGAGACGCTGAGTGAGTATGGAAGGGATTCCTCCATCCAGAAGAGAGTACCCAATACCACAGCACCTCAACACACTGTCTTTCTCAGAACCTTAGGTTGTGCCAGCTTCACCCTGAGGAGCCTTCTCACTTCCTCCTTCAGGATCTTACTGAACAGGTCGTTGAGGAGAGACACCCGTGATGCCAAAAAGCACTTCTGAAAAAGAGACTGGTAAGTAGCCTTTGTCAGAGCTCCCTAGGGTGAATTTCCAAACTGTGGCTCCTCACATTCCCTCTCTCTCACAGGTCCATGAGTCCCCATTACCCACTTTCTGCCCAACTACTGTCGCGCTCCCAGCACACATAATCATGCATTACCATCAGCTCTACAAGTCTGAGGAAGACCTTCGGGACTCAAGGGAGAACCTCGACCTGGTGGTGCAGCAGCTTGTGCCTGTGCAGGTAGAGGAGGTAGAGGAGATGGAGGCTATATCTCCCTCCCCCTCTGTCTCTTCCTTCCTCTCAGTCCTTTTCCATGAGAGTCAGGATGAGGCAGCTGCTGCTGAGTCAGCAAGTCCTCCCCACATCCCTCAGGGTGCCTGCCCTCCCCCACTGCCTGCTTTGGCAGCCTCTCCATGTAGCCAACCTGAAGATGAGGGCTCCAGCAGCCCAGATAAGGAGGGGCCAAGCAGCGGGGAGGGCTCTGAAGAGGCGAGGTCCACTCTCCAAAGCGCCCTACATTTAAAAATGGGTTATCTGGTGGCATTCCTGCTCCTGAAGTATCGCAACAGGGAGCAGACCACAAAGGCAGAAATGCTGAGTAGGGTCATCAAAGAGCAGCAGGGCCACTTCCCTGAGATCTTAGGTGAAGCCTCTGAAGTCATGAAGCTGGTCTTTGGCATTGATGTGAAGGAAGTGGACCCCAGCGCCCACACCTATGTCCTGGTCCCCACCTTGGGCCTCACCTATGATGGGATGGGGGGCGATGGGCACAGGTTTCCCAACACTGGCCTCCTGGTCGAAGTTCTGTGGCTGATTGCCGCAGAGGGCGACTGTGCCTCTGAGGAGGAAATCTGGAAAGCCCTGCATGTCAGGGGGGTGCATGATGGGAAGCAGCATTGTATCTATGGGGAGCCTAGAGAGCTCCTGACCAAAGTTTGGGTGCAGGAACAGTACCTGGAGTACAGGCAGGTGCCCAACATCCAGCCTGTTCGCTATGAGTTCCTGTGGGGTCCCAGAGCCCATGCTGAGACCACCAAGTTGAAAGTCCTTGAGTTTTTTCTCAGGAATTATAGAAGGGATCCAAGTTCTGTCCCATCCCTGTCTGAAGAGGCTCTGAGTGATGAGGAAGAGCAGGCCTGAGCCAAGTTTCAGTCAGGCACATTTCCAGCCCATGTCTGACATGAAGTGGGCACAATTCTTTAGTCTGTTTGAGAAGAGGGCAGTCAATGTTTTGGGTAGTGAGGCCCAGGGCTATTTGGGGAAATAAGGGCTGTAACATCTGTGTGTTCCTGGGATGATTTAGAAATGTATCCTTGTTTGCTTTAGGAATTTTAAATGTGTCCCATTTCGAAGAAGGTTCCATAAGCTTCAGAATCTAATTTTGTGAATGATATTTACCACACATGTATTTGTACTATCCAGTTTGAAAGTAAGAGTTTTGTTATTGTGCAAGACAAAATGGGACACCTTTCACCTTAGTTTGTGATTCTGAACTAGATAACATGGCATTAAAACAGGATTTTCTTGGAAATGTGAAAAAACTCAGCAATACAATCTATGGAGTCAAGAAATAGAGAAATAAAAGCAAAAAACATGTTAATTCTTACTTCTTTTCCATCCTTGTCTGTTATTCTATGAAATAAAGTACATCAGGATTCTAGGATTTGCTTGGTTCATTCAAGAAAATGGAGGCGCCGAAACCGGTTTGGCTCAGTGGATAGAGTGTAGGTCTGGGGACTGAAGGGTTCCAGGCTTGATTCCAGTCAAGGGCATGTACATTCGTTGTGGACACATCCGTAGTAGGGGGTGTGCAGGAGGCAGCTGGTCGATGATTCTCTCTCATCGATGTTTCTAGCTATTTATCCCTCTTCCTTCCTCTCTGTGAAAAATCAATTAAATATATTTAAAAAGAAAAAGAAAAAAGAAAATGGAGGCATTTCATCTCAGTAAAGACGACCCCTGCTCAGTGGTTTGTATATTCTCCAGATATTTACTGAGCTTCTGTCCTCTGAAATGCCCTTTCTTATAGTGGGCACCATCATAAGCAGGATCTACCCACCTATAGGATGATAGTGGGAGCTGCAGACATATAATGAAGGTGGTGAGGGATCCCCTAAGTCCTATAAAATAAGCAAAAGAATCGGAGAGGTGGTGGGGCAGTACTCAAATGTAAAGGATATAACCAGGATAGTTTGGGGCTTTGGGAAACTGCCTTCTGTGGGTGTTGATTGTAATGAAGCTGAGTAGTGGCAGTGGCCAGATCTTGCTGATCCTGTGTTTTAGGCTCGAGGGGATAGTGTGAAAAGAGAAATTGGAAATTCCCCCTAGATCATGTGTAAATCAGAGTGAAATGTCCACCCCAGGCAGGTGGAAGGCTGTCTGCCCTGTCCGTCACTCCCATTGTAGGAGTACACAGTGAAGAGACAGATGTTCCATCCACATTACCTGCAAAGATTTCCAGAGAAATAAGGGTCTTGCTCCCTGAAGCAATGCCCCCAAGTTACTGGACAGCCATTTTTTCCCTAGGGAAAGCTAGGTCTGACTCCAATGAAATAATATATTATTTCTGTTTCTGCTGGGGCTGACCAGCAGCCCCTGAGCAATGGATGAATGATTACTTTGACACAAGTTTCTGTGAAAGACAGGGCTAAGTGACTGCTTGGCTTAAACCAAACAGCCTGATTCGCCTGCCTCCTTAGAACTAAACTATTAGATACTATCAGTAGCGTATGTATTCTTGAGAAGACACATGCCTCTGCAGTGTCCTTTAAGCAAAGACTTCTAAAGACAAAAGATAAAGATTCCAGTAACACACCCGGAAGCTCAGACTTCTTTTGAAAAATCAAGGCAGGCCAGGCCACCTTTCCCCAGCTCCCTGTGAAGGCCCCCGAACTTCGGAGATTCCTCTTTATAAATTTCCCAACCAAGTCCTAAGTCCAGTGCTTTCCCACACCTCCCCATTTTTTCTTTTGCTGGCCGCAGAAGAAAGAGGGAGGCATCGAACTTTCTGCTTTGGAATGTCGGGTCCGCGAAGTGTGTTCACCGCTGGAGTTCAGATTTTTATTATTTTTTTTATTATTTAAAGTGTTACATATGTCTCCTTTATCCCCCATTGATACCATCCTGGCCACTCCCATTCACAGGACAGGCCCTCACCACCCCAGTGTCTGTGTTCACTGGTTATTCATACATACAAGTCCTTTGGTTGATCTCTAACCCCTCCCTTCCCTGCCTTCTCTCTGGGGTTGGATGGTCTGTTCAGTATTACTTTGCCTCTGGATCTATTTTTGTTCATCAGTTTATGTTGTTCATTATATCCCACATATGAGTGAGATCATGTGATATTTATCTTTCTCTGGCTGGTTTATTTCTCTTAATATAATGCTCTCCAGTTACATTCATGCTGTTGCAAATGGTAAAAGTTCCTTCTTATTTATAGCAACATTAGAGGTCTGATGCATGAAATCCGTGCAAGGGGTTTGGCCCTCACAGCCCTGACCATCCCTTGTAGTCCCTCACTGCCTCAGCTGGCCCTTGCAGCTCTGGCTTTGTCCAGAATGTTGTCCAGACGGTTGTTCTGCTGTTTGGTCTAATTAGCATATTAGGTATTTATTATATAGGATTATTATATAGAATAGTATTCCATTGTCAATGTACCACAGTTCTTTAATCCACTCTTCTGTCGATGGGCTCTTAGGCTGTTTTCAAATCTTAGGTATTATAAATTGTGCTGCTGTGAACATAGGGGTGCATATATCCTTTCTGATTGGTGTTTCTGATTTCTTGGTATATAGTTCTAGAAGTGGGATTACTAGGTCAAATGGAAATTCCATTTTTAACTTTTTGAGGAAACTCCATACTGTTTTCCACAGTGGCTGCCCCAGTCTGCATTCCCACCAGCAGTGCAAAAGGGTTCCTTTTTCTCCACATCCTCACCAGCACTTGTCATTTGTTGATTTGTTGATGATAGCCATTCTGATAGGTGTGAGATAATCTTGGATTATTAGTGACTTTGAACATGTTTTCATATGCCTCTCCGCATTCTGTATGTCCTCTTTTGAAAAGTGTCTATTTAGGTCCTTTGCCCAGCCCATTATTTTTTTTTTTTACTGGATTGTTTATCTTCCTTTTGGTAATTTGAATGAGTTCCTGTACATTTTGGAGATTAATCCCTTTTGTGAGGTAGCATTGGTAAATATATTCTCCCATGCAGTGGGCTTTCTTGTTTTGTTGATGGTTCTTTTGCTGTGCAGAAGCTTTTTATTTTCATGTAGTCCCATTTGTTTATTTCCTCCTTAGTTCCCATTGCTCTAAGAGCTTTATGGGTAAAGATATTGCTATGACATATATCTGATATTTTGCTGCCTGTGGAGTCTTCTATGATTTTTATGGTTTTTTCATCTTATATTTAAGTCCTCTATTCATTTTGAGTTCATTATTTTGTATGATGTAATTTGGTGATCTAATTTCATTTTTTTGCATGTATCTGCCCAATGTTCTCAATACCATTTATTGAAGAGACTGTTGGCTTACCTAATTTATTACCATTGTTTCTTGTTCGTCGAGGTAGGCCTGTCGAGCTATGAACTTCTCTCTTGGGACTGCTTTAACTGTGTCCCAAAGATTTTTGGGTTGTTTTGATTTCATTGTTGTTTGTTACCACAATGCTTTTTATTTCTTCTTTGATCTCTTTGGTAACCCAATCATTGTTTAATAGCATGATATTTAGCCTTCAATTGTTTGATTTTTTCATTGTAGCTTATTTCTAATATTATTCCATTTGGGTATGAGAAGATGCTTGATATGATTTCTATTTTCTTGAATTTAAAGAGACTTTGCATGTGTCCCAATATGTGCTCTATCTTTGAAAATGTCCCATGTGCTCTTGAGAAGAATGTACAATATATTCTCTACCTTTTGGGTGAATTGTTTCAGGAGATGTGTATTCCCTCTGATCCAGTGATTCAGTTTGGATTGATGTTTCTTAGTTGATTTTGTTTGTTTGTTTGTTTAGAAGATTTATCCAGTGATGTCAATGGGGTATTAAAGTCCCCTGCAATGATTATATTCATGTCCATCTCTCCCTTGATATCTTCTAGATGTGTTCTTATGTATTTAGGTGCTCCTGTACTGGCTGTATTTATGTTTAACAGAGTTATACCCTTCTGTAGAGTTGATCCCTTTAGTATTATGAAGTGGCCTTCCTTATCTCTTGTTATGGCCTTCACTTTGAGGTCTAAAATGTCAGATATAAGTATTGCTACCTCAGCATTTTTTTTTTTTCCATTTCCATTCACGTGAAAAAAATTTTCCCCATGTCTTCACTATCAGTCTGGGTGAGTCCTTTGTTTTCTGGTGGGTCTCTTGTAGAAGGTAGATATATGGGTTATATTTTCTTATTTATTAAGTTACCCTATGTGTTTTGATTGGAGCATTTAATCCATTTACTTTTAAGGTTATTATTGTAGGTACTTGTTTGTCGCCATTTTTATTCTTTATGCCTGTGTTCCTTCTTCCCTTTCTATTTCTTCTTTTACAGAAGTCTCTTCAGCATTTCTTGCATTGCTGACTTGGTGGTAATAAATTCATTAGCTTTTTTGTCTTTGAAGCTCCTTACTTCACCTCAATTTTGAATGATAGCCTTGCTGGGTATAGTATTCTTGAATTCAGTCCCTTCCTTTGCATCACTTTGTATATTTCATTCAAGTCCTTTATGGCCTGATGTGTTTCTGTTGAGAAATCAGTTGATAGTAAACGGGATACACTTTAGGTAACTTTCTGTCTCTCTGGCACCCTTTAAGATTCTTACTTTTTCATTGGTGTTTGCCAATTTAATTAGGATGTGTCTTTTTTCCAGTTGCTGCTCTGCTTGGGTGTTTTTTCTTACCTTGTCTTCTAGCTCACTGGTGCAGTCATCACCTCCCACCAGTCTACTGTTGATGCTTTCTACTGTGTTGTTTATTGCAGCTATGCCATTATTTATTCTTGGCTCTTCATTTCCTCTTGATTCTTATATATATTCTTGAATTTGTCTTCCATTAATGTCATCATCCTTATGACCATTGCTCTGAATTCTTTCTGTGACAAATTGTTGCCTCCATTTCGTTTACTTCCTATTCTGGTGATTCTTCCTCTATTTACTTATTTTATTTTATGGAGGCAGTTTCTTTGTCTATCCATTTTTACTCCTCTCAGAGTGTCTGGTTATGTGGCTCACTATCTCCCATGTTGACCAAAAGGCACAAAATATAACTTGACAAGTCATGACACAGAGGGAACAAAACATAAATGTATTCATGAAACCAAAACCTCAGATAAAGGTGACCATCAGAAAAAAAGAAATTAGTGGAGATAAAAGAGCACAAAAATTATACTTAGAAAGGGAAAAAATTTGAAAGAGAGAAAAGAAAAAGAAGAAAACAGAAGTGGGAAAAGTATACACATATGGGGATAAAACTCCACAAAACCAACAAATAAACCAAAAAATACAACAAAAAAGACCAAGATAAAAAGGGGGACAATGGAATCTGAAGAGGCAGAGCTTATTTCCAGAAGGTAAGGTAAAGGAATTGAATGAATGAGTAAATGGGCATGATTCAGTATAATGGAGGTAGAAAGAGGAAGAGTGTATAAGAAAAAAAAACACAACACACAAAATACACAATTAAAATATTTTTTTTCCTTTTCTCTATCTATCTATATATCTGTTTTTGGAAAAGGATAATAGAGAGCAAATAGGCATAAGTTTGGTGAGTGAAACTAATTAAGCTATTAGCAAGAAAGGAGAGGAAAAACAGAAGCATACAATAAAAACAAAAAAAAACAAACAATAACAACAACAAAAATTGGCTGGCGAAGAAAGAGAAAAGAGAAGTGTGCCTGGATTTGGAGCAGGCGAGAGGAAATTAGACATATGATTAAGCCAACAGAGTCTACGATAATAATAATGCCTCAATAAATCAGGTAAAAAGATCAATTTTAATAAGAAGTACCACAAAAGGAGAGAGAAAAACTAAAGCAGGAATAGAAGCAGAGAAACAGGATAAAAAGGTGAGAAGTGAGGAAGAAAAGATTGGCAAAAAGGGAAAAAATGAGCTAAAGTAAAATAATGATGAAAAATAACAAAATTGTAGAACACTAATCCAAAAAAATACAAGGTTAATGATGGTGATGAGGATGATGATGGTGATGATAATATAAGAAAAAAAAATTCCAGAGTAAAAAATAAAAAAGGGAATTGGTGAGATGTAGTTTACTTTAGCTGAGTTTTATTGTCCCATTGGGGCATGGTTTAAGACCCTCTCTACTGTTCTATCTGCCATGTCTCAGTTTCCTGTTAGGTAGTTAGCACCTTGTTGAAGTTTCCAGCTAACACTCCTCTGTCAGACTTTACAGCTTTGGTTTCAGGCAGGTGTGATCAATCTGCATGGCTTTTGTTTTTCTGCCTGCTTTCAGTCATATTTACATGAGCATCTATTTCTGACATGGTCTCTAGGTGGGGGTGTTGTTGTATCAGTTTCTGGGACCAAATGGATCCTCAAACCAGTCCCAAAGGGAGTATTTTGAATTCTTTTTTCCCTGCTGAGCTCAAGGCTGGGTGCAGCAGTGCTGCTAGGAAAGTCTGTCTTTTCAGGAGAAAAATAGCTATTCAGGGTTGGAGGGACCTGACTGTCCCAGAGGTGGCTTCTTGGTTGCTTCTCCCTATTTTGCTCCCCAGCTTCCACAAAACCACCTTCCCCTGAATCACAGCCTTGGTGAGTGTTTGTAATTGAAAGATCCTATGTACCTTGTTTAGAGATCAAAAGCAATGAAAATATAAAGACAGAGCAAGCACACCACTGTGCATCCCCCCCCCAGCCCCCCCGTTCCCTGTCACTGCCTGGCTGGTTCAGAACTTCAGGCTGCCTTTCTGAGTGCTGGGGAGGTTGGGGTCTTAGTGCTCCTGGGTTTGCAGCCGAGGCAGCAGGTCCCTGACTGGAGTGACAGTAGGATCCTGGGTGGTTTCTGAGGTCTCCCCACGTGAAGGTAAGGCTGGGCTTCCCATCACAGCCAATTTTCCCTTTAAGAAGGCAAGATCTCTGCAGCAGATCTGGCTACAGTGGGAGAGATTGCAGTGGTAGTAGAGGCTTCCTCGGTAGGAGACCCTAGTACGCCAGCCCCCAACAGTCCTGCAGAATATAACTGTCACACACACACACACACACACACACACACGCGCACGCACGCACACACACACACACACACACATACACACACATCACATGTCCACACACTCCCCTTTTGATTCCTCATCCACTCACACTCTCTTCCTCACTGCCATCCAGTTGGGTGCCATCTTCAAAACTCCCCTCGAGACTAAACTGGTTTTGCTCAGTGGGTAGAGCGTCAGCCGGTGGACTGAAGGGTCCCAGGTTTGATTCCAGTTAGGGGCATGTACCTTGGCTGGGGGCACAACCACAGTAGGGGGTATGCAGGAGGCAGCTGATAGATGTTTCTCTCTCATCGATGTTCCTAACTCTCTCTCTCTCCCTTCCTCTCTGTAAAAAACCAATAAAAAATATTTTTAAAAAAAACTGTCATCGAGTTCTGATTTTGTAGACTATAAGAAAAACAAAGAGAATTACAATGACAGCAATGGTTAGTCCAGTCAGGTAACAATTGATTCTAGGAAACCATGTGGTGGGGGTCTATCCACTCTAAATGCTTCTTTACTGTATTCCAAGCAGTAGTCTGTTTTTCATGTTCATTGATAGCAAGTAAGGACTCCTTATTTTGCCTTTGCAACATGTTTACTTCTTCAATAAGGTTATCGTGAAAGAAACCTCATAGATCAATGCACTGATGGTGATTAGGTAGACTGGGGCCCATAACAAAGACAGAGGGGTGAGTGGTGCAACTTAGGCTATGGTCAGTATGATTATCAGTAAAAGTCCTACTATGGTGGCTGGAGGAGTTCTGGTAGTCACCATGCTACAGTTTCAAAGGGCTGGAAACATGGCCTAATCTCCATAAAGTTTCCTGAACTGGCAAGCCTAGTAGTTGAGGTCATGGTGAGCTCATCTCTCCCTCAGTCCAAACCACATGCCTGCATAACCGATGTAACTATTATAAGTGTACCATAATGTCAGTATGGTTGGCTTGCAAATGACCATGTGGGCTCCAACTATAACCTGTTGGTCCCCTAGGACCGTCAAATGGGCATTATTTCCTCCACAAACTTCCCAATAGAATGCCTCATCAGAGGGCTCCCACTACTTATTTTGCTTACAAGGAGGGATGGGAGGCACAATAGCATATAGTCATATTGCCCCAGGCCAGCCTGCCTGCTGAGAGAAAAGTTAGCTGGGCCTTAATCTGATCATGTTTAGGAATTACATGTAACCGTATCTGATTATGAGCTCTCATACAGCACAGAGAGGAACTGGAAGAGGTAATGAATAAGGCTACCATTGGAAATAGGTCTTAATGAATTAATGTAAAGAAACGTAT
This sequence comes from Pipistrellus kuhlii, assembly GCF_014108245.1. Taxonomy (NCBI): domain Eukaryota; kingdom Metazoa; phylum Chordata; class Mammalia; order Chiroptera; family Vespertilionidae; genus Pipistrellus; species Pipistrellus kuhlii. The sequence continues at coordinate 1,950,788 of NW_023425550.1, read as the reverse complement.
TGCCACTTATTCAGAATTCTGAAAGGATATGTATGGAAACAGATACATAATTCACCAAATTGCTTTAAAAATGCTTCCTTATATCTGAAAAACAAAAAGTGTAAAGAATTACCGGTACTTTCAACAAGTGTTATAAAATCAATATAATTATTATTCTGTTCATTCAGCCCCATAATAAAATTTTTGTTTCTCCTGATTTTTCCTGCTAATATTTCTATCAATCCAGATACTTTATAAAGTAATGGAAATGACATGGAATGTTTTCCTTTCTGCAAAACATAATACTCTAGAACCGCTGTCAGCAAACTGTGGCTGGTGAGCCACATGCGGCTCTTTGGCCCTTTGAGTGTGGCTCTTCCACAAAATACCACGGGCTGGGAGAGTTTATTTTGAAGAAGTGGCATTAGAAGAAGTTTAAGTTTTAAAAATTTGGCTCTCAAAAATTTCAATCGTTGCACTGTTGATATTTGTCTCTGAGTTTGCCGACCACTGCTCTAGAATAATTATTAGAGCTGTAAATGAAAGCATAATATAGTGATGATTATTTGACAAAGATTCCCATATACCTTAAGTATAAAATTTTCTTTCATTGGAGAGAAAGCAAACACTGAGGCATTCCAGAGCCTACTGGAATAATCTAAAGCCAATTCTAGGTCAAGGAAAAGTTTCTTAAAATTCAAACCCTGGGAAGGTAGTCAAATACAGGAGACTAAAATATTATATATTATTATTAAACAGTATTAAGTAATCTGTTCATTTCAAGTAATCAAGTTCTGATTAACATGACATAAACATTTTAATAATATATATAAAAGCTTTGCTTCCCAGGCAAATACAGGAAAACTATTACAGAAATGGGCTTATTTTTCCAATGGAAAAATATACTCATATTATTAAGAAGCATAACAGAGATAACATGACCTTGACAACTCTCAGGAGGCTGGAGAAAGGGTAGGTGTGTATGTGGGAAGATAGCAGGCACTGGGATTTGTTCCCAGGATTGCAGTAATTCCTGGGTCTCTAACGGCTTTAGTGTAAAAGTATCATTTTTTCCCTTTACAAAGAGAGTACCCCCACCCCACTGCTGTGCTACTGAAGCTATTCAAAGGTACTTCTGTAGCTCCAGTCCTCTAGGATAAATACTTAGGGAGTTTAAATAATTATTTCATATATATGTGTGTGTGTGTGTGTGTGTGTGTGTGTGTATATATATATATATATATATATATATATATATATATGAAAAGGTTTTATTAAAAATGGTTATGTCATGTTAATCAGAACTTGATTACTTTAAATGAATAGATTACTTAATACTGTTTAATAATATATAATATTTAATATATACATATATATGTATATATATATATATATATATATAGAGAGAGAGAGAGAGAGAGAGAGAGAGAGAGAGAGAGAGAGAGAGAGAGAGAGGAGACTAATAATATGGAATCTTATATATAAGAAGAGATTTTTAAAAGAGAAATAGATAAAAACAACAACCCTACAGTAAATGAATGAGCATTCTCAAAAGGGTAGACTGGGGCATTAGCCTTAGAATTTTATCTCACCCTAACCCAGCACAGCAAACGGGTTCTGAGTGGCACAAGGCCCAAACAGCAGAGACAGAGGATCCCCTATGTTCATAAAATGATGAAGTGCAAACTAAGTCCCCTAAAGATAAGAAAGCAGGCCAAGTACATCAGTCAGTAACCGAGTTATAGACAGTCAAGAACTTCTACTAGTTAAGCGTTTTCAGTGGCTGATGCCTTGAGAAGGAGGGCAGGAAGTATCACCAGGATTAAGAGTTCTTGGCAGCTGCTGGGAAGTTCCTGCAATCCCTGCCACGTGTTCACCCTGCCACAAGTAGCTGGGTCCCTTAGCAAAGTGAAATATGCCCCATCTTTAAACAAATTAAACCAAACAACAATCAACAGAGACACTCTATGTACAATATTTACAGGTGTGCCCACCCCACAGACAAGACTTAAAAATCCAGAGTCCTTTCCATGGATCTTTCAGAAGATGTCTTATAGTGCCTGGGACTTATAGCAAGAATGCAGCCCAGAGGTCTCCCAGGTGGGGTCGCCAGTGAACACCCACAAACAGCCTGTTGTTCACAGATCTCATTATGTTCTGCTCTCCATAATAAATGTTGACTGGCATCCAGAGTTGTTTTGGCCAAAGTCTGCCAGTCCCAAGTCATCATATGCTAATTTTCAGACAAAGCATTAAGGACTCCTTTTGTAAATGGACCGCTAGCTCCATTTTCTCTAATAATTTTTCTTATTTCTTTAAAGGTATTAAAGGAGACTGGTTCATGCATCCAATTACCTTGCTGATCTTTCATAACTAGGCAAGCTGAAAGCTCTCCTAACATAGCTTGCCTGACACATGATCCCATAAGTGAGGATCTAGTTGAGTTTCCCACACAAGAGGCAGAGAGGATCAGGAAGGGGTTCCTCTGATGGTGGGGCCTTAGGTATTACAAGCTCTAAAGGCTCCACTTTGGAAGGAGGGGGCGGTGTTAAATCCTGACATTTTGTAGGCTTTTGATCCTTAATTTGCAGTGGGGTGGTCACCTCCATCCAGCTCCCCCTGGAGGCCTCCCACCTTTCGGAGATTCCTCTTTACAACCTTTCCAAACAAGTCCCATACTTCCTTACAGGTTTCCTTGAGCTTACCTTGGCGAAGTTCAAGCAAGGGCCAGATTTACTGAGATGAAATGAAGAAAAATTGATGGTTTTAATGGAAGAACCGCATGCAAAAGTGGTAAGGCTCTAATCCTGGATTGGAGTTCTGGGGAACTGTGGGTTAGTTGCACTTCTTTGCAAGGACTCCACACCCAAATCCAATAAGCTATCATCTAGTAGGGAAGTACCCAGCAGCAATTTGTGAAGATGTGCTATTCAGTTTCTAATTGCTTTGCAAGTTCAATGAAAGGTCGTGGGAATAAATGTGTAGAGGAGAGAGTGGTATGGTCTGGGGTATTAATAATATAAAAAATAACTACCAGCCTCTGTAGATCCAATAGATGCAACTATCCATGTCCATGCCCATTCAGAAGGCAGCAGTGGCTCACAGGTAAATATTGGGACCTTACATAGAAAGGAAGGAAAAAACTCCCATCCACATAAGATTTCAGGAGGTATCATTATGGAAAGTGCAGAAAGGTCCCCTGCTCCCTAGTCTTGCTGTCTCCTTTCAAGGTTCAGCCGAGGACTAAGGGAAAAGCTCACATCATAGCTGGTCGAACCCCAGCCTTACTTTGCCACTTCCATCAGCCATGAGAGAAAGTAGAATGTGGTGGCTAGCCTTCCTCCACCAGTGACTCAGGAAGGTGAGCTTTTTAGTCTGAAGGAAAGTTGCCTCAGGTCAACACAGGAAGTTGTCCAAGACCCTGTGAGATGTCAAGGTTAGGACTGAGGGGACTCCCTGTCCCAGGGCAGATAGCCACCACAGAGTTTGGCCAGATCATACTC